>NW_006294243.1:121007-128966 GCF_000327345.1 Myotis davidii
TGATAGCATACAAGTACATGATGAATTGTCGATACTTGATAAGTTGCAGTTGCTCAGTAAGCTACACTAGTACTTGTTATTCAAATCTTTATGCAGTGATCCTTGTTCTAATAAGTTGTTTATTTTATTTCTATTTCACCCTAAATTCATGAAAGAAATGTCGAATAACTTGTTATATAACTGTAAATAATATAAAAAATATTAAAAATTAATTTTAAGCAAATTTCTTTACACATTAGTTATTCTTTCACAATGCAGTCATTTTGACGGCTTTTGGGCAATATAGGTATATACTAAATTTCAGTCTTTCTAGTGTTAAAGGCTTGACTGTGTGGTTGCCACAATGGCACAGCAGCAGTGGGTGATAGGTCATCGTCCAGTGTGAGGGCAGGAAATGTAGAAGGATATATGGGAAATAGGGACTTTCAAAGAGGCAACAATATATCATTTGAGTGGCCATTGACCACTGTTAGCCCTTGGGAATGAGACTGATGCGTTGGCAAGGGTCCGGGAGGTAGTACCTTCCCCTGAAGATCAGGCTTGGTAGCTTCATTGGAAATTGGGGCATGTGGGACCACGGACAATGATGCAGGTGGCCAAGCGTTGGGGCCTGGCCCTATTTATGGGGGAAGCCCTTGCTGCAGTGCGAGGATGTCCTCGCTGTGCTCAGGTACACCCCAGTCGATATGGTCTCCAGGGGAAAAGGGGCCATGTCCTCAGAGGAGAAACCTCCCCCCCCGCACCCGCCCCCCTGCAACATTGGCAGGTGGATTTTATTGGGCCTCTCCCTTTGGATCGGGTTTTAAGTATGACCTTATGACTGTGGATACTGTCACCAGCCCCCTCTTCGTGTAACCTGCAAGGGAGGCCATCCAATTGATAGTGGTCCAAGGATTAGAACACTTAGGGGCCACCTATGGGTGACCCTTAACATAGCAAGTGATAATGGAACCCATTTCACAGGGAGAGAGGTATAGAGCTGGGCCAAGGCCTAGGACAGTGATGGCGAACCTTTTGTGCTTGGCGTGTCAGTATTTTGAAAAACCCTAACTTTAACTCTGGTGCCCTGTCAAATATAGAGATTTTTTGATATTTGCAACCATAGTAAAACAAAGATTTATATTTTTGATATTTATTTTATACTAGAGGCCTGGTGCACAAAAATTTGTGCACTCGGGGGGGAGGGCAGGGTCCCTCAACCCGGCCTGTGCCCTCTAGCAGTCTGGGACCCCTCGGGAGATAACGCCCTGCTGGCTTAGGCCTGCTCCCGGGTGGCAGAGGGCAGGCCCAATCCCTAGGTGCAGCCCCTGGTCGGGCTCAGAGCAGGGCTGATTGGGGAGTTGGGGAGCCGCCCCCTGTCATGCACAGAGCAGGGCCCATCAGGGGGTTGAGGAGCTCCTCCCGTCACTCACAGAGTAGGGCCGATAGGGGAGTTGGGGCACCATCCCCTGTCACACACAGAGCGGGGCGGATCAGCGGGTTGGGGCGCCGCGCTCTATCACCCACAGAGCAGGGCCAATCAGGGGGTTGGGGCGCCGCCACTGTCACACTCAGGGCAGGGCCGATGGGGAGGTTATGGCTCTACTCTGTCACACACAGAGCAGGGCCCGTGTGTGTGTGGGGGGGTTGGGGTGCTGCACCCTGTCACACACAGAGCCGCAGGGCGATCAGGGGGTTCAGGCGCTGCTCCTGCCACACTGATCCCGGTGCCAGGAGGCCTTGCGGCTCCGCTGATCCCGGTGCTGGGAGGCATATTACCCGTTTACTATATAAGGTAGAGGCCTGGTGCATGGGTGGGGCCAGCTGGTTTGTCCTGAAGGGTGTCCTGGATCAGGGTGGGGGTCCCCACTGGGGTCCCTGGCCAGCCTGGGTGAGGGGATGATGGCTGTTTGCAGCTGGTCACACACCCTTCAGGGTGGGGGTCCCCAATGGGGTGCCTGGGCAGTCTGGGTGAGGGGCTGAGGGCTGTTTGCAGGCTGGCGGGTGACGGAAGCTCCCAACCGCTCCTTTTTTCCTTTTTTATGTTTTATTCTGAGCCAGCTTTAGCTTTGAGGCTTGACTCCAGCTCTTAGGCCTCTGTGGCTGAAAGTAGGTTCCTGGCCTTTGCTTACAATGTTGCGAATCTGCTGGCTGAAGGCCGGGGGGATTTGTTATAGAGTTTCTGAAACTGTCGGCTCAGAGGCCTGCAGCTGCAGGCGGGGGATGTTGGTTTCCTCCATCACTGAGGCAAGCAAGCCTCATGTTAGTTTCAAGCTGCCTGGCTGCCGGCCGCCATCTTGGCTGACAGTTAATTTGCATATCTCCCTGATTAGTAAATGAAAAGGGTAGCGGTCGTACGCCAATTACCATGTTTCTCTTTTATTAGTGTAGATATTTAAATGCCATTTAACAAAGAAAAATCAACCAAAAAAATGAGTTCGCGTGTCACCTCTGACACGCGTGTCATAGGTTCGCCATCACTGGCTTAGGACATAGCTTGGTAGTTTCACGTTCCATAGCATCCCCAAGGTGCTGGTATGATTGAACGGTATAATGGCCTATTGAAAGACAAGCTTCGCCTAGGGGTGGACTCACCTAGCCTAAAAGGTTGGGCAAAACATTGGATACATCCATCAGAATGAACAGCCCAGGAAGACAGGTGCCTCCCCCTTAGAGTTAATGATGCAGAGGCATCCCTAGACACTGCATATGAAGGTGAAAACAACAGATGAACTGTTGTCCCCCAAGGTACACCCATCTAGGACTTTGCTGCTGCCCACACCTGCCTCCTTGGCAGAGGGGAAGAAGCAGTGTAGACCTGGCCATGGACTGTAACGAGGGAAGGGCCCTGGGTAGCCCTCCTATCCACTTGGGGAGGCAGATATGACTACAAGTTACAGTTGCATTCCTTGATCCAGCCCTGGCCAGTAACTGTACAAGTCCAAACCAGAAAATACAGGGAGGGAGTGTTAAAGGGGAATTATGCTATTGCCCTCTGGCCAGTGCCCAGATTTCCCATAGCTTCCCCTGTGCAACTGGGCCTCTATAAAGGGGGAGATCCAGTTTGGTATCACCAGCCAGGTCGCCCTCCGATTCCAGCCACAGTGCTGTCTAGAGGAGACAGAGCTGCTTGCATCTTGCTGGAAGGCCATGATCTGCCTCTGATGGTCTCAGTTTGTCTTTTGTCTCTTAGACTAAAGTGAGCTTAGCTAACAGCATAGTGTTGTGAGCACACCTATGCTTGAGTACACAATGTCTCCCGTTGTTGGGTGTGCACAGAAATCCCCCCAGGAATGGCTGGTGGATTTCCATGGCACATCCATCCAGCCACCACTGCCAATTAGACATGGTTAGCTGCTCAAGATTTTGGCAACATCTCCTGGGACCCTGTACACCAAGCCATAGAGACTCTGATCTGGCGTGACCATGGCGATACTTCTCCCTTTATCAGTTATGCAGTGTGGAACAGTTGGGGGTGGTTGCTAGGGGAACAAGTAGAATGAAGAGAACCTGCAGACATGTGTGTGGAGCAGCAGCAACACAGTAAGAATCAAGTTGTTGGCTGGCTGCCTCCAGACTTGTGCCATAACATAACCACTAATGTTGAGGTCCAGAAGTGATGAAATGGAAAGTGTTATACCGGCACGAAACCTGTAGATATGATGATGCCAGGATACTTATAGGTGTGTGGAAGGTATGGTTGGCCCTACCTCCCAGTGAATCTGTTGGGATGATGTACCTAGGGTAGACCCTATAACTCTGGGTGAATCCTTAAGACTTTTGAAGAGATTCCCTATAACTGGGACTCAGTATACCACCAGTGGCATCGTGATAAATGGACTCCCTGGTGGTTTATACCCCTTAGCAGTAGTCCTTCCTGCAGGAGGAGCAATTAAGGAAGAATTAGAAACTACAGCCTTAGCTGAGCCCACAGCTAAAGCCTTGAATCAGACCTGGCAAGCCCTTACCCTAATGATGGATGAAACAACGCAGACGTGCCAAGTGGTATTACAGAATAGAATGGCACTAGCTTTGTTAACTGTTGCTCAGGGGGGCACTTGTGCCATCCCACATGTAGAATGCTGTACATATGTGCCTGATAATCAAGAAAATGTAACCAGTGCCCTGTAAGAGATAAGGAAGTGCAGGCCGTACAAGCCCTTTCCTATAATCCCCTCTGAGATTAGTAGGATGGATTGTCAGGAGCATGGCGCTGGACATTTATAAATTTTGCTACTGGGGCCAGAGTACTGGTTATAGCATGTGGTAGTTTGTATTGCTGTTGTAGATTCTGTGCTCAAGGAGCTGGCAAATGGGCCAGAGTACCCCATAGAAACCATCGGCATAAGGGGTAGAGTGTAGGGGTCCTGACCAGAGTATGCCGGAGATTGAAGGACTACTTGCCATGCACATGCATGAGGGCCATGACTCAGCAGTAGCACTATACATGTTGCGCAAGCGCACCCTTATATGACCCTTTTATAACCTGCTTATGCTAATGTAGTACCAGCATCACTAACTGGCACGAGGCCTCTTTTGTTTGAGCGTGTATATAAGTTGCCACTGACCAGGCAGTGTTTGGCTACTTTGTTCATAATAAAGCATGTCCCATCTACCTGCTGTCACCTGTGTTCTTCCAATTTCTTGCACCCAGAGGGGTCAAGTCCCTACCTGAGGAACTTGCCTCAAACAGTCTCAAAATTCCTCTGCTGACTATTTTGGTACAAATTAATTCTCAAGTTCTTGCCCCCGCCACCCCTCTTTTTTTTTTTTTTTTACTTCGTTGTGGCCTTTTCAGAATTCCCAAGAAGCACCTGGCAACTTTATCTTGCCAATCCTTGAGACTGCTGGCTTCTCTGCTTAGCGGGTAAAACTGCCCCTTTTTCCTTTCCCCCTTTCCTCGCCCTTTCCATATTCTCTCATTAGGGAGGTTTTTTAACCATTGGTTCTCGTATCCTTGGAGAGGGAAGATAATGGTTTGTTAGTTACAAGCTGGTTGCAAATTGCTCACACTGTTTGGCCTTGTTAAACTTCCCTATCTCAGTTTCCCTGTTCCTCCTGCCCTGGAGTCCTGTAACAATACCATGCCCGTAGACAAGGCTCAATAGAGTCACTTGAGAACAATAATGGGAAAAATGCTGAAATGCCTGTATCAGATGCTGTCTTGGAAGGGAGTTGCAGATACACTGACCTGGGGGGTGATAACGAAATGGAACTGGTGCTCCCTGTGTGGAAAAAAAACCCAACAAACTAAGGGGGCACCGAAGACAAAAGAGCAGGGGTTTCTTACTAATTGAGGGAATATAGAAAAGCTTTTGGGTCCTAAGAAAGCATGGAGGATGCTTAGGAGGATGCTGATGGAGTTGGGGCCCAGGAGGCAAGTGCCAGAGGAGAGGATCCACTGCTCACACTCAGCCAGTCACCACAGGAGGGAGACTCTGAAGCCATCAGATCAACTGATCTGGGTCGGGACCGGGGAACTCTGGGCTTCACCCTGCTCTCAGTTTCAGGCAAGACAATCAGGGACAGAATAGGAGAATTGGCACAACATTCTCCCTGGGAGGGAGGGATTAGGCTGGTTGTTCCCCAGGAAACCTGTCCCCTGAGTCTTAAGTCCGGCTCAGCGTGGTGCACGTATCTTTATTTTAGTAAAGTATTATGAGAGAAAGGAGATAAAAACATGCTAATAAACCATTTTTAACCAGAAATCCTTGGCTTCTGGTCTCAAGATGTCACACTTGCACACCGAAGCTACAGAGTGAATAGATGTGACAGGCCAAGCACATGTACTTGCTTCCCTTTATGCCTCAAAGTTCTGAAAATTAGAAGAAATTCATAGTAGCACTATCAAATAAAAAAGGTTTCCATGAAGAGAAAAGACATCTTGAAGAAATTTGGATATTGAAAAGATTAATTGTATTGGACAATTGGTTGTGTGGATTATGCAAAATAGATTGCTTAGATTGACTGTGAGAGCGTGAGAAAAACAAAGACCCAGATGCTTTGAAGAAAACCACATCCTGAAGAAAACCGCTTCCGAATTTAGAGCAGATCCAGAAAAACAGCAAGCTCAAAGTGAACAAATATGAAGAGCAGGAGTGTTGTCTCTGAATAATCATCAGGGTAAACAATAATAAAGCTAATGAATAGCAATACCTTGTAGGGCTGGGGCCAGGTTCTTTAGAAGGTGGTATATACTCTGAATCAGCATCCAATATATGGTGCTGTTTCTCCCGTAACCAGTACAATAATTAAGTGACCCACTAGCAAGATTTTTGCTTCTTGTTCCCACAACTTTATGTTCTGAGGAGATTAATTCTGACTACCAAGAGGAAATTGACTACTACTTTACAGTGGAGGTGTGGAATATAAAAATCCTTTAGGATACTGCTTAGTATTACTATACCCTGTATTTAAGGTCAATGGAAAACTACAACAGCTTGATTTAGGTAGACCTAGACCCTTTGGAAATGAAGTTTTGTGTCACCACACCAAGTAAGGAACCAGGACCAACTGAGTTGCTTGCTGACGGCAAAGGGCACGCAGAGTTGTGAGAGAGAGAGTAGTTATAAATATCAGCTATAGACCCATGACCGGTTATGCTAGTAGACATTAAGACAGCAATTATCATTAAGTTATTTCCACTTTATTTTGTTCTGAATACATTTGTATATTTATATATATCTATCTTTCTATCTTTATTTTTATCTTTGTCTTCACTCCTCTTCTATTCCTTTATTATGTGACATAAGAAAAGTGGCTTTATATTATAGTAAATAGAGGCTGGGTGCACGAATTTGTGCACAGGTAGGGTCCAGCGGGCCCACCCTGATCGGGGCTGATTGGGGCCGGCTGGAGGGAGGGGCTGCGGCAGGTTGGCTGGCCGGCCCTGCCCCCAGAGGGCCAGTTGGCCGGCTGCAGTGCACATCATAGCAACCAGTCATTCTGGTCCTTCCGGTCACTTGGCATAGATAGTATATATATATAGATTTAAATATTATTAATTTTACATTATAGTAATTGACAGGATATCAAGGAGAAGAATAAAGCTCACTTAAGGATTTCATCTCCTCTTCTAAGGAAGGGTTAGTACATTTCAGTTGTACACAGGATAGTTGTATCAGATTAGGTGGGTACAACTTATGACCTATTTTTGTCTTTATTTGAAGATTAAGTATGGTTTAATGTGATGCATATGGGTGCCACGTAGACAAGGGGTGGACTTGCGATGATCAGTTTTATATGTCAACTTAACTGGGCCACAGAATTTCCAGATATTTAGTCAACATTTTTGTGGATGTGTCTGTGAGGGTGTTTTAGGAGGAGATTAACTCTTGAGTCAGTAGATGGAATAAAACAGATTGCCTTCCCCTCCAATCAGTTTAGGGCCTTAATAACACAAAAAGGCTAAAACTCCATCAAGGGAGGAAAAATTTCCTCTTACCTGACTGCCTTGAGCTGAGACATCAGTTTTTCCTGGGTCTGAAGCCTGTCAATATTTACATTGGAGCTGCAACATTGGCTCTCGTGGGTCTCCAGCTTGCTAACTGCAGTTCCTGGGACTTATCAGCCTCCATCACTGTGAGCCAATTCCTTAATAAATCTCTCCACATATACAGGGGGTCCCCAAAATATGTAAACACACGTTAACAGCTGATAGCTCAATTGATGTTTCTTTCTTTTCAGCCAGACTAAGCTTTGAACAAAGGAAATTCATCCTAAAATGCTACTGGAAGTTTGAAAATGCAATTGAAATACAAAAACTGCCTTTATAATTATTCAAAGTGTGTATACACTTTTTGGGGAGGGCATAGGGTATCCCCCAAAAGTGTATATACATTTTAATAGCTGATAACTCACTTAATTTTCACTCCTTTTCAGGTTTAATTGATTTGAAATAATGGGTGAAGCCAGACTAAGCTTTGAACAAAGAAAGTTATTCACTAGACTTTTCATTTTTTATTTATTTATTTTTTAAAT
>NW_006294243.1:129275-130541 GCF_000327345.1 Myotis davidii
CCAACAATTTTATGTTTAGTTTTATTTTTTAATATATTTTATTGATTTTTCACAGAGAGGAAGGGAGAGGGATAGAGAGTCAGAAACATCTGATGAGAGAGAAACATCGATCAGCTGCCTCCTGCACACCTCCCACTGGGGATGTTCCCGCAACCAATGTAGATGCCCTTAGCCGGAATCGAACCTGGGACCTTTCAGTCTGCAGGCTGACGCTCTATCCACTGAGCCAAACCAGTTAGGGCTCACTAGACTTTTTAAATGGGGATACATAAGATATAAAGTTTATGGTACAAAACTGGTAACAGTTGATGAATTGAGGGTGTATAATACTGAACAAAATTATGCCTAATATTTGCAATTCCATTGCTTTGCAGCACTATCAGCAGTGCCTGGACCAGAATAGTCATCAAATGTTGACAGAAAAAATTATTCATTTTTATAGATCCTTTCAAATTTTGAACATGAACTGTATGTTAATAAATATTGACCTTATAATCATTCAAAGTGTCTATACATTTTTGGGGGATACTCTATATATAATATATATATACACACTTACACTGAGTGGCCAGATTATTATGACCCCCTGACGTTTGTAGGCAAATTAGCCATACACTGCATCGCATGGGATATGAAAGCCGAAGGCCTGTTTGAACACCTTTGCTGTCTGCAGTTACCAAGATAAAACGTCTCCAATTCACACAGGAACACGAGGATTGGATAGTCGAGCATTGGAAAAAAGTCATGTGGTCCTATGAATCACGTTTCCAGTTTTATCATGCAGATGGCAGAGTGAGAATTTGGCAGAAACAGCATGAAAGCATACATCCTACATGCATGAGTACAACCTTTCAAGCTGGCAGGGGCAGTGTTATGGTTTGGGGCATGTTTTCCTGGCATGATTTGGCCCTTTAATTTGTGTGCAACGTCTGA
The DNA here is from genome assembly GCF_000327345.1 of Myotis davidii. NCBI lineage: Eukaryota > Metazoa > Chordata > Mammalia > Chiroptera > Vespertilionidae > Myotis > Myotis davidii. The sequence continues at coordinate 130,209 of NW_006294243.1, forward strand.
ATAGCACAACATACCTAAGTATCGTTGCTGATCAGGTTCATCCTATCATGTTGATGACGTATCCCAATGGAGATGGCTTCTTCCAACAAGACAATGCACCATGCCATGGTGCTCGTATTGTGCAGGAGTGGTTTCAAGAACATGAGGGAAACTTTACCTTGCTTAGGTGGCCCCCACAATCACCAGATCTCAATTCAATTGAGCATTTGTGGGACGAAGTTAAAAGAGCCATCAGGCAGCTGGTTCCACAACCATCAAATCTCAACAGAACTGGACACAGTGCTATTCATCAGGCCTGGTGCCAGATTCCTCACATCGCCTTTCAGCATCTCA
>NW_006294243.1:131941-138474 GCF_000327345.1 Myotis davidii
ATCAATTTAAATACTACATATCAATAAGCAACATAAAATTGGGCAAAATAATGAATTGGCCATCATGCAAGTTAAAATCATGCATGTTTTGGGGCTATGAAATTATCGAAGACTCAAAACTGATATCTATTATTGATGACTAGAGGCCCGGTGCATGGGGGTGGGGGGTCCTCCTCAGCCCAGCCTGCACCCTCTCCAAGGGACATCCCCTCAGGGGATGTCCAACTGCCGGTTTAGGCCCGATCCTTGTGGCAGTTGGCTATCCCTCTTACAATCCAGGACTGCTAGCTCCCAAGCGCTCGCTTGCTTGCCTGCCTGATTTCCCCTAACTGCTTCTGCCTGCCAGCTTGATCACCCCTAACCACTCCCCTGCCAGCCCAATTGCCCCCAACTGCCCTCCCCTGCTGGCCTGTTCACCCCTAACTGCCCTCCCCTCTTGGCCTGATCGCCCACAACTGCCCTCCCCTGCAGGCCATCTTGTGACTGTGGGTGCCGCCATCTTTGAGGGTGGGGCAATCAGCATATTCCCTCCTTATTGGCTGTGGGTGCAGCCATCTTTGTGATGGCTTGAGGGCCAATTAGCATATTCCCTCTTTATTAGATAGGATTACTGGTTCTGTTTCTCTGAGGACTCTGACTAATCACCCAAGTAAAAGTCTTTCTTCTTCTGGAAGATAAAGGGAAATTTTCTAGTCCTTCACTGCATATGCTTTCAGGTACTGCCTCACTTATATAGCTCTTCCATTCAAGGGAGAAGATTGTGAGGAAAAGGAGCCACATACCTGCCATCAAAACCCAGAAATCCACCTGTATCCGTTTCCTAGGGCTGCTGTAATGGAGTATCACAAACTGGGTGGCTTAAAATAACAGAAATGTATTCTCTCAGAGTTCTGGAAGCTATACATTTGAAATCAAGCTTGTCTGCCAAGCCCAAATCCTGAAACCTGTGGGGGAGTATCCTTCCCTGCCTCTTCCTAGCTTCTGGCAGCTTCCAGGCAACTTATGAATTACTACAAGCCCAGCGCATGATTAAATCGTGCACGTGTAGGGTCCCCTAGGCCTAGCCTGCCATCAGGGCCTTGTCCACCGCCCCTGACACCTCGCATGCTCCATGGACGCTGCCGCCCCTTGCCCTCTACCAGATGCCAGGTTCTCACCTTCCCTGGGCCTGGTGTTCACCCACTTGGAGGATGCCTGCAGCAGCAGCCCCATTGTGGAGCTGCTCTCAGTGAACTCCCCTTTGGCCATGACCCGTGGGCCACGCCATCAGGTACTAGGATGCCGGCATGTCCTTCTGCTCCACCAGCCTCTGCTCCATCTGGGCTCGGATAGTAACCGCCACCACCACAGTCGCCATGTAAGAGTAAAGCCGGCAGGCCGGTGGCACACTCGAGTACACACTCCCTTACACTCCCCCTTGCACCTCTTAAAGGTTAGCCCGCCCTGTCGAATCCAGCCAATCCGGGAGCCCTGCTGCCCCACCTCCAGTCAATCCGCTCGCCCACTGGCCTCACCCCCACCCCCCACCCCCGCAACTGCCTTCCCAACCACCCTGGAGGCTCTCAGTCTTTTGACCTGAACCTTGCAACCTGGTGAAGGTGGGGAGGGCCACCTGACACTCCAGGAAACTGAAGTCTGAGGCTGAATGTGAGAGCAGCTCCACTCTGTTCCCTCCCATGGAGCCTGTCCTATCCCTCTGCCCCAAGTGCTCAGGTCCCACCCCTCCATGACGTCAAGGGCCTATTCTGCCTCCCCGCCACCACCCACCGCCCACCTCCCGCTGCCTGCCTCCCCCTGCTTCCCCCATGCCCCCAGCACACACTGGCCGCCCACAGCCCCCTGGCTCTGCTCCCGCCTCCTGCCGCCTTGGCTCCATTCCTGTCGCTGCCACCTCTACTTTGCTCCCTTCTGCAGTGCTTGGCTTCCTTCTATATTGTTTTCAGTCTTCACTCCCAGCCAGTATATGCAAATTAACCTCTATCTTCGTTGGGTTAATTTGCATATAGTCGCTCTGATTGGCTGGTGGGCATAGCGAAGGTATGGTCAATTAGCATCTTTGTCTTTTATTAGTGTAGATAGCTTCAGCACTTCCATCTCTGCCTCTGTTGTCATAGCCTGGCATTCTCCCAGTGTGCCCATATCCAAATTCTGCTCTTGTTTGAACACCAGTCATATTGGACTTGATTCCATATGCAAAGACCCTATTTACAAGTAAAGTCACATTCACAGGTACTGCAGTTAGGACTTCAACATGTCTTTTTAGAGGACACATAATAATACCACCTTAATTTATTAGTCAAAAAGTTCACCAAGTATTTGACAAAACCAAATATTGACTAAGAGGACCAATCAGATGATCTAAGGAACCAATAGAAAACATTTCAAAACTGAATTAACTATCTTCACATTGGATATCATACAAGAGAATACTGTATTCATAAAACAAGTACAGGTTGTAACAAAAGGGTTGTGATCAGAGAAAAGCATAGTTCCTACACTTTAAAAGTGACAACATTTAATCAATGCACAATCAGTATCACATGATTAATTTGGAAAGTAAAGTTATAGAGCTCTTCACAGTCTTAGAGCAGTAGATAGAGATAGTTACTTCGAGGAAATAAAGGAACATAAAGAAATAATTCAGCATGTATGTTGTCTATCAAAAGTTCCAGAAATACAGAATAAGAGAAAATCAAGGGGGAAAATAATCAAATATGTAATTGAAGAAAATTTCCCTTAATGCTCAAAACCACAAATGTGATTTACAAGAGTGATCTGTAAAAATTAATAAACAGAAACCTCATTTAAAATAAAGTCAGGAGGCCAGAAGGGGGAGCTCTCATATCCCACATAGATCCCAGAGCCTAATAGGAACAACTTTGTTTATAACAGCTCTCTAAAATCCCTCTTTTCTGTAAAAGAGGTACTTCTGCATGTAATTCCCCATTAGACAGGATGCCCTGAATTTCAATTCTTAATTGTTTACAAATATAAACTTGTTTTGCAGCAGAAATATCTGGCTGTCTATTTAGTTAAAGGTCAATAGCTTGAAAGAGTAAGACAAGAAAAAGTTGTGTCTTAGACAATTATTTGTGAAATTTCAAAACTCTTAGGGCTCAGAGAAATTGCTAAAAGCTCCCCCCCCAGAAAAATACTATCCATATCCATACAGGAACTGATGCATTGCAAACCATGCACATGACATTTCCTAGCATTGTGTCCCAAAGTGAGAAATGTTTCCAGAAACTGGTAGTGCTGTTATATTGGACTAGTGGCCCAGTGCACAGATTCGTGCACATTGAAAGGAAATTAGAATAAATATTTTAATATTGCTATTCACCCTTTCTCTATAATAGAAGTGTCAACCAAATTCATGATTGACAGTGACAGATGGAAACACATGTGTGCGATTGGTGCCAGTGAGAGGTTTATATGTATCGTGCATGCGCAGGTCAACTTAGCCTTTCATATGCATAGAATAAACTTGCTTAATTAGACCTGCTTTCTGATTTAGCTAAACTTTTTCCAGCCCAGTGAAGCACCCCATCTTCTCTTTCAGGTAACTGTCAGCAACACAGCAGTAAATATCAACACAAAGCAGATTATTATTGTAGATCACTCAGGGAGAACAATGGGTAAAATATTTATCTGCCGCAGTGTTTGACTATATTCTGTGCAGTGAGAAAACCTGAAGTCATTTTCAAGGTCCATCATTTCTTACTTTTTTTCAGTAGGGTCAAGTTTCTAAGCTTTCTAAATCTCTGTGTTTTCCAGCTAGTGAAAAGAAAATAGGGTTCCACTGAGTCTCCTATCTACCTATTTCAGGACTTCTGTGAGGACCAAATGAGATGAGGCATGGGAAAACACTTCACAGACATTTGGTTAAAGTAGTAAATGTTTCCACCTGGCTATACTAGTAAAGCAAGTCATGTTCCTGGACTGAAGAAATTGCAAGGAGGCTAGTCATTGCTAGGGAGAGGAAGCCAGGCATTGCTACATAATGTCATTACCCAGCGCCCACAGCCATCATTTCTGGGCTGGGCTGGGCTGGGCTGGGCTGGGCTGTGGGCCGCATTTTGCACCATGGGGTCTCAGCAGAAGGTCATCAAAGCCCCTAGTGCCTAGCTGGGGGACACTCAATTGTAGGGTGAGACCTCGCCCCCAGGGTGACTTTTCCTCCCCTGGCATAACACTGGTCACACATTTTGGGCCCCCTGACCTTTCCTCCCTAGAGATAATATCTATGCCTCAGCAGTATTTCAGCTCCAGGCTCAGATAAGCAACAAAACCAGCCACATATACAATGAATAATGACCCCCTGCCCTGGTGCCAGCCAATCAATCAGTGGAGACCACAACCCTGAAAAGACATACCTGGAAAATTGCTCAATATTCTATTAAGACAGTGGTTCTCAGCCTTGGCTGCACATTAGAATCACCTGGGAATCTTTTTAAAATCCTGATTTCTGGGCCTCATCCTCCAGAGATTCTGTTTCTTTGTTTTGGATGGGGCCACAACATTAGTAACAAAGAAAGAGAACTTCCTGGCCGCAGGCACGTTACCATTAGCTTCCTCACTCCCAAGCTCCAAGGGCCCTTCCTTTACCTCCTTAACTTGTTTCCTGAGCCCATTTCTTCTAGGAATTGCTTTTTCTATCTCTGTAATTTACCGGATAAATGTTCTTTTACAGTTTGGGTATTGGCTCTGAATTCTTTCCCAGCCAGAACCCTAGTACCGAGGTTGCTGAACCTAGGTGTGACATGTGGTGCCATTACCTACACCTACAACAATACGATATTTTAAATGAATCAATGCATTAACTACAAACTTGGGTATTTTAACCTTATCTACTTAGTTGCTATTTATCACCTGTATCCTTGAGAACCAAACAAGTAGCCTGATGAAGTTCAGGAAAACTATGCTCACCAATAGGTTAAGATGAAATCTGAAGTTCATTTGACTTTTATAGGTTTTCTACTGAGTATCTGATAGACTAATATGTTAGCAAAGTCCCATGGAATAAAAATGCATTATTTTCAGCAGAAATTATATTGTAAACAATTAAGAGCCAGTGGTCTCAGTAGGCTAAAGTGACCATAACTATCTTGGAGACAGGAAGAACTAAGAGAGGAACAAGTGGAAAGACAGAGGATCAGAAAGATGCCCTTGAAGGAGGAGAAGGAGACAGGGCTGAGTAAGAGGCATGAGTACAATTTAGACTGAGCCATAACAATCAGTCTTATTAGTTATTAATTAATTAAAGATTAATGTCTTGGTTATGTTTTTTAACCTGTCTTCAAGAAATTCAGTAGTTTCTATGGTTTGGTTCTATAGATTTGCTTAATTTGGCATTTTAAATAATAGCTTTTTCTTTTTAGTTTCCTAATAAAATTCCTTTTGAAAAAAATAGCAAGACAAAATACATATGACATCAGTACAACAGAGGATCCATGAGCTCCAGATATAAGTTCTGTCTGACTTATAAAGTATTTGCATGAGAACTGAACCTCATGTACAAAACTGTGTTTGGCTTAGGACAAAGCTATTATCAGTTTTCAAAACAATAGAAAATATATGAATTTGATTACATTCTGGAAGTGTCAAAAACAGATAAATTAATATCTGTTAAAGATTTTTATAGTTATAAAATGCATACTTTAAGTATAATGCATACTTCATAACACAAATAAATTAATATTTACAAATGACCTAAAATGTCTTAAGGTACATTACTTAAAAATCATTAAGAAAGGAACGGTGGCTTCTGCCAGCACTCTGTCTGGGGGAAAGCTGTCCCTCCAGCTCTCACCCTTTCAATCTGCTGACCCAGCATTAGAGCTCAGGGGGAGTGAGTCTGGACTTTCAGCTGAACTCTCGTCTCTCAGCACTGGCAAATTTCATAAGATCTCCACAACCCGAATAAGCTAAATCTAACAGAAGGGGTGGGTCAAGATGATCACTCAACTGGAAGGCTGTGGTCTTGCAGGCCTTTGGGCTTCTTTTTAGTAAAGTGATGTTGCCAAGAAAAAAAGATGATCTGTCTCTGGAGTTGACTTACCTGCCAAGAAAGGTAGATATGATAGGTATGGTGCAGAGACAGTAGATCAAGATTGATGACATAAGTGTCAAAGAGGGATGTTTCTACTTAATCCATTACAGGTCTTCTAAGTGTACCAGTGCCAACTGGAACATTGTTTTGGTTCTGCCAGGCAAACTTTCAAAGTGTAATTATTTCATGGCACTTATTTTATGTGTGGGCTTATAAAACCAGAGTACATTAGGTAATTTGAGTTCTTAGCAATTAAAGTTTTATCTTAATACACTGGTCTACCAAAAACATTAAAAATTAAAATAAATAAAAATCATTAAAATATTTTTTTTTAAAAAAAAGGAATTGGAACATTAGAAATGTAGATCTAAAACTAGGACTTTAAGATCAGATAATACATTTTATTATCCTATTAATAAAGAAGTAATATGCAAATGGTCATTATGCCATGACACCTAATGACCTATCAGCAAGAGGGTGGGGC
>NW_006294243.1:139057-151371 GCF_000327345.1 Myotis davidii
GCCTGTGGACTGAAGGGTCCCAGGTTTGATTCCAGTCAAGGGCACATGCCCAGGTTGCAGGCTTGATCCCCAATTTTTTTCTTTATTTATTTATTCACTCATTTATCATCATTCTCTGTTGTATTGAGCCCAGCTCATTTGTTTTTAATTATTCTAGTTTTCTAAGAAATATATTCAAAACAATAATGTCTCCATTAAACATTTCTTTACTAATGTTCCTTAGATTTGATATATAGTACATTGATTTTTAGTTCTGAGTATTTCACAAGTTTCCCTCATGTTTTTTTCTGGCTAAGCAAAGGTCATTTAGTAGTATGCTATTTCAAATCTCCAAACACATATGATTTTAAAAGGCATTCTGGTATGTCTTTTCTTTGTAGAAGAGTTGGCTAAATATGTTGGAGTGAGCTAAAAATTGTGGCCAGTCAGTAAATTGAAAAATATTGACTACATAGGGAGAATTTAATGGGCATACATAGAACTGTGTAGTACAAGATGTGGGCTACAGCAGTTGATTTTCGTGCCCAACTCATATCCCCTGTGCCATTATGTTTTGCATACATACCAATAGCTTCTTATTTCAGGCACTGTGACCCTTAGCCAGGGGGTTTCCTGGGTCTTAAGAGGGTTCTTGGCCATATTGTAACCTACAGGGAGCTAAAGCCCATTAGAACAGTCCTTAACCAGTGAGGGTATAGTTTTTTTGGCAACTTGAATGGGACAAATTTGAGGCATGTTCTAGTTTCTCAGAGTGTCCTAGTGGTATTTACCCTCATTGCCTAAGTGATAACCTACTCCGTAACATATCCTATATTAAGCTTTCTCCCTTTCCTGATTCTCTTTTGCATTTCCCTATTGGTGTCACCACCAACAAAAAAATATTTGCACCCAAATCCTTGGCTCAGGAGTTAATTCTGGGAAAATCCAGCCTAAAACAATATTTTTATGTTCTCTTAAAACAAGACTTACATTTTAGCTTTCTCTCAACTCCCACCAGTCTAACATCCTCCAACCAGAACTTTTATTGATGCATCCTTTTCCTTTTCCTTCTCTTTTTTCTTAGTCTCTCTCTCTCTCTCTCTTTTTGGGGGGTGATGAGGTAATGATTACCTAAAAAGCAGTAAATGTTATTAATTGTTCATCTCTCTTCTTTCTGGAATGCTTTTTTTCAAATGTATGTTCAGTAAAGACTATGTGTGATAAAACGTCTAAGACCTTGTATGCTTGAGAACCTCTCTACCTTACTCTCACATTAAAAGATCACCTAAATATAAAATTCTAATTCATAGTTCCTTCAGCACTTTCAAATGAGTTCTGTCTTTCCCCCTTGCTTCTGCTGTTGCTGTTGAGAAGTCTGATGTCATTTTAATTCTTGTTCAGTTAGAGATGTCTTGGTACATCTCTCTGAAACCTTTTAGTGTATTTTCCCCTAGGACACATCTGATTTTCTCAATAACTGAAAGAGCAAGTAGTCCATATTACATATTCTTAAGATAGCACATATATATTTGGCATTTTAAAACAATCTGACCCTAACCGGTTTGGCTCAGTGGATAGAGCGTCGGCCTGCGGACTGAAAGGTCCCAGGTTTGATTCCGGTCAAGGGCATGTATCTTGGTTGCAGGCACATCCCCAGCAGGAGGTGTGCAGGAGGCAGCTGATCGATGTTTCTCTCTCATCGATGTTTCTAACTCTCTATCTCTCTCCTTTCCTCTCTGTAAAAGATCAGTAAAATATATTTAAAAAAATAAAACAATCTGCCTTATTACTAAAGAGAAAGAAAGCCGTATGGGTAACTATACAATAACTTGAACAGGAAATGTGGCAGACATGAAGGTGTGCCACTTAGATCTGCCCTCAAGAGAGAAGCTGCCCGGAGAAATGCAGTGAGCTACAGCCTCCAACTGCAGTGCCTGCAGGATCTGTCCCAGTGTTCAAATCAAGACCAGGCTCTCTCTAAGCAGCTCCCTGGAGAGAATAAGCCCAGCATGGGTATCAGAGCATGGCAATTTCCTCCCAATTCGAAACTCCCTTGTGAGCAATCTTTGCACCAGTGGTCCCCACTGGGCCGAGACTTTCTCAGAGCTGCATCAGAGTCTGAGGCTCTTGTGGCCCAGTCTTTCATCTTTTGCTTTCACTTTCACAAGTGTCAACTTGCATTGCAGGCTTTCTCTGCCTGAGTTTGCTCCCTCTGCTCTTTATCTTGCACAGGTGTTACCTCCATGATACCTCTGCATTTTTAACTCCGCCTTAGTGTCTGCTTTCTGGAGAGCCCGGACTCACAGGAAAAATTGAGTGTCTGTGTGTGTTATTTATTTAAGTGGAGGGCCCAGCTCAGAAGACTTGCAACCTGATCATTTTCCATGTGCTGTCATGGGAGTTGTACTACTGTTACCCAGCCTGTTCTGCTTTTCCTCTTCCCTATCCCATTAAGGCTTGCAGTAAAATGAATTTAAGATTATAAAAAATACATTTTTTATTATAAATAAATAGATTTTTTTTTCATTACGGCCTTTCCTGGCTTGACATGACATCCTATATAATAAAAGGCTAATATGCAAATAGGCCGAATGGTGGAACAACTGAACAATCAGTCACTATGACATGCGCTGACCGGAACATGGCAGGTGTCAGCAGCAGGCGGCAGAGCACAGAACATGGCAGGCATTGGCCATGGCGAGATGGTGGAGCAGTTGAATAGGGGCACCAGACCAAGGCAGGGCACCAGTCACTGTCATCGGGGCAAGCCCCTGGTGGTTACTGAAAATTCTTTGCTGCGGTCCCACCTGGCGCTTGCACCTGCTGCCAGTGTCGGCCTCACTCGCACCAGCTGCTGGCACTGGAACCACCGCTTGCACCCACTGCCGATGCCGGCCGGGTTGCTCTGCAGCGTCAGTGGGTGTGAGCAGTGGCTGCTGGGCCTGATCACTCCTCAGGTTTCTCTACCCCCACCGCCACTCTTGAGGGGTGATCAGGACCGGCAATCACCTCTGGCACCCGCTAACAGTGACAGCCCCGCTTGTACCTGCTTCAGGCACTGGAGCCAGGCTTGCACTGCTGCTGGCACAGTGAGCGGCGGCTGCTGGCCCTAATCGCCCCTGAGGGCTTTTCCCCTTGTCAGTGGGTGTGAGCAAGGCTGGCACTGACAGCGCATGGGAGCAGTGGCAGTGGGAGCTGGGCTGCCGGTAGACCGGGGACCAGGGGCTGTAGTGGGTGGGGCTGGGCTGAGGCCTGCCCTGTACCCACCGCAGCTTCGTGGCCCACAGTTCCTTTCAAGGTGCACAAATTCATGCACTGGGCCCCTAGTATTTTATATTTATAGAATAGAAAAAGAATACAAATACTATTATCTCTTTAAACCATTCACAGTTTACCAAACAGACTCATTTTGCCATAGTAAATCACAACTTGGATATTGGTATGGCAGTATTGATTAGTCTATTCCTATTTACATTTTTTGGCTTTAAGAAATCTGTGAGTGGTTTCTGACTCATTTAGAGTTAACGTTTTCCATCTTCAGTGTGTTCCTACTTTACAAAACACTAAAATTGAAGTATTCAGACACCAATAATTAAGTATATCTTTGTAGATTGTACCAGAAAATTTATAAAGAAGATTGAAGAAGGCATGTTTAGAGTATAAAGATAAGAATTGTTTTTAAAACCTGATGTATTTTGGTAACACTTTTTACAAATACAATTTCAATATGTTTGTTTTTATATTAAAATATATTGCTTTAGTAAAACTTTAATAAAGGTTCTTTCTGGGCACACTCGTTCAGTTTAGCTGTGTTTATTAGGATTTGTTAAAACACCAAAAAATTTCTAGCTACTCCTCTAAATCAAACAATTCAAATCACTGAAGTTTATAGTAGAATGATCATATTTCTTTGGTCTAAAGCCTTTCTCCAATTACAGGTACTCAGCTTGCCTATAAGAAAATTGGAGACATTTATGAAAACCATGTGGTTTGTGGTGTGACTATAATCATTTACATTTCAAGTTTTACCATGTATTAATCTGTATACTGACTTTTGCGCTCTGTGGTTAGCATCAGATGTTTGTCACCAGTACTCATATAAAATAGACTACTGTGGTGATACTTTTCTGAGTTCACTATTTATTTTTTTTTGTGCCAACAGAAACCACAAAGCTACTAGGTGTCACCAAGCAGCTGAGTTGCAGCAAATTCTTATTGACAGTTATACTTACTTTTGCCCTAGTCTAGTGGATTTTTAGTATATACTATACACCAAGGCTAGTCCTTGGAAGAAAAATGCCTGGCATATCACAGGCACTTTTCTTTCTTTTTTTTTTAAATTAAATCTTTATTGTTCAGATTATTACAGTTGTTCCTCTTTTTTCCTCCGATAGCTCCCCTCCACCTAGTTCCCACCCCACCTTCTGCCCTTACCCCTGCCACTGTCCTTATCCATAGGTATACGATTATTGTCCAGTCTCTTCCCGCACCCCCCACACCCTTTCCCCCCTGAGAATTTTCAGTCCACTCCCTTTCTGTGTTCCTGATTCTATTATATTCACCAGTTTATTCTGTTCATCAAATTAATTATCTTCTTAAAGGATACCTTTCAGCATTTCATATAATACTGGTTTGGTGGTGATGAACTCCTTTAGCTTTTTCTTATCTGTGAAGCTCTTTATCTGACCTTCAATTCTGAATGATCAGGCACTTTTCTGAGCACCTTTTTTTTGAAGTTGTAAATGTTGAATTTCATTTCAGTATAATAAAGACAAAAACAAAAACATAGGAACTGTCACCTTGAATAGGAATTTTAATATAAAAGGGTTAAACTTACTTATTTTGTTAACATTTTCTTTATTGCATATAAGTTAAAAAAACACAACACATCAGAAATGTATGGGATATTTTTTTTTTAAAAAAGCAAGAATATTTCTATTGGAGGAGTTAATTCTGCATCCCAAGGTATTAGTAAGTAAACAGAAATTTAAGAAACCCCTAGATAAGAATGAGAAAATAAAGAATGTTAGTAGCTAGAAATGTACTAGAGCTACAGTGGCAGACATAGCTAAGTCATTGCTCACACTGGACTCATATTCTAATGGAGGAGACAGACAATGAGCAATAAATATATGATTTCATGTCAGAGAGTGATAGGAGCTATGATTAATAAATTATGTACTCAGGCAGAGAGGAAGTATTTCAAATGCCAAGTAAAACAAAGTAAAACAAAAGACAGGATGCTCCTCATTATGCTAAGTGAAATAAGCCAGTCAATGAAGGAAAAATACCACATGATCTCACTCATTCATGGATAATAGAGACCATTATAAACTTTTGAACAATAATAGATACAGAGGCAGAGCTGCCTCAAACAGATTGTCAAACTGCAACGGGAAGGCCGGGGAGGGTTGGGAGGCAAAAGGTAGGGGGGTAAGAGATCAACCGAAGGACTTGTATGCCTGCATATAAGCATAACCAATGGACATAAGACACTGGGGGATAGGGGAGGCTAGGGGACTGTCTAGGGCGGGGGGAAAAATGGACACATATGTAATACCCTTTGTAATACTTTAAGCAATAAAAAAAAGGGAAGAAAATAAAATAAAATAAAATAAAAGGCTTGAACAGAAAAAAAAAAAAAAAGACAGGATGCTCCTGAAGAAATGTCTGATTGCAGCTCTTGGGCAGTAATAGTACAAAATAACATTAGAATACTTTCTTATACCAGAAGGGAAGTTATAAAAAACTGCACAATGTTATAGCAAAATGACTCCGGACCCAATTTGAAGAAACTCTTTATCAGCCTAGATTCAAACAAAAGAGCCACAACAACAGATATTGGGATAAACAGGCTTATTATGAGAATTTGAATTTACATGAGTGTGGAAAAGCTGGAAAAGAAGCCAGAGGATTATATCACTAATGTCTTCAGTCTGAAGCTTGAAGTGGCTTGAAAGGTAATTCTAAAAGTGTTTGAGAAGCTGTCAATCATGTCTATGAAGCAATTGAATCTGGTCACAGCAAACTCCTGAGAATAATGGCTTCTGCTTCTACTTCCAATTTTCAAATTCCTGTCATTAGCAAACTGATCCAAAACCAAATAGGAAAGGCAATTATGGGCTATGTAGTTTTCAGACTTAGAAGATGTGGCACGAAGTTCTGGGTAAATACCAGTTCCCACTGTACTAATATGGACAATTTGAATATGAATAATGACAACTGCAATGGACTAAAATATATAAACTATGATTAAGTCCATCCTATATAATAAAAGGGTAATATGCAAATTGACCTTAACTGCAGAATGACCAGGAACGACCAGGTGTTATGATGCACCCTGACCACCAGGGGGCAGACGCTCAATATAGGAGCTGGCCCTGGTGGTCAGTGTGCTCCCACAGGAGGAACTCCGCTTAGCCACAAGCCGGGCTGACGACTGTGAGCACAGCAGTGGTGGGGGGAGCCTCTCCTGCCTCCTCCACAGTGCTAAGGGTGTCTGACTGCAGCTTAGGCCCGCCATTCATTCCCCTCTGCCAGCTGCGCATGCCCTATCCCTGAGATTACCATTTGCCTCCATCCTGTTTATATTTTTATCTTTTTTTCCTTCTTCTTCCTCTTCTTAAAGAATACCCTTCAACATTTCATGTAATACTGGTTTTGTGGTGATGAACTCCTTTAGTTTTTTCTGGTCTGTGAAGCTCTTTATCTGACCCTCAATTCTAAATGAGAGCTTTGCTGGGTCGAGTAATCTTGGTTGTAGGTCCTTGTTATTCATCACTTTGAATATTTCTTGCTGCTCCCTTCTGGCTTGCAAAGTTTCTGTTGAGAAATCAGCTGACCTTGTAGGTAGTTAACTGCTTTCCCTTGCTGCTTTTAAGATTCTCTCTTTGTTTTAACCCTTGGCTTTTTAATTATGATGTGTTTTGGGATGGTCCTCTTTGGGTTCCTCTTGTTTGGGACTCTTTGCGCTTCCTGGACTTATAAGCCTATTTCTTTCACCAGGTAGGGGAAGTTTTCTGTCAATATTTCTTCAGATAGGTTTTCAATATCTTGCCTTCTCTCTTTTTCTGGCTCCCCCATAATGCAAATGTTGACATGCTTGAAGTTGATCCATAGGCTCCTTACATATCTTCATATTTTTAGATTCTTTTTGCTCTTCTGATTGGGTGTTTATTGCTTCCTCATATTCCAAATTGTTGATTTTATTCTCAGAATCCCCTACTCTACTGTTGAATCCCTGTCAATTTATTCTTTATTTCAGTTAGTATATGCTTAATTTCTGAGTGGTCCTTTTTCATGTCTTCTGAATTCTCACTAAGATACTTGAAAGTCTCACTAAGTTCCTTGAAGTTCTCATTAAGATCCTTGAGCAATCTTATAACCATTGTTTTGAACTCTATCCAGTAGTTTGCTTGCTTCCATTTTTTTTTTCATTTCTGACATGTTTCTTGGTCTCTGCATTTTGGCTGCTTCCTTGCATTTATTTCTAAATTAGGTATAGTTGCTTCTGGAATTGGTAGAGTGGCCTTGTGTAGTAGGTGCCTTGTAGGGCTCAGTTGCTCATCCTACCCAGTCACCTGAGCTGGGCATTCGAGGTGCACCCCTGTGTAAACTGTGTGCACAGTCTTGTAGTTGAGCCTTGATTGCTATTGGCATCACTGGGAAGAATTGCCCTCCAGGCCAATAGGCTGTGAGATCCAGCTGCAACTACAGTGGGAGAGCTGCTGTGCAGGAAATACCCCTATGGAGTAGGACTTGCTTCAGTGGTGCTCTGGTGCTCACTGAGTCTGCCCCTTCAGTGTATCACTTGTGGATGTGTAGAGTTGTAATCTGATATGGTCTGAAGCTGTCCACTGGGTGCATTGGCTCTAGGGCCTCCTGGCAGGAGCTACAGAGCAATCTGCAGATGGCAGCTATTTGCATTGGTCTTGAAGGTATCCAGGTCAGGCCCAGCTGTGAAGCGAGGCAGGCTGGTCCTAGTGTTGGGTCTTGGGCCATTTATTGATACTTTTGGGGTAGGCAGACTCCAGCTGCAGCTTATTTGAGAGATTTTAGGAAAGTCTGAAGCCTGATCCAGGACAGGCCATTTATATGGAAAAGCAGCTTCAAACAGTTTGGGTGGGTCTGTAAATTGGATGGGGCAGCATCTCAGGGTGTAGCAAGCCGTATGTTCCAGGCTGATGGAGACTCAGTTAGAGCTGCCAGTCAGCCCTGCAACAGGGAAGATTTCACACAGGAACAATGACCCCTGTGAGCATCCCCATCTGGGAGAAAAGCGCACCTAAGTTCAGGCCCCGATGCCAGACAATCCAGTTCCTCCCCTCATGTGTCTGGGTCCCCCAAAACTCCCCAGTGCTAGAGTTTAGAGCATTGGCCCATGCACAAAAGTTGGTATTTTGTGGAAGAGCCACTCTCAAGGGGCCAAAGAGCCACATGTGGCTCACGAGCTGCAGTTTGCTGACCACTGGTCTAGGCCATACCTATCCATGTCTGCCTATATCACAAAAGCAGTTAAACTTTCTGTTGGAAGAACACCACACTCTTTGTGAAGTAGTTTCACCAGGAAAACATCATATAATCCAACCACTGCTTCACAGGAAATGCAAAGACAGGAATCAAGTAGTAATAAAACTCACCAGCAAAATCTAAACTGTAGGAAACTCTATGGACAAATAATGAAGTTATTTTCAATAAAGAGATTGCAGGCAGGATATAGGAGGACACTGAAAGAGAGAAAACTTCTAGATTAAAAGAGAAGTAAGAAATTTATCAAACAGTTATACATCTTATTTAAATATTGGTTTAAACGAGAAAGAAATGACATTCATGAATAAATTGGTCATTTAAATCCTGACTGGATATTTGCTATATTAACAAATTTTAACTTTTTCTTTTCCAGTTGTTTTTTGGGGGTGAGGGAAGGAATAAGGAAAGGTTTATTGATTGAGAAGATTAAAGACTTAGTGGTACCTAAAATCCATCTTTAAAAAGTATAGAATTCAGGTTCTTTTATGTCATGGGAAAGGGA
Source organism: Myotis davidii (assembly GCF_000327345.1). Lineage (NCBI taxonomy): Eukaryota > Metazoa > Chordata > Mammalia > Chiroptera > Vespertilionidae > Myotis > Myotis davidii. Next base: position 148,068 of record NW_006294243.1, read on the forward strand.
ATTGGGAGGAGCAAGAGGAAATTGATCATTTGGGTACCAGCAGGGGTCTGAGGAAGGCTGTGTTAGTTGATATGAGTCAGGTTACGTGGTTCTGCAAATCTTTGATAAGCAATACATACATCCCTTATTCTGAGCTGCATGCTAATAACTTCTGCTTAGTCATCCATGTAGACATGCTAATCATTAGAGGAATTCTTTTCCAGTTTTACTGAGAAATGATTGACATATATCACTATATCTATAAGTTTAATGCATATAGCACAATGGTTTGATTTATATGTACAGACAGTCCCTGACATATAGTTGTTTGATTTAGGATTTTTCAACTTAGTGATGGTACAAATGCAATTCATAGTCACTAGAAACCATACTTCAAATTTTGAATTTTGACCTTTTCCTGGGCTAGTAATAAGTGGCACAATATTCTCTTGTGATGCTGGGCATCAGCAGTAAGATAATTTTGGCTAGTGTAGGTGTTCTGAGCATACTTAAGTTAGGCTAGGTCCGTGGTGGGCAAACCGTGGCTCGCGAGCCACATGCGCTCTTTGGCCCCTTCAGTGTGGCTCTTCCACAAAATACCACGTGTGGGCACGCACATACAGTACGATTGAAACTTTGTGGCCCATGCGCAGAAGTCGGTATTTTGTGGAAGAGCCACACTCAAGGGGCCAAAGAGCCGCATGTGGCTCGTGAGCCGCAGTTTGTTGAGCAGCAGTTTGCCGACCACTGGGCTAGGTTAAGCTATGATGTTAAGTATGCTATGTATATTTTATGCATTTTGACTTCCAATGGTTTCAACTACCAATTGGTTTATCAGGACATAACCCCATCTTATGTTGAGGAGCATCTGATGCTGACCTGATTACCACAAGTGGTTCAGCTAACATTCATCTTCTCGTATAGATACAATTAAAAAAAAAAAAGAAAGAAAAACATTTCTCCTTGTGATGAGAACTCTTAGGATTTACTCTCTTAATAACTTTCTTATGTATTATGCAGCAATTACAGTCATCATATTGAACATTACATCCCTACTACTAATTTATGTTATAACTAGAAGTTTGTATCTTTTGACCACCTTTCTCCAATATTTCCTCCCTTTACCTCCTGCCTCTGGTAATCACAAGTTTGACCCCTTCTTCTCAAGGTTTTTAAAAATTTATTATTCTCGATCATAGAGTATATATATATATCTTTCTCTAGCTGACTTATTTCACTTAGCAATATGCCTTCAAGGTCCATCCATGTTATTGCATATGGTAGGATTTCCTCATTTTTATGGATGAATAATATTTTATTACATATATATACACACATATATATACTGTGTCTATATATTTCAAGAACTATTATATATATTTTAGTTGTGACAATGGTTTTATAACCAAAGAAGTATTTATCTTGTAAAGATATATATGAAATATTTATGGATGAGGAGCTATGATATCTGGGAAACACTTCAAAATAGTATGGGAGGGAAAAATGGGTGTGGATCTAGATCAAAGAACTTTACCTATGAGTTTAATAACTGTAGAAGCTGTTTTGTCTACTTTCCTATATCTGAAGTTTCCTGTAATAAAATTAAAATGAGGATAACATCAGGAAAGTGACAGTGTAATAATGAGTACTGTTTTATTAGAGGCATCTTAGCAGGAGATTATTGAGAAATATTGATGAAAATTACATAGCAAAGTGAGGATTAAAATAAGTCTATAGGATTTTCCAGTTGGGAAGTAGTGTGTGGAAGATGAGGTTTGAGAACTGGCTGAAATGAGTAAGAGGAGTCAGCGTTATTCTTTCCTGTAGCTCACTGTAGAGGGAAGAGGAGAGAGAGTACCATCTCTCTTCCTTCAGTAGAGCAGGACACTCTGCCTATCTGAAACAATACAGGATTTTTTAAGTCTTTGCTTAAAAATTACCACCTGTTAGCTCCTGTCCTGGGCCCTCTTTTTCTGACCCTATTTCCTTTTGGCTTCACGATCATTTTTTCCCTGCCTAGCTGTCCTCATTGGCTCTATACAATTTCTTTAAAGAACTGCCTCTAAATCCCATGTCACAAGCTAGGTGCCACATCGAGGGGACTGCCCGATTATGCTGCCGGAGACTACTATTTCTCTGACTTCATTCTTCACTTTCCATTTTCAACTTTGCCTTGCCCTTTTTTTTTTTTTACTAGATTTTCAACATTATTTGCTTATCCATCATCTTGTTTACCTGTTTATCAAGAATTAGATCCTTCCTAGACACTGCCATGAACTGCTTATCTCAACCCAGCCCTGGGACCTATGCTGTTTGCTGAAGGGGTAGCAGTGAAAACCACACATTAGCTTGTTAACCGATGGTCTGGATCACCTCCTGGGTAAAGCCATGGCCATTTCATGTCCAAGTTAAAACCTTCCATGGCCAGCCAACCTGGCACTGGAGGAACACTAATTTAGCAACTGGAATCCCTGTGCTCCTTAACCATTAACAGAGGCCAGGGCAGAACTGCTGACTGCATTCAGAGGCCCAACCCCTACAACTCGGGAAGCTCTCAGAATTCTGTGCTTTATTCCAAAGCATCTGCTAAAGCATTTTCCCAGCAGTTCAGGCCTGTTCCTTTCTAATGTTTTGTGTATTGTATGCACAAACTACTTTTGCTGAATTATGAAGAACTGTGATGATTATCTTGAGAAAAGCACTTGGGTTCTAGTTTCAACTGCAAACTAAGTAGTTGCTGCTCTTCATGGAATGCAATTTTTACTTGTGTCACTCAGCCACAATCCCTGCTGGCTTACTGGAAGCCCTACAACTGGAGAAGTAAGAAGAAAGCACATTGCGACTGGAAGGAGAGGCAGAGGCACCGAACAGTCTGGTCTGACACCTACACGTGCTGTTTCTTAATTGGGAGGGAGAACGGCTCTGCAGAAGCCGCCCTTGAGGAGCTAGGGGTCCAACCCCCCCCCAGCACAGAGTTCCAGAGCTGGGAAGAGAAGTCCCTGTAACTACAGGCTGGAAGACAAATCCTGGTCATTCAAATGTGGGTATTTTGCAAATGTTTTCTCAAAATTGAATGAAAGAAGCTTTTCACTTCAAGGAAATCAACTGATAGTATTTGTGCCAATGATAACTTTCAAGTGTTCAAGCAAGGGAGAACACCTTATCCATGTGGAGTTTGTTTTTATTATTTTTTCTACTTAACTTTCTTTCAATTCTCCAAATTTGAAGGCCAGAAAACAACTGCCTTCAGTTAAGTGATTCTTCCCATATGACATTCAGTATTTGAGACAATTCACTTGTGTAACTTATATACCATTTGTGGAAA
>NW_006294243.1:151874-169728 GCF_000327345.1 Myotis davidii
TTGTTTTTCCAATCATAAATGATAGTGTGAAAAAATATAACTATTTTTCTTATAACTGGATGAAATATCTGTCTTAAGACTCTACTCTGCCTAAAGGATAGAGCTCAATTATTTCCAACAAACTTCATTTTTGTGGGGATTTCTGAGTATTTCATGTCTTTTTCAAATTCAGAATCTGCTCTCAACACTGTTTCTTGCTAGGTTTGGGAAAATACATCTACTACTGATGTTTGCTCTATCTCAATGCTGTGTTGTAATCTTTGAGATGTAACTCATTTGACATGGCACTCATGTGTTCTGTTTCTGTGCTGCCATCAACATCAAGATGTGATTCAATCAAGATGTGATCTGCTCTCTGTCTTCTTGTGTTCCTAAGGGCCTCTGCAGGGCAGCTGGCTCTCTCTCTCTTACTCACCCATGATATCTCTCATGCTCTCTCTCTCTCTCTCAACTTCTGAATCTTATTTGGGATCTTTGAGGAGCACTCCCATGTCACCACAGGCCATAGGATGCTCACTGGGCTCATTTATGCCCCCATATCCTATGTAACTATCTATATATATAAAAGCCCAAGTGACCACCTGACCATCCAACCGGTAGCTATGACATGCACTGGCCACCAGGAGGCAGACATTCAATGCAGGAGCTGCAGAGCTGCGGTGATTTGGCAGTTGGGGTTCTCAGGTGACACACCTGGGCTAGAGAGGAGGGAGCCTGATTCCGAGGTGCATCACCCAAGAACCACCCTCTCACAATCTGAACCCCTGGGGGATGTAAGAGAACTGGTTTGGGCCCAATCCCACAGGCCAGGCTGAGGGACCCCACTGGTGCACAAATCTGTGCACTGAGCCTCTAGTATTTAACATATTGCAACTGCACACTCCAAAATAGAAAATTCTGTGGGAACTGTTAGATCAGGGTCTCAGAAGGAAAGCAAACTCGGAATCCTTCACTTTCAGAGTTCCCTCAATAAATTCTTGGCTGGAATTTTGGCTTCAGTTCTATTACCCACAAAGATACTTTGAAACTTAATCATTGGAGGGACTGAATGAGACAAATACCTTTTAAAATTTCTACTGTTATACTTGATCATGGCTTCTGAACTTAAAGGTCAATATTCAGCATTTATTCCAGAGAAATTTCCTTGAATGAGGGAGGCTCAATTAATAAAGAAAATTCCTGGGCGGGGGTGGAAGTATCAAGTAATGTTTCATATAATGACCCATATGCTCAACTACACTGTTATTTAAAACAAACCCAAACCAACATAAACTTCTACCTCAAGAATATCTTTTTCCTTTTAATGCCAAGCTCCTCAAAAGAGGTCTCCATTTCTCAATCATGTAACAACTAATGTAGTTCACAGTCATATGGCATCCATGCATCAGAAAAAATACTTTGAGATTTTATGAGCATTTGCATTTCAAATTCACTAATGTACATCTATATTGGAATTGGCCAACATAAACAAAAGTTAATTATGTATTCTGCCATGAAAGAATTTTTTTTTTCCAGAAAAAGAAGAGATTATGATCTGGATCGTGCAGACATGTCAAGTCATGTGCATGAAAACAGGCCATGAAGAAAACAGGAGTCCCTTTTACAGAGAGGAAGAGGAAGTTAAAGCGAAAGGCTGTTACAGCCATTGAGCTTGTTGTAAACATAGAGTTCTTCCTGTAGGACTTTTGTAACTGACTTAAAGTATGAGAGCTTCTCCAAAGGACCTTCCAATTCCTAACTAGGTTATGTCTCTCATAAATTTTGGTAGAATACAGGGTGTTTATTTCCAGAATTCCAATAATTCCTGTGAGTTTTAAGTTAGCCAGCAGAGGGCAGCAAATAGTAGTGCAAAACCTCAAGCTGTAGTAGCAGCTGTTATGAATAAAGCATGAGGGTTAGATCACATTAAAGTCAATACATAAAGATTTTCTTGACACAAGGAAGATTTTTGGTGCTACTTCAAAAATAAAAATAAGTGATTTTTGGGAGAGAACCAAGATGGCGGCATAGGTAAATGCTGATACTTGCTGCCACCCACAACAACATCAAAATTACAACTAAAATACAGAACAACCATTATTCAGAACTGCCTGAAAGCTGGCTGAATGAGTCCTACAACTAGAGAGACAAAGAAGAAAATACATCAATACTGGTAGGAGGAGCAGAGGCACGGAACGGGCTGGTCCAACACCCATGTGTGGCGTGTTTTTAATCAAGAGGGATATCTTCATTGTGGAGCCCTTTTGTGAGAAGCAAGGGGTCCCAGCCCCACACCAGACCCCTAGTGTAGGGTTCCAGAGTTGGGAAGTCCTCATAACTTTGGGCTGTAAAAACCAGTGGGGATTGTGGCTGAGTGACTCAGAGGCTGCTAGAGATTCAGGCAGTCCCTCTTAAAGGGCCAGCACATGAACTTACATGATGCCACTCCCTCTGAGCTCCAGTGCTGGGTGGCAGCAGGGCAGAGGAATTGGGAGAACCAGGGACATATAGGTAAGAACTGGATTGTCTGGCGTGGGGGTGGCTTTCTCCCAGATAGGGGTACTTGCAGGGGTCACTGTTCCTGTGCTGGGACCTCCCCACATTGTAGAGCTGTCTAGCAGCCATATCTGAGTTTCAATCAGCATGGCTCAGACTGTTTTTTCCACCCTGGTGATTCCCTGAGACCCTGCCCCATCCAACTTGCAGTTCCACCCAAGCTGTTTGAAGGAGCTTTTCCATATGAATGGCCTGTCCTGGATCAGGTTACAGACTTTCCTAAACTCTCTTAAACAAGCAGCAACTGGTGTTAGTGTTCCCCATACCAATCAATTAAAAAGCCCAAGACTCAGCACTAGCACCAGCCTGCCTTGCTTCTCAGCTTGGCCACCCCTTCCAAGCCCAATACAAATAGCAGCTATTTGCAGATCACTCAGTAGCTCCCGCCGGGTGGCCCCAGGCAGTGGCTGACTTGGCACCTCCCAGGAGGCCCCAGAGCCAGTGCACCCAGTGTATAGTTTCAGACCATACCAGATTACAACTCCACACATCCACAAGTGACACACTGAAGGGGCAGACTCAGTAAGCACCAAAGCCCCACTGAAGCAAGTCCTGCTCCATAGGGATGTTTCCAGCACAGCAGCTCTCCCACTGTAGTTGCAGCTGGATCTCACAGCCAATTGGCCTGGAGGTAAACTCCTCCCAGTGATGCCAACAACAATCAAGGTTCAACTCCAACAACACTGTTGTGTTCTAGAATGCCCAGTGCAGGTGACTGGGGAGGCTGAGCCACTGGGCCCTACAGGACAGCTACTACACAAGGCTGCTCTACCAATTCCAGAAGACATAGTAGCTGCTGCTTGTTTAAGAGAGTTTAGGAAAGTCTGAAGCCTGACCTAGGACAGGCCATTCATATGGAATACATAGTAAAAAACACAAGGAAGCAGCCAAAATGTGGACACAAAGAAACATGTGTCCCTCTGTCTGGCCCGTGTCCTCTCACAATCCAAGACCCCTCGGGGGATGTCAGAGAGCTGGTTTCAGCCTGATCCTGCAGGACAGACTGAGGGACCCCACTGGTGCATGAATTCATGCACCGGGCCTCCAGTTAGAGTTATATTTGCATAAGTATGGCAAGTAGAATAGATAGTATTTAAACTTCTAGATTGATAGGAAAAATATAATAGAAAAGAAAACCAAGCTTAACACAAAAACTCATTTCTGAAACATCAACATAAATGAAAATATGAGATAAAATTTACCTTCTAAGCCCTGGCTGGTGTGGCTCAGTTGGTTGAAGTATCGTCCCATATACTGAAAGATTACAGGTTTGATTCCGAATCAAGGCACATACATAGGTTGCAGGTTCAAACCCCCAGTTGGAGCACATATGGAAGGCAAGCAATTGATGTTTTTTCTCACATTGATTTCTCTCTCTCTCTCTTTCTCTTTCCTTTCTCCTCTCTCTAAAACCAATAAGCAAATCCTTGGGTGAAAATTAAAAATACACACATCTTTTATTCCCTTTTTAAAAAGTATATGTAATTAGAACCTCTTTGTGGATGAAAGGACAACCATGACAGACAGTCTCTGTGGAGAACAAGCTCTGTTTGGTAGCCAGAGCTTACATACTCTGTTCCTCAACATCAGAGTAATTCTCAGGTTCTTGCTATAGAGTTGGGCAGCTTTAAAGAGTTGACATTTCTATGTTTGGTTAACTTAAGAGTACTTGAGCCACAATTATATAGGATGGTGAAGTAGGTGTGGGCTCCAATTACTTATTACCTCTTTCAGATGCTTGAGCTGAGGGAAAATATTAAGAAATGCTGTTTCTCCAGCTTTTGGAAATATTTCTAGAGTTCTCCAGGAATTAAGAACTGTTCCTTTGTAGCTGAGAGATGTACTGCATTTTCTACTTCACTGCAGAGATATTTCCTACTCAAAAGTGCTATCCTTTTTCATCCACCTACAGACTGTGGAACAGAGAGGGACAAATCAGGGCAGGTGTATGAAAAGGAAGCCAATAGCTGAATTTTAATATGATCAACTTTATTTATTTAGATCTATTTTAGAATAGTAATTAAAATATTGTCTTTAGAAGTAGGCAATTTAAAGAATTTTTATATAGTGCATAGAAGATTTATAATGTATAACTACAAACAGTTTATTGAAATTTATCATTATGCATAGATTTTTACAAAAAATTAATGTTCTGTGAATTTTATGTATTTCATTGCCAATAAGATGTTCCTTAATCATTGAAAAATAAGGACTAATTTTATTTTATTTTTTAAAGCTTTTTTAAAAATAATTTTTTAAATTAAAGTTGACATATCATATTATTTTAGTTTTAGGTGTACACCCCAGCAATTAGACACTATATAACTTACTAAATAATCATCCTGGTATATCTCACACCCATTTGGCATCATACATAGTTATTAGAATATTACTCACTATATTCCTCATGCCATACTTTACATCCCTATGAATGTTCTGTAACTATCTATATGTGCTTCTTAATCCTTTCACCTTGATTACTCATCACCTTAACCCCCTCCCATCTGGAAACCATCAAAATGTTCTCTGTATCTATGAGTCTGTTTTTGTTCTGTTTGTTTATTTTGTTTTTTAGATCCAATTGTTGACTGGTATGTATTTATTGCCATTTTATTGTTCATATTTTTAATTTTTTTCCTTCTTTTTTTGTAAATATCTTTCTATTGATTTCAGAGAGAAGAAGAGAGAATGAGAGAGCAGTAGAAACATCAGTGATGACAGAGAATCATTGATTGGCTGCCTCCTGCATACCCTCTATTGGGAATCATGGTCACAACCAAGGCATGTGCCCTGACCAGGAATTGAATTGTGATTTTCTGGTTCATGAGTCAATGCTCAATCACTGAGCAACACTGGCTGCCTGCTGTTTTTTCCTCTTCTTAAAGAAGACCCTTTAATGTTTTATGTAGCACTGGTTTGTTGATGATGAACTCTTAGGTATGGGAAGCTCTTTATCTGTCTTTTGATTCTAAATGATTGCTTTGCTGGGTAGAGTAATTTTGGCTGTAGGTCCTAGCTTTTCATCACTTGAATATTTCTTGCCACTCCTTCCTGGTCTGCAAAGTTTTTGTTGAGAAATCAGCTGACAGTCTTATGGGAGCTCCTGTGTAAGCCACCAATTGCTTTTACTTTGCTGCTTTTAAGATTACCTCTTTGTTTTTAATCCTTGGCATTTTAATTATGATGTATCTTGGTGTGGGCATCTTTGGGTTTAGCATCTTTGGGACTCTCTGTGCTTCCTGGACTCGTGTGTCTATTTCTTTCGCCAAATTAATGAAGTTTTCTGTAATTATATTTTCAAATGGGTTTTCAATTTCTTGCTCTCTCTGTTTCTTCTTCCAGCACCCCCAATGATGTGAATGTTGGTAGATCTAAAGTTGTCCCAGAGGATCCTTACAGTCCTCATTTTTAAAATTATTTTTTCTTTTTGATGTTCTAATTGGGTATTTTTTGCTTCCTTATATTACAATTTGATTATCAGCTTCATCAATTCTGTTGATTTCCTGTAAATTATTCTTCATTTCAGTTAGTTATTCTTCATTTCTGACTGGTTCTTTTTTATGGGTTTCATGTCCTTTTTAGTTTTCTATTTTTAACAAAACACATATTCCTTTCTGATTACAATTCACATGTATTTCTTTTCATTAAATTTAGGAATAAAGATAAATCAACTATAGCTATATTTAAGTTACTAAGACATAGTAAAATGAACGAGGCTCACTCAGTATTCAAAAATATTTAAGATAGGTATGGAAGTAATGTAAATAAATAAACATATGTTCTTTGAGTAGCTTTCATTATTATTTTTAGTTGATGTGAAACCAATCAATCAAGAAGAACTTAGTGATATTAAAAACAAATGAAGAATTACAGAAAACAATATTGTATCTTCACAATATTGAAACTGAATACAAATTTAGTTTTAAGAAGGAAGTAGAATTTAAACTGTGCTTTTTATTTATTTATTTTTTTAAATATATTTTATTGAGTTTTTATAGACAGGAAAGGAGAGAGATAGTCAGAAACATCGATGAGAGAGAAACATCGACCAGCTGCCTCCTGCACACTCCCCACTGGGGATGTGCCCGCAACCCAGGTACATGTCCTTGACCGGAATCGAACCTGGGACTTTTCAGTCCGCAGGCCGACGCTCTATCCACTGAGCCAAACTGGTTTCGGCTAAACTGTGCTTTTTAATATGTTGTGCCTTTAAACATCAAGGAAGTGGGAGGAAAAAACTAAAAGCAAAAAGAGCAGTGGAGACAAGAATGATGTAACAGGGGGCCATTATTGAGTAGTTTCTTTAAATTTTAATATTCTTGTACAAATTAGTAGTGCTTTTTCTTGCACTCAGTGGAACTGAAAATTACATCTTCTGACTTATTTTCATAAGGTGAGAATTCTAATTTCAAATGAAAATTTCCCCTTTAGTATATAAAGAATTAAAATAAAACCATAATCCTAAAACATAAGAGAAATTATCTCTGAATATTTTTATAGATGAAATTAATGCTGAAATAATTGCAGTTATAATTTTAATAGAGAAGAAGGATAGCATTGCATAGGGATGGAAGGATAGGGCAAAGGAAGAGATTGGCAAGTGCCGAAAAGGATGGCATTTCTGTAGTTGTTGGTAGGATTGTTCGGAGTTACTGCTCACCAAGGATAGATCTTACAGGGAGAGCCAGAAACAGGATCCATTAACAACTTTATTCTCTTCAGACTCAGAAATAGGCAGTGCGTTATGCAAAATATGAGGTTCCATTTCAAGTGCCCTCTGACTCACTCCAGCTCTACTATAGTGAATAATAACAACAAAAATGCTAATTTATTTTGGATACTCCTTTATTGTTTTTCATATATATATATTGATTTCAGAGAAGGAGAGGCAGGGAGAGAGAGATAGAAACATCAATGATGAGAGAGAATCATTGATTGGCTCCCTCCTGCAAACCCCCGACTGGGGATTGAGCTTATAACCCAGGCATGTGCCCTGACCCAGAATCAAACTGTGACCTCCTGGTTCATAGGTTGGCACTCAACCACTGAGCACACCAGCCAGGCTACTTCAGTATTTTTCAAGAGTATTTGTTTCATATCATTTTATCTCCTTAATCTTTGAACTGTAATCTGAAGAAAGCAGGAAAGATAAAATTTGTTCAGCATTAAGTAATGACTAGCAGAATCAGGACTCTCACTAAGCCTTTTCTGAGTTCAAGTCTAGAAAGTTCTTCCTATGTGATGAAAAACATTTATTCTTTGCCCTAGCAAAGCTTAAATAATATGCTGATTGAAAATAGATTTTAATAGTTGTTTACTTCTTCCTGAATGTTTATAATCCACTCAATGTTGATGTGATTTTTACTTTTGTTCAATTTTGCATTAGACATTTTTCATGTAGCAGCAAATACCTTTATGGATTCTGAACAACTTACTAGTGGAATGGTGGTGAAATTTCATTTTCATTGCTAGAACTGTGTCCCACAAAACACTTAAATAGCTGACTGGGAGTTTTCCGTGGTCTCTAGAAAAGCTCTAAGCTCCACCTTCATTGGAAAACTGAGAACCTGGCTGAAGACTCAGATTCTTTGTCTCCACTCTGGACTTAGAGATTTAGAATCTTTGGGATTGGCCTTTGTAACCAGTATCTCAGGTGAATCTTCAGGTGATTTTAGTTTTAAAAATCTGAAACTTTAATTACTCCTCCTTTTTCTTGTTGAAGAATTATCCTTCCATTCTTCCTCCATCTTAAAGTTCAACAGTGTGTGGTGCTAAAAAGATCTCCCTCTCTCCCCCCCACCAATTCAGTGATTAATATCTGCAAAATGAAACATACACACATAGAATTTTTATGATTTCTAACCTAACCAGGGAGTATAAATTATTTGAAAATTTTTAATTTTTCCCAGGTCGATTTCAAGTACTCTTATGTTTTGCACAGAGAATATATTCTATATCAATAACCAAACATCTATATATATAAAAGCCCAGCAACCAGAATGGCAGAATGACCAGAACAACCGGAACGACTGGTGGCTATGATGTGCACTGCAGCAACCAACCAGCCTTATTTGGGCCCCAATCGCTCCCACTGCCCCCAGTTGGTCCCCAGCACCCCAATAGGGGGTGGGGCTGACTGGCTAACTGCCCGCAGGCCCCCCCCCCTTGGCCGGCCCGACCCCACCTGTGCACGAATTAATGCACCGGGCCTCTAGTTTATTATAATGTTTGGAAATATTTCTTCCAACAGGTTCCTCATTTTAACTAATGGGAGAAACCATATTGATTCACACGACCAAAAAAATTAATCACAATATTATAAGAAAACTTAATTTATTCATGACAGAAATATTAACTTGTCTTTAGAAATATTTTCTGACAAAATAAAATTCTGACTATAACCATTGTAAGTTATTAGGAACATATTAGAAACATATTTTCTAAAACAAATTAAGCAGACACGTTTTAAATTGAGCAGAATTATTTTTTGAAAAACTTTAGATAAGAAAAAATTCTTCAAGTTTTCTTTCTACTAAACCGATTCTCTGACTGTAAGTCAAATGAGGTCTTGTACAACTTCATGAGGAAACTGTTCACTCCTTGAAGTAGAGGAAAGCATGTCAACAAGAAGCATATGACCACCCCCACTTTCATAACATTTGGTAGAACAAGTCAATACATTTCCTAGTAATGGGTTTCTAATTAATGCTCCATTTCTTTGTTTTTCAATTAAAACATTTGTTTTCAATTACCATTGACATACAGTACTATATTAGTTTTAGGTGTACAATGTAGTGATCTATGACTGATGAGGTGTTCACCCCAATAAGTCTAGAACCCACCTGATACCACACATAGCTACTATATTATTGATTATATTTCCTATGCTGTACTTTATATCTCCATGATTGTTTTTATAACTGGCAATTTGTACATCTTTACCTTTTAAATTTGTATTAACTTTATTGGAGTGACACTGGTTTATAAAATTATATAGGTTTCAGGTGAACAATTGGCAATTTATGTATCTAAACTATTATTGAAAGTATTACATATGTCCCTCCTACCCCTCATTGACCCCTTCTAGCCCACTCCCACCCTCTGCCCTCCACCCTAGGCCTTCACCACCCTATTGTTTCTGTCCATGGGTTATGCATATATGCATACAAGTTCTTTGCTTGATATCTTCTCACCTACCCATCCATCCCCACCTTCCCTCTGAGATTCGGCAGCCTCTTCCATGCTTCTGTATCACTGGATCTATTTTGTTCAACAGTTTATTTGGTTCATTAGATTCCACATATGAATAAGATCATGTGATACTTGTCTTTCTCTGATTTTGTTTAGCACATCTCCAGGTCCCTCCATGCTGTCTCAAAGGGTAAGAGATCTTTCTTTTTCACTGTTGTACGGTATCCCATGGTGTATATGTACCACAGTTTTTTTTATCCATTCATCTACTGATGGGCACTTGGGCTGTTTCCAGATCTTAGCTATTGTACACAAAACTCTTGGATATAGAGGGGCAAGTTTAAGATCGACCCTGTGCATGTGGGAATTATGCTCTGCTAAGGGAATGTTTTAATTTGGAGCTTACATAACTGATATAATAAATACTGTAGAAATGGGTCCCAAAGAAGCTTTTATTCACTTGCAAGCACGCACCCTAGAACACATGCACCCTAGAGCACATGTGGGGTTGGAAGGAGGGAGAAGATCAATCCACCAGAATAGGGGAAGGAAGGTTGGAGATTCAAAATGAAAATGGTCCTATATAAGGGTTGATCCATCAGATGCCAGTACCTGTATAAACTGTTTATGCTATGGATTTGACTTCATGGATTTATTGTGAAACAAAACAAACTATTGAGGTAGGCAATCCATAAGCTTACACCAGTTTTATAATAAAGACTAGAGGCCTGGTGCACGGATTCCTGCATGGGTGGGGCCCCTCGGCATGGCCTGCAGAGATTGGTCTGAAACCAGCAGTCCAATGCCACCTGTCGGTCCTGCTCATCCCTGCCCTGCTGGGCCTGCTGCAGGCTTGTGTCCAGTCAGTCCTGATCAGGAGAGGCTCATGCCACTGCAGAAGTGCTCTCCAGCCATGAGCCCTGCATCTGGCGCCCATTCCAAGCGGGGGGTGGTTGGAGGGTAGGGGCTGCAGGAGGTTGGTCAGCCCATGGAGGGCGGCGGGAGGTTGGCTGCCCTGATTGGGACCATCAGGCTAACTGGACAGGGGGTGGGGGCTCACGGGAGGTTGGCTGTGGGAGCATACTGACCACAAGGGGGCAGCTCTTGTGGTGAGTATCTGCCCTCTGGTGGTCAGTGTGCATCATAGCAACTGGTCATTTGGTTGTTCGATCATTAGGTCACATAGGCTTTTATATATATATAGACTAGAGGCCCAGTGCACAAAATTCATGCACAGGTAGGGTTCCTAGGCCTGGCCGGCGATCAGGGCCAATCTGTGGGGTGACCAGTGGGGTGATCGGGGGGCCCTCCGCTGGCACCCGCCTTGGCTGGCCTGGGGCCTGTAGGCTGGGAGCAGCTTCTGCATTGAGTGTCTGACCCCTGGTGGTCAGTGTAAGTCATAGTGACCGGTTGTTCGGCCATTGGTTGATTTGCATATTAGGATTTTATTATATAGGATACTAGAGGCTCAGAGCATGAAATTCATGCATGGGGGGTGTCCCTCAGTCTGGCCCTTGCTGGCCTGATCCCCTCTAATGCCCTGCCAGCTGATCTCACCTCTAACCCCCTGCCAGCCTGATCTTGCCCCTAACTGCTTCTGCCTTGGCTCCCACCATCATGGCTTTGTCCGGAAGGAAGCCAGACATCCGGAGGTAGCTGGATGACCTGGTCTAATTAGCATATTACCCTTTTATTAGTATAGATTATATTTCATAAGCAGTGGTTAATTTTCAAACATAATTTGTACTTAATCATAAAGTATTAGATTGGAATTCAGTATCCAGTAGTTTGATTTCCTATCTTTCTTTTGTGTTTTGTCCCTGCCTTTTTTACACCCTTCATTTGAAAATGTTTAGAAGCAAAGCAATAATAAAATCTCCATTTATTTTTCTAGTGTTGTTATATTTAAAATTGTAGCAGAAATTAACTTTCATTATCTAATATTTAACCACTTTCTATGATATTTATACTTTCTTCCTCTACCTTATCAGTTATGTTATAAACATTATTATATCATTACATTTGTTATCAGTGTGAAAAAATATATGTTGTAAAAATCCTTAACTTTTAGTAACTTGGAAACTTTTCATTGACATTTTATTTCATTCCATAAATCCTAAGTATTCAGCGAATAATATCATGTTATGTGTAATCTGCTTTTAGTAAATTTCAAAGAAAGTACAAATTGCACTTGGTCCTATATTACCTACTATTTAAATATATTAAAAATAAATCACTCATATTTGTTCATGAGAGGTGGCATGACCGGTACCTCCAGGACATGGGGGAAACACACGGATAAAGTGATAGTTACCATAATGTGTCACGGTAAGTTTGGATAAAAAAAGGTCTATGCACACAGAAATAATAAACTTGATTAATCCCAGAGCTCTGAAGGGAGACTTGACTTCTTTGTCACTACATGTTCCTAGATTTTCACTACAGTCCAACTCAGAGTAGAGGGTGGTATGTGTATTTGGATAAACATACTCTGCTTCAGATTTGTTCCCTTGGGTTGATGGGCTGTGATTGGTGAGTTCTCCAATATAAATATATACATTTCTGAGGTGGGTTAAAAAAATCAATTTAACAGATTATTTTAACTTAAGCAAGGCCTTTCATGAATAAATCACAATCACATTTTGGTGAGAAGGGAAAAGAGAAATAAGCAGAGAGTGACAGGACTAGAGCAGGCTTTGAATTGTCAACACAGCATAAGTTCCTGGAAGACAAAGAGAAGAGGACAACAGAGCTTTAGATAACCCTCATCATCTTGTTAGTTTTGCTTTGCTCATAGTGCCTGTGAGCTGACATGTCTTTATGTGTTTGACATACCCACGACAGAAGTCATCTCACCAGAAGGCAACAGTCTTTCTCTCGTGTTTCTCATTTTAGTTGAGGACAAGTTATCTGACTCATGTCTTTTCATCTGCCTGCCTGCTTATTAACATATTTGCTATATCCTGTAGATTCTACTGCCAGACTATCTTTCATCGGTTTCTACCCTTTCCTTCTCATTGCCAGAATCAAGTTCAAGACTTCATTGCCTGGATTATTGATTTGCTTTCTAACAAAAAGTCATCATCTCCAAGTACCCTATTTGCTTGAATCCGTGTCCTAAACTTATAATTTTTCTACTAAAAAGTTCAGGGACCACTCATTGATAGACAGTAACCAAATTGACAGTAAAGTTCTTTTTCTGACATTCAGAGTCAGCCACAATGACAGCCATTTTCTCTCTTAATCTTTTCTTTTCCTTCTGTTTTAAATAGTTGCCAAACTCACTGATGTTTCATAAACATGTCCCACCAAATACTTGCAGGATGCAGTCTGAACTGATGTTGCCACACCTGGAGCATGCTCTTCTATTTCTCTTACCCAAATGTTGTTTATTTAATAATATTTTAGATATATTTTTATAAAATTTTCCTGATTTTTCTGAACCATAAGTGATATTTTGATTTAACCATTATAATTATGTAAGCAGTTTCCATGCCAGATCTTTGTTTTCTTTTCCATTATAGCATTCATCACCGCCCCCCGCCCCGCCCCTTTTAGATTGCAAAAATGCTAAGGGAATAAACTGTATTCTAATATTTCTTGTGTCTTCTATATAGTACATAGTATAGTATTTCTTGTATCTTCTATGTAGTAATTCTTAAGAAGACATTATATAAAGTAAGAACTCTGTAAATATTTGTTAGATTGAGAATAATGTGTTATAGAGATATAAAAAATACAATGTACTTTAAGCGTCCACAAAGAAAGAATATTTAGAATACACATAATGGTACAGCTTAAAAAAATGTATTGTTTTTCAAATAATCTTGGTTGATGGTAGGCCTTTCAAAAGGTGGCCTGTAGCCGAAGCCGGTTTGGCTCAGTGGATAAAGCGTCAACCTGCGGACTGCAGGGTCCCGGGTTCGATTCCGGTCAAGGGCATGTACCCTGGTTGTGGGCATATCCCCAGTGGGAGATGTGCAGGAAGCAGCTGATCGATGTTTCTCTCTCATCGATGTTTCTAACTCTCTATCTCTCTTCCTTCCTCTCTGTAAAAAATCAATAAAATATATTTTTTAAAAAAAAGGTGGCCTGTAATCTTCTCTATTGTTTTCAAATCTCTATCTAAATATGGAAGAGAAAATTATGAAATTGCTTTAGTTCACTGAACTAGTAGAATAACGAATTGGGAGGTATATACATATGTAATTATCATATATATATATTTACCATGATAATGAGTATCTGCTTATTCATTTCTACCAATTGGAAACTAGATTTTTTTTAAGTCAGTGAAAAGTTCTAAAAGTTTCTATCACATTCTCTCTAATAAAAAGGAAATAATATTTCAATAGAAGGTATGGAGCTGTTGAAGTGTAAAGGCTCATAAACATTTTAGTTAGAATTAAGCTTATTAAAATGAACAGAAAGGAAATATATTTTACATTCTTAAAAAGACATTATGAGTATAATAACTATGGTGAGTAGCCTAGTGTTTTTAGTGCCTTACATTTGATTCCTAAATAAACATGTGTAAGTATAACACCTCTCCTTGACCTCCCTCACCTTTTCCCCTTGAGTTATTGCTACTTAGAGTAAGACTTTGATTTCAAATGTTGATAACAGATGATTGGCAGACAACAGTGTGGTGATTGTGGGGCCAAGGGCAGTGCATGGAAGTGGAAGAGGGTATAGGGGGATAAGTGGATGAAAAAAATTAAATTAAGTTTAATTACAACTACTCTAGGAATTCACATGAAACAAAATAATATGTTAAATATGCATAAGTTCGGTATCTAAAATTATTTTGTAGTCCCTAACTCACTTTATGATTACGCTACTATTTAAATACAGAGACATTCTTTATCTCTGACTTTTACATTTCCTCCAGTCATACTAAGAGTCTTGATAACTCCTTTCCTCCCATTCTATTGCCCATGGTAAGATGGACAGGTTACAAGAGTGGCTAGGTAGGAGAAAGATGTGCTTTGTGGTGAATTATATATTTTTAATAAAATAATTGAATTATATAATAAAACAGTAGGGTTCTATAGACATTATGAAAGGAGGTATGTTGTTAATTGAACACTTCTGTAATTTTTGTAAGATATAAATCTGGAAAACTACTATTATTAATTATATATATATATATTTCCAGTTAGCTTTTTAGGAATATTGCATAGGCAAAATACTGCTTATAAACAATAAATTATTTTCTAATTTTGAGTACTCTAAAATGATGGCCAAAAGTAATATCTTTATATCAATAAATTTAAGATTCCTGTTGCTATTAAAATATAAACTAGTCTTATCATTTTAGCAGTTTTAATTTATTTCCTCCTAAAAGTTTAAATGCTTTATCATTTAGCATTCACTTAGTTACTTCACCTCAAAAAAATAATCACAACCTTTTAATAATAAATCTTTTTAAAACTAACATTGACATCGTACAAGTTTTTGGAATGCTTTCTTGAAATCTTCATTAAAGATTGTATAAATCAGTGGATTTATAAGAGAATTGAGATATCCAAGCCATGTCAAAAAATTTGACATTTCTTCAGAAATTTTACATTTTTCACAGACATTAACAACCAATTCTTTTACAAAAAAAGGAAGCCAACATATGACAAATGCACCCAAAATTAATCCCAGGGTAGTGGCTGCTTTGCGTTCTCTTGTTCCTGAGATCTTTTGCCTTCTCCAAGATTTCTCATGCTTGAATTCAGACCTGGGACTTTTCATTGTGCTATGAATTTTATCAAAGTCTGTTGATGGATCAGATAAAGACTTTTCCAGCATGTAGGTTGTGGAGACCAGTCTGGTGCTTTTCTCACCACTCTCCGAAAGAACTTGACCATTAAGCTCCTCCTTGACAATCCTACTGGCTTGCCTCTTGTGGTATAACGTCTTTGCTGCTTTATATATTTTGTAGTAGAGGATCAAAATCAATGTCAATGGGATGTAGAAAGCTCCAAATGTTGAGTAAATAGTGGAAACAATGTGGTCGTGTTTGATGATGCATTCATCATCTCTACTAGTTCCTTGGTGCCTCCAGAACAGAGGAGGCATAGAGATAAAAACAGATATAATCCAAACTACTGTAATCATAATGCCAGCATTCTTGGGAGTCCTTTTCCTGGCATACTCGACAGCATCTGTGATTGCCCGATACCGATCCAAAGCTATAGCAGAGAGGTGCAAGATGGAGCACGTGCAGCATGTAATGTCAACGCTTAGCCAAATGTCACAGACCACTTGCCCCATAATCCAGCTCTCTTTCACAATGTACACGATGCTGAAAGGCATCACCAGGACAGCTACAAGAAAATCTGTAACTGCCAGGGAGCAAATTAAATAGTTGGCTGGGTGGTGCAGCTTCCGGGTCACAATAATTGCAGCGATCACAAGAGAGTTGATGATGGTGGTCATCAGCGCCAGCCCAGAGAGAGTGAGGGACACCAGAATCTTGGATGGCATTCTGTCTAATAGTTCTTCTGAGGTCAAATTTTGATCAGTTGAGTTTAAGAAATCCATTTCTTTGTTTGAGAACATTAATATAGCTGAAAAATAGATATCTGTAACAAAGGAGGGGAAAAACAGTTCAGAGAAAGCTTTAAATATTTTTCTCTTCCTTTCAGAATAAATTTGTAAAAAGTATATGTGTATGTTTTTCCAGAACATTCTATAGATTAAAAAAATGAATTGAGATTACTCATTTTCTTTTTTATTAAATTTAATTTAAGAAACCAATGAGAATAGTAACAAATAACTTTCAAAACATTTCTTGAAATACCCCTCAAATAAATAATTTTTATGAGTAAACTAAACTATTATTCAGTAAAATCTCCACCATTATAGAATTGCATTAAAAAACTGTATTAATCCTAGCTATCATTTTCTCTGTTTGTGCCAGAAAAAGTTTAAAAGCACATATCATTAATATTCATTTGTGCATTACAAAAGAAAATATTATTTTAAAGGCAGTATTTAAAATCATAAACAATCTTGTACTTAATTCAAAGTTACATTGAGGACATTATTATTGGTTTTATGAAGACAAAAGGAAAATTTAATGCACTTTATGTCATAATATAAAAGTTATAAAAAGAAAAATAAACAAAAATAAAATATTTTTAGTATCTCTCTAGAATTCTATGATTATTTTATGAAATTAGTAAAACATCAGAGTGTTTAGTAGTCTTTGTGGTTAGAAATAGTTAATTTAGTTTAAAATTAAATAAAATTAGATACAGTTAAATAACTGAACAACATTGCCCATTATTACAGTGACACATCTGACCAAATAACCCACCTACTGAGATGACTATGAGAGTAAGGAGAGCTCAGCATGGCACACACCCTGAAATGGAAATTATTCTTTTCTACAGTCACAATGATAATGACCATGTAACCTTACTTTTGAAAGAAGTAAACTGGCTTATGTTTTTTGATGCAGTACATGATATTATTTAATTACAAGTTAAATAAGAGCAATAAGAATGTAATCAAATAAGAATAATTCTTTTTATAATAATTTATTTGCATCTACCCTTCTCTCTTTCTTAAATAATTCTTTATCCGCTGACTATATCTTAGGAAGAGAAGGAAGAACATGAAAATCTGAAACTTTAT
This sequence comes from Myotis davidii, assembly GCF_000327345.1. Lineage (NCBI taxonomy): Eukaryota > Metazoa > Chordata > Mammalia > Chiroptera > Vespertilionidae > Myotis > Myotis davidii. The sequence continues at coordinate 169,233 of NW_006294243.1, forward strand.
TCTTACTTATAACTCATAATAATTTTACCTCCATATTCCTTAAATAGTTTTTTACTTTAAATGATTATGTTTCATTTGTTGGAACTAATAGAACAATAATTTAAAATACTTGATATTTTTATATCAAGTGCTTCCTTTGAAGTGTGTGTGTATTACAAAACACTGGCGTGCAGCATATTTAATATTCTGCTTGTATTTGGTTTACTAGCTTTACATTTAATTTTTATTTTCTCATATTTATTTAAGGCAGGTTCTGATAGCTTCTTCTAAGCAAATTGAGGGGCAGAAGAAATTTGAAAACCTACTACCTGAAAAATGAGTATTTCTGTGGTGTGTAATTGAAAAGGAGTTGTATATCTACATTATAATTTATATCAACACTTAGCTGGTTTTAAAGGGTAAGACAACTCCAGATGAAGAACGGAGGCTAAAGTTTCCTTTGCAATTCTAAACCAATTGTTCTGGATTTTAGTTTACTTCAGAATCACCGGGGGCG
>NW_006294243.1:169782-179977 GCF_000327345.1 Myotis davidii
GGGGGAGCTTGGTAAAACACAGATGACTTGGTCCCAGCCTCTGGAGTTTGAGATTTAGTAAATCTGGGGCAGGGAGCCCAGATTTGCATTTCTAACGGGAGCCCAGGTGATGCTGATGGTGCTGGTCCTGGGAGTCAGGTGGGTGGTGGGTAATCAATATGGTTGTTCCTCAGCTGTTAATCCTTTCACTGCTGTAGCATCTGTGAATTTCTCTCATTGACAGCAGCTGTGACATTTCTACTGTACAGCTTTCTCAGCGTCTCTCTCACATTCCTAACTTACTTCTAGAAAGTCTCAAATAAATGATCTTACTCCTACTTTTCTTCTGATAGTTCCCTATTTTTTTTTTTTTTTTTTTTTTAGGTCTTGGGGCAGCTCTTGGACCTCCTGCTCTAGGCATTTTAATTCCCTTCTCCCCACATCATTTCCACTCTTTTCAGCCTGTAGGGGAGTTATGCCATATGACCCTATTTCCTAAAACAATATTGGATCTCAGGTCCTGAGGCATAATGGTGTGCTCATCAGCATCATCAGAACCGTTATGAAAATCCTTGATATATGCTTTCAATATCAGTGGACCTCACAGTGTTTAGCTGTCTTCCCTAGAAACATGGCCGGGGTGGGTGTGAGGGGTCAATGGTCAGTGGGGAAATGCTTACTCCAAAGCCATTTAGGCATCTTGAAAACATGGTAGATTAATTAATTTCTACCTTCCTTCCAATTTTACCCCATTATCCCATCATAAAATTTGCACTATGTATTCTATAAAAGGGCTAAATATTTTCTTAATTGGTTAATTCTTTTGCAAGATTATTTAGTATTATGAGAATTCATTTAAAAGTGCTGATATTTCCCATGTTATAAGTGTTATAAATAACTTTCCACTTTAATTTGCCTGATAATTTGGCACACAAGCCTCTTCAAGAGATAATCTTCAAATTACATTTTGAACAGAATATTTAAAAAAGAAACTGAAAATAGTTCTGTGTGTTTCCATAATAAAAAATAATTCTGTAGAAAAATGGACCAGATTAAAATAAGAAAGTAAATTATTTAATAATTCAATTTATATCTCTAAGCATCACACTGTAGCATTCAAATTAAGTTTAATAAAATGGTATTTAGTACTAAGGAAAAAATAAAAATGTGTCACATAAATTCTGTTACAGTTTATAAGAAATCTTTTCATTATTAAATTTAGAAAAAGTAATCTGACAGTGTATTTATAGAAAACAAAGAAAACGGGAAAATAAATGCAGCCAGTTGCAATTGGGTTTCTATACCTTTTTGTCTTATTTTTCTTGCCACTTACAATTAGAATTTCAATAAATAATGTACCATTATTGATTCAAACACAGCCTGTAATTAGATTCATTCATATTCCTTTATATCTGAAGTTCCCACTGTGAGTCCTCATGGTGCTAGGGACCACTTCTGGGTTACTGAACATAAACAATGTCACTCAAGTTCCCCCTACTCTTAAAACATAGATTGTATTCTATGTTTTGAATGTCTTCATTGAGTAAGAGTCAGGATTACTCTTTAAGTGGAGCCTGTAGTCCCATCGACTATATGTAGCCTCTTTGATAATAAGACAGAGATAAAAACTTCCCAGGATTTACTCAGCATGAATATTTGCCAATTTATTGAACTAGCTACATGATATGTTTCACTCCTCTACTTACATACATTAAAAAAAATCTAATGTTAATTTATATTTTTCTGTTTATCTTAATGTCCAATTATATTGTTCCTGTTCATTTTAAACTATACACTTCTAGTTTAACTTACTTTAGATTATAAGGACCTGAAGGGGTTCATACACACATAGTTTTATTAGTAACATGAAAGTAACATTCAATTCTCTCAAGAACTCATGAGAACCTGCAAAGTTGGCTGCTCCAATTAGAATAACAATAATACTTTCTTTTCTGAGTTTCTACTTCTCCAGGGATGTTAACTGCTTTACGTGTATTAGCCCACTTAATTGTCAGTGCTAATCTAAAAGATAGGTACAGTTATTTTCTCCCCTTCCATAGGCAAGAAAAATGAAGTATAGAGGTTTAATTAATGTTTCTACAATAACAATATAACTGGCTTGTGGAAAAAACCATTTTACTGTCTGTGAGAGAGTTGTTACTTAATAACTCTTCTAGTATTGAGGTCAATAAAGTAATTTCTTTTCTGTAAAATATTGTTACAGAGTAAGGATTGTATTCAAATGGAGGCAAGTATCCAATAGAATGAACTGTTTATTTCTTTCTGGGAATGTTTAAGATAATGACCAGGTTTAAATGTGTATATTGATGTTCAAATTATAATGGTAGGAATGTGTTCATAGAGTTTTCAAACATCTTTTATTGCTTTTTAAATTCTGAGACATTCCAATGTCCTTATTATATTTCAATGCTCCCATTTACTTAAGAACTATTTATTAAGTGCTATTTATGTGCTGATTAATTTTCTAGGTGTGAAAAAACAGAAGCAAACAAAAGCAAACCCCACCAAACAGGCAAACAAACCTATTCAGGAACAAAACTTTGAAATAATACCTTGTACTTGTCGTTAAGATACTAGTGTGTATATGAAAGAAGTTAAACACATACTTATAGTATAGTCAGAATGCAATGAGGGCATTAGAGAGTATGGATAAAGCGTCTTAGAAATACTGGTGAGGAAGAATTAATCATACTGTGGTGAGACAGTGAAAGCTGTTCTAGAGAGGATAAAGTATGAGCAAAAGCAGAGGCGTAAAGGCAGGAGGTGTTAGACACATGAAGCAAGTAGTCCGATGTGGGTCCTGCAAGGGCACAGCAGCACCAAGGTTGGAAGTAAGGAGTGAAAATTACCTAGGAAAACAGTGAAGGTCCTGGCATGATAAGAACCCTGGGTTTTCTTTTCTAGGCTATAAGAAGTTTTCAAAATGTTTAAGAAGCTCTGTGAAAGGATAGGAAATGTGTTTCAGCAGAGTGCGTTTTGCAAGTACAGTGATGCAGCTTGAAGAGAGTTGTGCGACTGCTTTAGGGAGGAAGCTTAAGAAAAAAAAGATTATAGAGAATTGTTAAGGGTGTAGCTGAAATGAGAACCCTAGAAGGTCATTGGAATAAAATTGATCTAGGTTTTGTTATCCTCCATCAGTGCTCTGAATCTAGGGATTTATTCCCAGAGCAAAAGATGATTGAATTAATTCTGGATAGGATCAGGAATCGGAATGCAGACTGGGGCCAAGGAAAGATGTTGGTGATGATGCTGAGTCAATGGTAGTTTCAGAAAGGGGCAGATCAGAGAGGGAAGTTTAGAGAGGAAACATGCCAGGGTTGGGTAAATGGAGGTCTTGATGAGGTAAGGAGCAGGTGTAATACAGGCTCAGGTAATATGCAAGGATGAAAAAAGAAAGAGGTTGCAGCTACATTCAGAGTCTGGGATTTTGCAGAGTTTCAAATTTAAGAAGTGATTTGAGGGCTGGGGCGTGAAAATGTTAGAAATACTTGAACTCCTTCAGCCCAGTGAAGATGTGCTTGCAGAGAGCAATGTGGGTCTTCACAAGGCTTTGCAGAACTTCTGAAGTCAAAGGAGCGTTGCTCACATTTTCCATGTATATGAATAGATTTTCTTTACCTACGTCGTTATCACTGCCTTCTGTATCTAATCTTTAAGTCTCCCGAACTCTAGGTTTTTATGTACCCTACTCAGATTTGTCATCAACTGCCTTTTTGGCTTTAAATACCCATTCCTTCTTGTCACATATTGCTTCAACTCTGCCTACAGATGTCTGACCAAGTTTCATTCTCACCTGTAGGATTATCATTCCCTTGGATTGTCTACTGGCTGCAATAATTCCCATTTCTCTCATATTCAAAATACATTCATCTGGTCTCCTGGCTGCCCAAGACTCATCCAATCATGGCAAAGTCTCAGAGCCCATAAGCTTGTGTTTTGCATAAGGTCAATAAGCAGATGAGGCTCTTTGAGGCTGCAGTGCCTCTTGATTCAGAGACCTGTGAACAAAAAACTCAAGTTATCTGTTCCCTAGTTCCTAACATATAATGATCAAGTCAGGGACAGGATAATTGTACTGACTTCTCCTTTCAAAAAGATTAGGAAAATAGAGGCACATAGTAGCCACTCATCTGAAATTCACCCAGACAAATGTTAGAGAGCTCTACTAGGAGGGTCAGAATGCATCTTCAAATGGGCCCACTTCTGCTCCCTAATTTGATTGTCTAACCCAGTGGTCGGCAAACTCATTAGTCAACAGAGCCAAATATCAACAGTACAACGATTGAAATTTCTTTTGAGAACCAAATTTTTTAAACTTAAACTATATAGGTAGGTACATTGCTATTAACTTAATTAGAGTACTCCTAAGGCTTAGGAAGAGCCACACTCAAGGGGCCAAAGAGCCGCATGTGGCTCGTGAGCCACAGTTTGCTGACCACAGGTCTAACCCACTGTACTCTGTGGCTCTTGAAGCCTCTCTCTGGGCTGTTGACTCGGCTCTCAAAGAGGTCCTGTCTTTTCTATGAGAAGTAGTCTACATTTACAGCTAAGTAGACACCTCAGCCTGCATTCTGCCTATAAAAATCTTTTTATTTTGAACTTCTCTTTCCCCTTTGATCCAAGTCAGTATAGTTCTCTTAAAAACTTTGTATTTCCCTGTAAATCTCATTGGAAGCCACGGTATGTCCCAAAATATCACATGCATAATTTTTCAAGACAGACTTCTGTCTATTATGCAAAGAATATTAGGGCTATGGGGCTGTATGATTAAGAATCTTAGAAGCAACTCCAAAATGGTGGCAGAGAAAGTGGAAACTACACTGACACTCTCCCAGGACCAAACTGGAAATACAGTTAAAATACAGAAGAACCATCCTGAATAATCAACTGAAGACTAGCTGGAGAGAACCCTGATAACTGAGGACAGAAAGTAGAAACTGCACAGAGACTGGTAGGAAGTGCAGATGCACAAAAGGACTGGCTGAGCTCCCACAGACAGCAGCTGAAGTTCTGGAGGAATATCTCAGCTGTGGGGGGTTCCCATTGAGAATTTTAGTGTCTAAAGCCCAGGTTTGATTCCCCAGCCCAGAGTACAAGAACTAAGAAAGGTGCCCACATAATATCTGACTGAGAAAAGCAAAGGGGTTGCTGTCTGCCAGGGACAGACAGCTTGAAATGCAGGAACCCTCTTAAAGGGCTAATGCACAAAATTTCGTGTGCAGCCACATACCGTGGGTTCCAGCTGAGAGAGGGCTGAGTGGACTGGAGCTCTGTGAGCAGAATCCAGGCTTGGCGGCTCTGGGATTGGAGCTTGGAGAACTGATACCCCGGTTTCCTGTGCTAAGCCATTCCCTCACACTGCAGAGGACATCTTTTTCCAGTGAACCTTTGGTATCCAAGCAGTTTTGCCTGGGGGAAGGCAGTTGCCCTACCCTGTTGGAGGACCTCTCAACCCCACCCTGTGGTCAGTAACCTGAGGCTAATCAAAACTGAATGTCAATGGGACTGCAGGCACAGGTGGGTATAAGGAGGTTTTGAGTCTTTGATCTAATCCTTGTCCTGAGCTGGAAACAGCCGTCCCTGGTGAAGATCTTGGGGAGAGCCACAAGCTTTGGATTGCTGATAGTTCCAAGCAGGGTACTCTGGACCAGTCACAAAAACGTCTGACTTTGTTCTGCACTAGAGATTGGGACTCATAGAGGATCTATGTAATACACAGACTCAGCCCCAAACACACAACCAAAATGGGGAGACAAAAAAACAAACCCCAATGAAAGCACAAGAGAATTCTCCAGAAGAGCTAAATGAAATGGAGATAAGAAATTTACCAGACATAAAGTCAGAATAATGATGGCAAAGATGCTTAACAATTTGAGAAAAGATATAGTAACTGAAGAATGACATAGCACTAATATAGAACACAGTGGAAGGGACACACAAAAGATTAGGGGAAGCGAGGATTGGATCAATGAATTAGAAGACAGGGTAGAAAAAAATCATTCAATCCAAGAAACAAAAAGAAAAATCAACTAATCAATAGGAGTACATGGCATTAGCACAAGAACAGGCAAATAGATCAATGGAACAAAGTAGAAACTCATAAACTGACCCAAGCCATTATGTTCAATTAATATTTGACAAAGGAGGTAAGAACATACAATGGAGTCAAGACAGTCTCTTTAATGAATGGTGTTGAGAAAATTGGACAAATACATGCAAAAAAAAATGAAACTAGACCATCAACTTACACCAGATACAAGAATAAACTCAAAACGAACAAAAGATTTAAATGTAAGTTGGGAAATGATACAAATCCTAGAAGGAACCATAGGCAGTAGAATCTCAGACATCTCTTGTAACAATATGTTTATGAATATATCTCCTAGGGGAAAAGCAAAAACGAAAACAAAAAACCTAAGGTGAAAATAAACAAATAGAATTACATCAAAATGAGAAGCTTCAGCATAGCAAAGAAACCATCAACAAAATGAAAAGGGATCTCACTGTATGGGAGAACATATTTTGCAATGATACATCTGATAAAGGGTTAATATCCAAAATATATAAGGACCCTCTACAATGTAACAAAAAAAGACAAACAATTCAATTAAAATATGGGCAAAGGACCTAAATAGACACTTCTTCAAAGTAGACATACAGATGGCCAAGTGACATATGAAAAAATGGTCAAAGTCACTGATCATCAAAGAGAGGCAAATTGAAAAAACAATGTGGTATCACCGCACACCTGTCAGAATGGCTACCATCAACAAATCAACAAACGATAAGTGCTGGTGAGAATGTGGAGAAAAAGGAACCCTAGTGCACTACTGGTGGGAATGCAGATTGGTACAGCCATTATTCAAAAGAGTATGGTGTTTCCTCATAAAAGTAAATATGGAACTTCCATTTGACCCAGTGTTCCCACCTCTAGGAATATATCTTAAGAAACCTGAAACACCAACCTGAATGAATGTATGCACTCCTATGTTCATAGCAGTGCAATTTACAATAGCTAAGATCTGAAAATAGCCCAAGTGCCCATCAGTAGATGAGTGGATATAAAAGCTGTGGTACATTTACCACATGGAATGCTATGTGGCTGTAAAAAAGAAAGACTCTCTTACCCTTTGAGACTGTGGGTGGGCGGTAATCAACCAAAGACCATGTATGCATAAAAGCATAGCCCATGGATACAGACAATAAGGTGGTGAAGGCCTGGGGTGGAGGGTGGAGGCAGGCTTGAAGAGGTCAATGGGGGGAAAAGGGGACATATGTAATACTTTCTATAATAAAGATTTATTAAAAAAACAAAACACACAAATAAATAAAAAATACCAAAACAGGAGTAGAGCTTACATGAGCTGTGGGACAACATGAAACATAACAATATTTGCATAATAGGAGTGCCAGAAAGGGAACAAAGTGACCAAGGGATAGAGAATGCATTTGAAGAAATAATGGAAGAAAACTTTCCTAACCTGGTGAAAGAAAGTCACAGAAGTTCAGGAAGCACAGAGAGTCCCAAGCAAGAAGAACCTAAACAGGGCCGTGCCCAACACATCATAATTAAAATGACAAAAATTAAAGACAAAGACAGAACCTTTTTTATTTAATTTTAATTTTTAAATTTCAGATTTTTATTTTAATTTTTTAATTTTAGATTTTATTTTTAAAATATATACTAAACTTTTTTTATTATTATCTTAAGTTTTACATATGTCTCCTTTTGCCCCAATTGACCCTCCCCCCCGGGTCCCGGTCCAACCATTCCTGCCCCAGGCGCTTGCCCACTGCCCAGTGCACAAAGACAGAATCTTAAAGGCAGCAAGAGAAAAGCAATTTTTTTCTTACAAAGGATCTCCCATAAGGCTGTCAGCTGATTTCTCATCAGAAACTCTACAGCCAGAAGGGAATGGCATGAAGAACTCAAGGTAATGAAAAGCAAGGATCAGGAACCAAGATTACTATATCTAGCAAGGCTATCATTCAAAATAGATGGTGCAATAAAGTTCTTTCAAGACAAAACATGGCTAATGGTGTTTGTCACCACCAAACCAGCACCTCAAGAAATGCTAAAGGGATTGATTTAATGGGAAGAAGAAATATATATATATATATATATATAGAGAGAGAGAGAGAAACAAGTGGGACTACATTTAAATAAAAAGCCTCTGCACAGCAAAAGAAACCATCAACAAAATGAAATTGGAGCCCACTCTATGGGAGAACATATTTGGCAATGATACATCTGATAAAGGGTTAATATCCTAAATATATAAGGAACTCATACAACTTAACAAAAGGAGGACAAACAATCCAATTCAAAAATGGGCAAAGGACCTAAATAGACACTTCTCCAAAGAGCACATACAGATGGCCAAAAGACACATGACAAAATGCTCGAAGTCACTGATCATTAGAGAGATGCAAATTCAAATGACAGTGAAGTATCACCTCACATCTGTCACAATGGCTACCATTAACAAATCAACAACTGAGAAGTGCTGGCCAGAATGTGGAGAAAAGGGAACTCTAGTACACCACTGGTGGGAATGCAGACTGGGCAGCTGGAAAAGTCTGGAAGTTTCCTCAAAAAATTAAATATGGAACTTCCATTTGACCCAGTGATCCCACTTCTCAGATTATATCCTAAGAATCTGGAAACACCAATCAGAAAGAATGTATCAACCCTTATGAACATAGCAGCACAGTCTACAATATCAAAGATCTGGAAATAGCCTAAGGGCACATCAGCAGATGAATGGATGAAAAAGCTGTGGTACAATTCCAACATGGAATATAATGCATCACTAAAAAAAAAGAAAGATCTCTTGCCCTAACCGGTTTGGCTTAGTGGATAGAGCATCAGCCTGCGGACTGAAGGGTCCCAGGTTCAATTCTGGTCAAGGGCATGTACCTTGGTTGCGGTCACGTCCCCAGTAGGGGATGTGCAGGAAGCAGCTGATCAATGTTTCTCTCTCATCGATATTTCTACCTCTCTATCCCTTTCCCTTCCTCTCTGTAAAAACTCAATAAAAAATATATTTAAAAAAATATAAATCCCTTAGGTGCCTGGCAACCTAATAAGCTTGCTATTTATATTTGTCATCTGTGGTATGGAGCTAGCAACCTCTGCCTTCAGGATTATTAAAAAATTAAGGTACCATAGGTCTATCAGGGTAAAAAGTATTGCTTTAATTTTACATCAGTCAACATTTTATAATACCATCATTATCTAATACCAAGTTTTCTAATTCTTCTTTAAGAATGTGGTGGTGGGAGGAAACACATACAATTACCATAAATGAGGGAATATGTATATTCTCTTAATATTTTAATTAAAATGGAAAACAGGTAATATGTTAGCAAGTTATAGATGAAAGCTTTGAAAGAACATTTTTATGATCTTTCCTTCTTTGCCTAACATTCCTTCTCTTTGAGTATTTAGTAAAATAGGTCACTCCGTGGTGACACTGGATACAATCTACTTATATAAAAACCATGGGTGGTGTTCATCACATACAGAGGAATACGACCGAGAGGAAGGAAGTCAGTCCTACAGGGGGTGTCTTGGCAATGGCTGCACCCTCCCCCAAGCTGTTTCCCAAAGCTGTTTCCTGTAAGGGCAGAGTTTGAGGCAGGAACCTGCCCTGGGAGCATGGAGGCAGATCTTTCTAAAGTGTGCCATGCCAGCTAGGGGTGAACCTGAGTGGGGCGGCTGAAAGGCTTAGAAAAGACAGACAAGAGAATGAAAGCTGGGTCTCGGCTGGATGCTGCTTCTCTGACAGTGACCACGCCCACAGCAGATGCTACAAAGCAAAGTAAGGGCGTGACCAAGATGTTTACAAACATTCTCCTGAGTTTCAATTCTACTCAACTACATGCACCTGAACTCTATCAAGCCTATATCACTCAGGCACTTGGGGCCATGTGTTCGGACCATAGGTTCAAGCTTACAACTAAAGCTGTTGGCTATAATTGTTCTGGGAGGGCTTAGGCCTGCTCCCTATCAGTGGGACATCCCCCGAGGGCTCCTGGACTGCGAGAGGGTGTAGGCAAAGCTGAGAGACCTCCCCCACAAGTGCATGAATGCCATGCACTGGGCCTCTAGTATTTAATAAAATAAAACATATTTATAATGAAAATAAACAGCAAAAATTTCACTTGATGATTCAAAATAACTTTTTATGTT
>NW_006294243.1:180302-192914 GCF_000327345.1 Myotis davidii
GACAAAGGGCAAGGCCGTAAAACTATGGACCTGATATTTGTTTCAAGCCAAAGCCCCCTCTGTAGCTCTCCCTGAGCGCATAAAAAGCCTGCTCCTCTCCACCCCCCAATTCATTGCTGGCTCTTTCTTGAGTCAGTCCACCTGCACCCATGTCACATGAATAAATACCATTTTTAAAAAAAATAAATTTTATTGATTTTTTACAGAGAGGAAGGGAGAGGGATAGAGAGTTAGAAACATCGATGAGAGAGAAACATCGATCAGCTGCCTCCTGCACACTCCCCACTGGGGATGTGCCCGCAACCAAGGTACATGCTCTTGACTGGAATCGAACCCGGAACCCTTGAGTCTGCAGGCCGATGCTCTATCCACTGAGCCAAACTGGTTAGGGCAATTAATTCCCTTTTAATGTGCATGATTTTGTGCACCGGACTACTAGTCTATAATAATAAAAGCATAATATATGAATTAGACTGGGCAGCCGAAAGACCTTTCGGATGTCTTTCTGGACAACCTTCCAGACGAAGCTGGGGCTGTGAGGGCCGAGGCAAGCTACCACAGCTGCAAGGGTGGAGCCCCTTGCACGAATTTCATGCATTGGGCCTCTAGTAATAAAATAATGTCTTATGTAAGTAATTATCACCAAGAACTAGATTAAAAATCTAAAAATTCTGTACCCTTATGGAAAATTACTGAAAAAGTGAGATTTGGCTATATACTAGAAGTGAAAATTATTTTTCAAAATTTCTTGCTAAGGGATGGAAAAATATATTGCATGAAAATGGAAGCAAACAAAAAAAGCTGGGTTAGCATTACTTATATCAGACAAAATAGACTTTAAAACAAAGGCTATAACAAGAAACAAAGAAGGATCCACTTTTGGGGATCTTTCCAAAAAACCCACCACAAAATACTAATTTGAAAATACATATGCATTCATATGTTCATTGCAGCATTATTTACAATAGCCAAGAAGTGACCTAAATATCCATCAATAGATGAATGGATAAAGAAGAAATGGTTCATATATAAAATGGAATATTACTCAGTCATAAAAATGAATGAAATTTTGCCATTTGCAACAACATAGATAGATCTAGAAAATATTATGCTAAGTGAAATAAGTCAGACAGAGAAAGACAATACCATAGGATTTTTCTTATATGTGTAATTTAAAAATAAAAAATTGAACAAACACAACAAAAACAATTTCATGGATACAGAGAACATTTTGATCATTGCCATATATGAGGGTGTTTGGAGGGACGGGTGAAAAAAGGGAAGAGATTAAGAAGTACAAAGTGGTAGTTACAAAATAGTCATCGAGATGTAAAGTAAAGCATAGGGAGTATAGTCAATAATATTGTAATAACTATTATGGTGTCATATTTATCAGTATAATCACTTTGTAGGTCATATAAATGTCTAATCACTATGTTGTACATTGGAACCTAATATAATATTGTATGTCAACTGTACTTGAAAAATAAAAATTTTAAATTATTTCTAAAGTTAGTAGAAACAATATGATAAATATCTTAATTAGGCATTTTCTTAATCTAGAATAAAATATTAGATTAGACAGTCTATCTCAAAATTTGGATTAGCCAAGTTTACATAAACATAAAATAAAAACATCATTGCAAATTATTTGGAAAAATAGATTGCATGTTTGGGATGTGTTAAAATTCAATGAAAGTTATTATTGTGAAGTTAAAAGATCTAATTTTAGTGATATTTTATTTAACAATTTCAATTTTATTGATGCATAATAACTAGTTAACCAAGCTAAGATGGCAAGGTTTAAGCAATTTCAAGTACAACAGTCTCTCCTCTCTTTTTATTCTCTCTGTCTGTCTGTCTCTCTTTTTTTTTTAAACCAGAACTTGAAAGGCAATAAAATGCTACTTATATTTTATGCAAATGTACTAATGGAATAAAATGTATTTCACTTGAACATGATGTATACTCTTCTATTTTATTCTACTTTCTTTTGTAAGTATGTTAAAATGAAGCATTTCTCTTCTTCTTTCATCTTAAATCCACTTTACCGTTTTTTACCCACTTGACTTAAGCTTTGTAAAGTGTATATTTACATCTGGTAGATTTAGGAAGTACCAAGTGATTGTGTATCATAAACCAAACAAATTATTAATATTGACATTTATTTAGCACCGTAGGGTTGGTAGAGCTGCTATACAAAGCAGAAATCTAGCAAGTAGTGTGAGTGCTTAATAACTGTCAGATCAAATTGGGTAGTTGATTTGTCATCTTTGACTAATGATGTAGAATATTCAGCATTGCACAGAGGCAGATGTTATATAGCCATGATTTGGAGCTCCGCTTAAGTGCAATCTGGTCTCCCAGTCAGCTGGTTAATCAAGGCTATTAACTAAAATATGAAGAAAACCTTAACTTTTAAACTTGGATAAAACAGGCAGTGCTTGACTGAGACATATTTAGCTTAAATATATACTGGTTTCATATAAATATAAGGTATTAAGTAGCCATGATTTTAAATAAAATAGATATTTTCTATTTTTATTTTATTTGGTTGGCTTTACTTAATGCTGTAGCACATATCTTGTTTGTCTCTGTTATACACAGTAAATTATCATAGAATGCCAAGATATAAATTAAAGTGCAGAAGATGATTAAGATAGCAGCACCTTGAGATTCAAACCCAAAATGATTATGAAAATCTGTCTATATTTGAATGTCCAGAAAGGAGAACACCTCTTCATGTACTTTGACTTAACATTGTTTTTCCATCTGAGAATACTGAAATTCCTACCAAGTAGTTTTTCTCTTCTCCAAGTTTTTTGGTTTAACTTAAAACATAAAAGGAATTGTCTAGAAGGCAGATCTGGGTTGGAAATTTAATTTATAATTCATCCATTATTAGTTGAAACCCTGTGCATCTATAAAATTGCCAGGGATTGGTGAAGACAATGCATTGAAGAATGAATGGAAGATGAATAATGGAGAAAGTCAATGTGAAGTATTTATTTAGAGGTTTAGTTACTAATAAAAAATTTAAAATTTATAAACTTTTAAAAAGGCAAAAAAAAAAAAAATAGCCCTAGCCGGTTTGGCTCAGTGGATAGAGCATTGGCCTGAAGGGTCTCGGGTTTGATTCCAGGTTGTGGGCTCAATCCCCAGTAGGGCGCGTGCAGGAGGCAGCCAATCAATGATCCTCTCTCAACATTGATGTTTCTATCTTTTCCTCTTCCCTCCTCTCTGAAATCAATAAAAATATATTTTAAAAAGGCAAAAAATAGATGAAAACTCAAAATTGAGCTCTTGGACTTACTGTTTTTAAATACAAAGATAATTTGGTATATTTGTGCAATAAGATGCTAAACTGTCAGATAAAGTAAAAAGTTAAATTATAAATTCACAACTTACTGATTTGTTTATTATGACTTTCCTCATTAGAATGTAATCTATATAAAAGCAGAGATTTTAATCCCTGGGCCTGGGACAAAATTTGGCTCATACAGTAAGTCAAAAAAATTATGAATGAATGAACACTACTCCATGTTAATTGAAAATGAAGGAAAGCATTCATTCATTCACATTGCTGACATATGTTGGTACAACCCATAGAGACAATAGTTGATACAATCATTTTATTTTCAATAATTTATTCTATAAATATATTTCCATGTGTGAAAAAGAAGTATGCACATCAATAAAGATAAATAAATGATTGTATATACTAACAATAAATAAGGAATCTATATTTTTATATTAAAATATTTTTAAAACATTTTAAAGTAAAAAAGTAAGAGTGCACAAAATATGTATAGTATGTTACAATTCATGTAACATAAAGAATACCTACGTGCCCCAGTGCCCTAGCTGGTTTGGCTTAGTGGATAGAGCATCGGCCTGTGGACTGAAGGGTCCCAGATTCGATTCAGGTCAAGAGCACATACCTTAGTTGCATGCTCACTCCCTGGCCCTGGTTGGGGCACATACAGGAGGCAACCAATAGATGTGTCTCTCTCACATTGATGTTTCTCTCTCTGTCTCTCCCTCTCCCTTCCACTCTCTCTAAAAAATCAATGAGAAAATATCCTCTGGTGAGCATTAATAACAACAACAAAAAAGAATACTTATGAAAGTATTTGCTTATTTGTACATAGAATATCTCTGGAAAGATATACAAGAAACTCTCAACTGTGGTTCTCTCCAGAGAATAGAAATGTATGGTGAGGGAGATAAGGTTTGGAAAGATACTAGTTTTACACACATTATGCATTTGTTACCTGTTTTTAAAATGGAATAATATTAAAACTAACTAACTGATCAAACAAACTTATTGAATATATTAGTTTGTGTCAAACACTTTCTTAAGTACTTTGTATGGTGTTGAGACTTGGATAAAGGAGGTAAGTGAAGAACGTAGATTTGTAGCTGGTGAATATGTGAACATTGATGTATTGGGGGAGGTGAAAAAAACAGGTACTTGGAGTTTTCATGTGTCATAGACTCTTGTTTTCACTTTGGAAAGGAGACTGTGTCATCTATTGAGGGGGAGAAGGCAGGAATCATGAAGGGCAAGATGAACATTTTGCACAGTGGCTATAGAGAGTAGGAAGGGAGGTTATCAAAGGCAGAGAAAGTATTCTGGGTATTGTTTAGAGCTGTATGAGCATAAATATTTGCTAGGTTGCATTTTTCTCTATGGAAATGCACAGTAGTTTTGGTATAAGAGTGGAAAATGAACATTGATGGTTAACATATCTAGTTGTGAGAGAAGCACAGGATAGCAAGGGAGTTGAAGATATTAGTCAAAAAGTCATTAAAGTCAACTGATAAAGATACCAATTGAGAAATAACTTTAGTTTACAAATAGAGGAGGTAGTATCTTGGAAGAAGGAGTGGATTTAATTAGTTAAGTGAGGATTTCAAGACAGAGTTCTTTTTTTTCCATATTGTTATTTTATATATAACTAGAGGCCCAATGCACAAAATTCGTGCAAGAGTAGGCCTTCCCGCCCTAGCCAGTTTGGCTCAGTGGATAGAGCGTAGGCCTGCAGACTGACTGGTCCCAGGTTTGATTCCAGTCAAGGGCACATGCCTGGGTTGCGGACTTGGTCTCAAGTAGGGGGCGTGCAGGAGGCAGCCGATTAGTGATTCTCCCTCATCATTGATGTTTCTATCTCTCCCTCTCCTTTCCTCTCTAAAATCAATAAAAATATATTTTTTTTAAAATAAAAAGAGTAGGCCTTCTGTCTCCCAGCTGCTGGCACCAGCTTCCCTCTGGCACCCGGGGTCTGGGTTTCCCTTGCACCCTGGCTTCATCCAGAAGGTCATCTGGAAGGATGACTGGTCTAAGTAGCATATTATGCTTGTAGTATTATAGATTAGAGGCCCGGTGCACAAAAATTTGTGCACTCAGGGGGAGGAGGGGTCCCTCAGCCTGGCCTGTCCCCTCTCACAGTCTGGGACCCCTCGGGAGATAATGACCTGCTGGCTTAGGCCTGCTTCCGGGTGGCAGAGGGCCGGCCCAATCACTAGGTGCAGCCCATGGTCGGGCTCAGAGCAGGGCCGATTGGGGAGTTGGGGTGCCGCCCCCTGTCATGTACAGAGCAGGGCCGATCAGGGGGTTGAGGAGCTCCCCCCTGTCACTCACAGAGTAGGGGCGATAGGGGAGTTGGGGCACCACCCCCTCACACAGAGCAGGGCGGATCGGGGGGTGGGGGATCTCCCCCCTATCAAGCACAGAGCAGGGCGGATCAGGGGGTTGGGGCACCTTCCCCTGTCACAAACAGAGCAGGGCGGATAGGGAGGTTGTGGCCCTGCCCCTTGTCACACACAGAGCCCCAGGGCGATCAGGGGGTTTGGGTGCTGCCCTGTCACGCTGATCCCAGTGCTGGGAGGCCTCGTGGCTCCACTGATCCCGGTGCTGGGAGGCATATTACCGTTTTACTATATAGGATAGAGGTCTGGTGCACGGGTGGGGGCTGGCTGGTTTGCCCTGAAGGGTGTCCTGGATCAGGGTGGGGGTCCCACTTGGGTGCCTGGCCAGCCTGGATGAGGGGATGATGGCTGTTTGCAGCTGGTCACACCCCCTTCAGGGTGGGGGTCCCCACTGGGGTGCCTCGCCAGTCTGGCTGAGAGCTGTTTTCAGGCTGGCAGGTGACTGAAGCTCCCAACCATTCCTTTTATTCTTTTTTTATTTTTTTTATTCTGGGCCAGCTTTAGCTCTGAGGCTTGGTTCCAGCTCCAAAGCCTCCGCTGCTGAAAGCAGGTATCTGGTTTGTTTGGGTTCTATAATCGAAACACTGTTTCAACTCCAGCTTTGAGATCCCGGCTGGCTCAAAGCAGGTTTCTGGAGTATGTTTAGCTTCTATATTTGTAACAATGTTTAAACTGCAAGTTCAGAGGCTGGCAAGGCAGGCGGGGAACATTGGAATCCTCTGTCACTGAAGCAAGGAAGCCTCAAGCAAGCAAGCTTCAAGTTGCCTGGCTGCCGGACGCCATCTTGGCTGGCAGTTAATTTGCATATCACCCTGATTAGCCAATGGGAAGGGTAGCGGAGGTATGGCTAATTACCATGTTTCTCTTTTATTAGATAGGATTGTTGATAGTATTACATATATATCCCCCCCCCCTTACTCCCCCTTTCAGCTCCAACCCACCCATCCAAGTCTTCACTACCCTATTGCCCATGTCCATGGGCTATGCATATAAGTATATAAGTTCTTTGGTTTATCTCTTCTCGTTCCCTCAACCCTACAACAAGGTATGTCAGTCTGTTCCATGCCTCCATGCTTTTGGGTCTTATTTTGTTGGTAAATTCATTTTGTTCATTAGATTCCACAAATAAATGAGATCATGTGATATTTCTCTTTCTCATTTTGGCTTATTTCTCTTAGCATAATATTTTCCAGGTCCATCCATGTTGTCTCAAAGGGTAAGAGATCTCTCTTTTTTACATTTACACCATGGAATATACTATATATAGTATTTTCCATAGTATAAATGTCCCACAGCTTTTTTATCCATTCATCTACTGATGGACACTTGGGCTGTTTCCAAAATCTTAGCTATTATAAATAACGCTGCTATGAACATAGGGGTAAATATATTCTTTCTGATTGGTGTTTCGGGTTTTTTTAGGATATATTCTGAGAAGTGGGATTGCTGGTTAAATGGAAGTTTCCTTTTTAACTTTTTTAGGCAACTCCATATTGTTTTCCATAACGGTTGCACCAGTCAGCATTCCCACCAGCAGTGAACCAGTGTTCCCTTTTCTCTACATACTCACCAGCACTTGTTTGTTGATTTTTTTTTTGATAGCCATTTTGACAGGTGTGAAGTGATTTCATTGTGGTTTTAATTTGCATTTCTCTGATGATCAGTGACTTTGAGCATTTTTTCATGTGTCACTCTGCCATTTGTATGTCCTCTTTGGAGAAATGTCTATTCAGGTTTTTTGCCCATTTTTAGTTGGATTGTTGATCTTTTTGTTGAGTTGTATGAGTACTTCATATATTTTGGATATTAGCCTCTAGTATACTATTGAACTATTATACATTATGTTGGTTTACATTATATACATCTTACAATTATATTTAGAGACACTAACAGCATTGCATTTTCCATTGATTCTACTTTGAATAAACTTTATATGCTCATAGACAGATCTGTATTGATATGGAAGCCCAGTTAGATTTGTCTTCCAGACTCTTATCCACTCCTACCACTGCTTACTTTGCATATATTCATATTTCTGCACATCAAATATGATAAAGTATAATAGCCTTTAAAAACAAAATTTACTTTTATTATATGAGGATGGTATTCTATTATGATAAATGACTATAATAATACTCAGGAAACTAAATATATCTAAAAATTTTTTTTTTAGACACTTGTTTCCAGAACAGCTAATTATTGAAGTATTGATCTTTTTGCTCAAAAACATTAAAAAACCATAAACATGACTATTATAAATAAAAATTATATAAATATCATTTACCTCATTTCTATTTACATGTTATTGCTACTCAAATAGATTTAGGTTAATATTTTAATTATTTGTGCTGTAATAAGAGTTTTCAATGTCTATAAATCATGTAAATAATTCTGAGAGCAAATTCCTTTTGTGGGTTCAGCAAGCAGAATAATTAAGAGTATATGAGTTAATGCATTTGAAAGATTTTTCTAAGCCCTGTCAAAGTTGACTTGTCTTTTATCTTATGAGCTTTAAAAAGCACGTAGAATAATCTAATTAATCAACAGATATCTATTTTAGTTCTTAGATTACTAATGAAGTATTTTTTTTGTCATTTGGATTCAGTCATCAACTTAAAATTTAACTTATTTACCATAATCTTGCCAAATGTCAATTGTCATAAAATGATGAAAGAAATTGCAATACAAAAGATGTTCTTGTGATAGACCATCATTTTTCTATCAAAGCTGAAGTTTAACATCCAGTAGAAATAAAATACCATATTTAGCAATCAATTTTCTCTTTTGGATGGAGAAATCTCACAAAAGTGGGAAAAATAAATGTTTTATAAGTTAAATATGCAACAGTTCTGATACCTTTCTGGTTGTCCTAGTCTGTCTAAGAAAAGCAGGGCATAATATAAAATTCCCAAAGGGCATTTTAGTAGAGAATTCAAAGGTCATCTGAGGTACAGGGCCACTAAGGGAAAGAGGGCCACTAAGGGGAAGAGTAGAGTGTTAGCAGTTTCAGCTGATGTGGCTCTAATCTGGGTAGAGATAGCCTTAGGCAGTATAACCTTTTGTCACTGATTGTAGAACAATCCATGGGCACATGGATATTCCTTGCTTTTATCTCTCAAGCCTAAATTTTGAATTGCACAGCCATCTAAAATGAGTGGTTTATGGGTATAATGCTTAGTTTTTGTGTTAATTCAGTGCTTGTTTAGTATCATCAAGATGTATGACCTTGTAAAACTTAATACTCAGGATATATTTCCAGTTATTCCCCTAAAGATGTACTTATTAACTAGCATCCTTAGCATGTCTACTGACTCTACCTTTAAGAAGGCAGCATATGATCGATATGCTTTTTGTCTGTATGAAAGGTCCGGAATGGGATCTCTCCTGAATCTTGCTGTGGTTTGTATGGTCCAATTCAATCTGACAATTTCTTTTTCTTTTCTTTTTAAAATTACTTTACTTTTATTATTTCTGTTCCTTTTATGATAGCCTATCCCCACATACTTTGCACTGTATTTCTTAAAATATGTCTTTATTGCCCAGCCTGTGTAGCTCAGTGGTTGAGTGTCGACCTATGAACCAGGAGGTCATGGTTCAATTCCCGGTCAGGGCACATGCCCGGGTTGTTGGCTCGATCCCCAGTGTGGGGTGTGCAGAAGGCAGCTGATCAATAATTCTCTCTCATCATTGATGTTTCTCTCTCTCTCCTTCTCTCTTCCTCTCTGAAACCAATTAAAAAAGTATTTTTAAAAAATATGTCTTTATTGATTTTAGAGAGAGAAGACGGGAGAATAAGAGAAACATCAATAAGAAACATCAATGAGCCATTTGATATTGGCTGAATGGTTGGATTTCTTATCTTATATAATCACTAGAAGCCTGGTGCACAAAATTTGTGCATGGGGGGGTCCCCTCCGCCTAACCGGCATCCTCTCCAAACTGGGACATCCCTTTCACAATCTGGGACCACTGGCTCCTAACTGCTCACCTGCCTGCCTGCCTGATCGCCCCTAACCACTCTGCCTGCCTGCCTGATCATCCATACCCCCTCTGCCTGCCTGCCTGATCACCCCTAACTGCTGTCCCCTATAGGCCTGATCACCCCTAACCACTCTCCCCTGCTGACTTGATTGCCCCTAACCACTCTGCCTGCCTGCCTGATCACCCCTAACCGCCTCTGCCTGCCTGTCTGCCTGATCGCCACTAACCGCCTCTGCCTGCCTGCCTGATCATCCATAACCACCTCTGCCCGCCTGCCCCTCTGCCTGCCTGCCTGATTGCCCCTAACCACTCTCCCCTGCTGGCTTGATTACCTCTAACCACTCTGCCTGCCTGCCTGATCACCCCTAACCTCCTCTGCCTCAGCCCCTGCCACCGTGTCTTTGTCTGGAAGGATGTCCAGGAGATGTTTGGTCTATCCAGTCTAATTAGAATATTACCCTTTTATTAGTATAGATGCCCTTCAGAAATCTGGATTAATTCAATTAAAACATATGAATTCAATTAATGACATGAATTTGTAGAAACTTTGAATTTATTTAAAGATAAATAAAATGTAGTGAGGGCAACTTTGAGTTTCTTAAATTCTTCATGTTTAGGCAATTAGACAAGTTAGCATCTCCATCCTGCCTAATATTCTGAAATATACTAAAACGATTTTTAAGAGTGTTGTGGCAGAAACGTTTTTTCCCCCATAATGCAGTACTTATTCAGAAATAGATAACTACTTATAATTATTTTCTCAAAGAAATCTTTATTGAGGAAGCATGCAGCGATCTGCACAGCGGGTTCAGGAGGGACTGCAGGAGGGCTGATGCACAATGAAGACACTACTCAAGAAATAAGTTTTAAGCATGGGAGCCAGGTGGAATCTCCTTTGGGAGAGGAACCATGAGTCCTACTCTTGCCTGTTTTTATTCAGCGGGTTCAGGCCTAAGCCAGAAGTTGGACATCCCTCTCGCAGTCTGGGACCCCTCAGGGGATGTAGCAATGTGCCAAGCTGCAGGTGGCCAAGGAGGAGCCCGAATTGGGGCTGGGCACTGTGTTGCTCACGCTTATCCCAGCCCACTGTGCCAGGTGCCACGAAGTCGTGCTCATCTCGGTCCACTATGCCTGCTGCCATAGAGTCTGGAGAGGCTCCTGCCTTGGCAGCTATGCTTGCCAGCCTCGAGCCCAGCTTCTGGCTGAGCAGCGCTCTGCCTGTGGGAGTGCACTGACCACCAGGGGACAGCTCCTGCATTGAGCATCTGCCCCCTGGTAATCCGTGTGCACCATAGTGACTAGTCATTTCGATTGTTCTGCCTGCACAGTTGCTTAGGCTTTTATTCTATACTGACGCTCTATCCACTAGGCCAAACCAGCTAGGGTGTGAGAAATATAAATACTTAAATAAAATGCCTATCAATTCAATTGATAGAATTTAGTTTTCAAAATATTTTCTGATGACTGCATATCTTACTAATTTAAGTATGAAGAAAAAGCTATTAAGTTTGTAATGAGTTAATTCATAACACATTTATACATTTAGCTTCAATTTTTTAGAATGACTTTGACAGTACAATACTCATGTTGACTTAACTATAATGAACTTCATATTTTCATTTTGCATATGAACTTCTCTTTTGCCTTATCTTCAATTTTATGCTGAAGAAAGTGTACATTTATTTACATACAAGGTGTTTTTGGGTGTATGACTTTTTAAGAAATTGTAGTTTAAAGCCTTTGCAGCCCTGGCCAATGTAGCTCAGTTGGTTGGGTGTTATTCTCTGCACCGAAAGGTTTTTGGCTCTATCCCTGGTAGGAGGTGTGCAGTAAACAGCTGATCAATTATTCTTTTTCATTGATGTTTCTCTCTCTCCCCCCCTCTCCTTTTCTCTCTCTAAAATCAATAAAAAAAGAAAGAAAAATAAACAACATAGCCTCTATACCTATTTCTCACATTATCTCCATTTCCTAAAGCATTTTTTTTCCAAAATTTAATTAATTAAGAGTTGCCTATTGGTTTTCCATTTTTGTCTTTAAATATTGCTGTTCTTAGTAATTGCCAAAGCAGCAATTTTGAATTCTTAGATAGATCCTAATTTCTGTCATCCTTTTGCAAGAAATTGAAGTTGTTTTTCTTTCTTCCTTTTGTGGCATGTAAATATTTAAAAACTAAAGGCTTACCTATTTTCATTATTTGTATTCTATGTATGTCACTTCTGCTGCATTTTAGGTATTTAGACATTTAAGTTGCCAGATTTAGCAAATAAAAAATAAAATGCTCAGTTAAATTTGAATTTCAAATAGAATGCTTATGCTGACAAAAATATTTCTTGTTTATCTGAAATTCAAATTTAACTTGGTGTCCTGTATTTTATCTGGCAACTTTAGGGCATTTTGCCATATTTGGTAGAGTTTGTGTAAACATTGCATTTCTTTTTAGATCCTATCTCCTCTTTTATATTATTTCCATTACTTGCCATTTTTAGATTACAAAATGAGAAAACAATGAATTCAGCTATACAACTTTTTTCATACAGTGAAGTTTTCTTCATGGGTAAGATATCAGATACTATGTTTATGCACAATACATTAAAGTCATAAAAAAATTCAACAACACATCAAGTAGCCACAATCCTGGTGATACTTTTCTTCTAACTCTTCAGGTTAACATTTTATCTCAGAAAATACTTTAAAACCTATAACTCTTAGGTTTTCTCCCTTGATTGGACTTGTCTGGGAATGATCTCTTTGTGTGTGTGTGTGTGTGTGTGTGTGTGTGTGTGTGTGTGTGTGTGTTGATTTGTCTTTATTCTTTAATTTTTTAAATTAAGTCTTTATTGTTCAGATTATTACAGTTGTTCCTCTTTTTTCCCCCCATAGCTCTCCTCCACCCAGTTCCCACCCCACCCTCTGCGC
>NW_006294243.1:197625-209018 GCF_000327345.1 Myotis davidii
CAGGCTTGTGGCTCCCTCCCGATTCAAAAAGACTGCCTTGTCCTCAGTTGCCAGCCCTTGCCGCATGCGCCTTCGTACCTCTGCATTTTACTTCCGCACCTCCTCTGAGTCTCAGTGTGCTTTTTTTCTTTCCTTCTAGTTGTAGAATTTCCACTCAGCCAACCTTCCTGTAGTTCTGGATGTTGTCCGTTTTTGTCTTTTAGTTGTATTTTTGAAGTTTTGGGGGAGGCAGCAATTTCCGGTGTTTACCTATGCCGCCATCTTGGGTTCTCTCCTGGGAATGAGCTCTTTCAATGACAAGGAGGGGAAGTTAAAATTAGTTTTCTGGCTTTTGACTAGTCATCAATAATATCATGTAGCATTATTTCTCAAGTTATATTACTTGGACTTGAACCACTAAAGCTATTAATAAATGCCTCTGTGGGGAGGGAATATTGAAATTGGAATATTGTGGGTTAATGGCCCATCTCTACTGTAGAACTTCTATGAAACTTCAATATGCTACTTTTCACTAGGCATCTGAAAGTGGGGACCACAGAACACTGTTTTTCTGCCTTTTTTTTTTTTGCCTATAGACCTTTTTTGTGTGTGAGAAACACACAAGTAAGACACTAGAGTTCTAAGAAACACTATTTTGGAATTCTGAAGGAGGTTCCAACTAATTTTCATCTGCTTTCCAGATCAAAGGTGGTTTGAAGACTAGAGTAGTGTAATAGTCATCAGAAACCAGTTTATCATAATCTCATTCAGGCTGCATCAACCAGGATAGATTTCAAATGGTCAACTCTAATCATTGCTGGGTTAATTTAAATAAAGTAAACTCAATTAGGGTATAGGAAATGGGGAAGGCATAGCAATTGAAGAAAAGGAAAATTGGAAATAACTTTTGTTGAACACTTAACTATGGTACTGGAAACCAGGCACAATGTCTTATAGAGCTTGTTTATATGATTTTCATAATATCCCCACAATAACAGTGTTATACCCATTTACATATGGAGAAACTGTGGCTCAGAGAAGTTTAGTGATTGGTTTATTGTCAAATATAGTTAAATTGACATAATTAGGATTAGATACAGGTTTTTTAGGTTTTAAAGACACAGTCTTTCCTACTTGTGGGAATCCATGAAAAGTCAGTTTCTTTTGGTGTCTTGTATCCTTAGAACTACCCATACTATTGCTTCAGTTTTGAGAATTACCACTCTAATACCATCTCTAATCTAATCAGAAATGATTGTTAATGATCTGGACAGCTACCACTTTCAGATAATTTACAAATACCACTTGTTTTTGTGACTCATTTAGGATGTTTCTCAAACTGCAGACCAGTAACTACTCACAGGGGTAAATAGAGATCCCTCAAGGAGTGAAAATACAGCTGTTCTCAATTTGCTGGGTGCTATTTTGAAATCACCTGAGTACATAAAAATACTGATGCCTGTGTCTCAGCCTCTGAAATCCTAATTTAATGGATCTGGGGTGTGGCATGGGCATTGGGATTTTAAAACACTATACAAGTGATTTTAACGTACAGGCAGGCTGCAAACCACTATTCTTAAGGTTCAAGATGAACATACAGATATGTCTATAAAGAAACAAAGGAAATGTATTAATACTTTTTATTTAACAAACTTAAAAATTTTTAAAATCGCTGTTGAGTCAAAGAATTTTTTCAGATGTAACATGAGCTGGTTGAAACTTGGTATCTTTTCCTATTAAAATGATATTTGCATTCAGTTGGGGTACTGTGATGTAAAATATGTATTTATTTCATTAGTTAGGTTACTGAGTCATTCTTATTTAATCTATAAAATTCAAAATCCTCCTTTACTCACATCACATATCAGAGTAGATTTAATTATTGCACTAGAAAATCACATTACCAAAGCAGCATGAAATACCCCCATGGCAATGTCTTAAATCTGTTTACTAATGCACTTTTTACATCTCAAGTTTGTCTCTCTCATATTTACACTGTTGTTCCACTTATATTTATGCATTTGTTGTTGGTTCTTATATGTGCCCTGACTGGGGATCAAATCCGCAACCTTGGAGTGTTGGTATGACGCTCTAACCAACTGAGCTACCTGGCCAGGGCACAATATAGCATAATTTTAATTTTAAAAGCAAATGCTAAAGTAATATTAGTGACAATAACAATGTGTATTTATTGAAAAGTCAATGAGCTCAATTTGCCTTCCTCAAAATGTTAATATTTTTAGCTTGAATGGCTGAAAGCTTGGTTATATCAAACAACATACATGTAATAAGTCAAGTAAATTAATAGTTTTAAGGTGGGTGTCAAGATAATGAGTTTGTACTTAGAGAGATGTAATTTGAGTTGCTGGAGTTTTACTTTAAGTGATGTTCATCAGGCAGTTGACAATATGGATCTGAAATTCAGGAAAAAGTTCAGACCTGAAAAGGTGGGTACACATATAATGGAGGTGGTGATTGAAAATGTAGTAGTAGATAAAATAACCAAGGGAGGAAATATAAAATAAGAAGTGTTTTTAACACTGGATCCCGTGAGACAATAGCTCTAATTGTGAGGCAGATAGAACACAAATGGATTGTGGAGAGAGATGAGAAAATAAAGACAATATATTATCACAGAAACTAAGGGAAGAGATTTTAAGAAGTGTTGATTAATGCAGCAGAAATATACTAGAATAAGGTATAGGTAAAGAGATCCTGGATTTGACTATTAGCAAAATAATTATTAGCAATCTTCTATGGAATGATTTTAATATTATTGTAGGGCTGAAATAGAAATTGTGTTAGCTGATGGAGTAAATGAAGAATTTAGTTTAGAAGTAGCTAATGTTTACAGAGTGCTTCCTATGGCCCACAAACTACTCTACTTGTGCCCTTGAACATACAGAATTAAAGAAACAGACAACATAGAAGTTAAAAAAAAACACACCACAAAAACCCTTTTCCAGCAAATGATTCTATATAATAAAAGCCTAATATGCAAATAGACCAAATGGCAGAAGGACCGGTAGTTATGATGCACACTGACCACCAGGGGGTAGTCGCTTAATGCAGAAGCTGCCCCCGGGTGGTCAGTGCGCCCCCACAGAGGGAGCACCACTCAGGCAGAAGCTCTGAGCCAGGCTCATGGCTGGCTGGTGAGTGCAGTGGTGGTAGCGGGAGCCTCTCCTGTCTCCGCGGCAGCGCTAAGTATGTCTCACTGACGGCTTAGGCCCAGGGAGAAGACCTAAGCTGGCACTGGGCATCTAGTAGAACAATAAGATCTCTCCATCAGTTCTCATCCCCCAAAAGAGAAGAAAAAGAATTAAAACATAGAGCATCTAAACAACACAATTTTCTTCTGTGGTCTAACTGATATTTAAAGAACATCCATCAGCCCTGCTGGCATGGCTCAGTGGTTGAATATTGACCTGTGAATCAGGAAGTCACAGTTCAATTTCTGGTCAGGGCATATGCCTTTGATTTGGGCTTGATCCCCAATTGTGGGCATCCAGGAGACAGCCAATCAATGATTCTCAATCACATGGAGGTTTCTCTCTCCCTCTCCCTTCCTCTCTCTCTCTAAAAATAAATTTAAAAAAATTTTAAAGTAGCAGGGATTTAGCAAAGAGTTTTCAGCAAGAAATAAGATTTTTTGAAAATTGATGTTTCTATCACTCTCTTCCTCTCCTTTCCTCCTCTCTGACAATAAAAATATATTAAAAAAAGAATATCCAACAACTGCAATATATACAAAAGAAATTTAGTAAAACCCTGTTTTAAAATTGAGCAACATACTTCTAATTATTCATGGCTCAAATAAGGAATTGCAAGAAAAATTTAAAATATTTGAATTGAATTATAATAAAAATACTATATATCAAAATTTCTGGAGACAACTAAAGAGTGCTTAGAAGAATATTGAAGAGACATTGCTTATCTATCTATATATTTAAAAGCCTAAGTTACCATTACAACCAAATGAGCAGAAAAACTGGATGACTGGATGGTAGCTATGACGCACACTGAACCAGACCTTGCTCCTGGGGCCCTGAAAACCCTAAATCTGGTTCACCCACAACCTGAACCCAGACAGGAGGGATGAGGGAGCCCGATTCCTCACAGAATTGGCCTTTGGTTAGCCTACTGCTGGGGCCCTGACAGCCCCAAATCTGGTTCATCTGCACCCCAGACCCAAACAAGAGGGAGGAGGGAGCCCAATTCCTCATGGAATTGGCTATTGGTTAGCTAGCTGCTGGAGCCAATCTCCCTCAGTCCCAACCCCCAGCTGGCCAGCTTCCTTATTGGCCCCAATTGCTGGCCAGGCTGAGGGACCCCACCCGTGCACGAATTCATGAGCCAGGCCTCTAGTATCCTATCTAATAATAGACAAACATGGTAATTAACTGTAGCTCCAACACACTTCCCATTGGCTAATCAGGCCTGAAAACGGCCTCCAACCCCTCACCCAGACTGGCCAGGCACCCCAGTGGGGACCCCCACCCTGAAGGGGGTGTGACCAGCTGCAAACAGCCATCATCCCCTCATCCAGACTGGCGAGGCACCCTGAAGCAACAAGATGGCAGCTAATTTGCATACTGAAGGCGGGTGGCAGCGGGCAAGGCTGTCAGTGGTCTGGGAACCGGATCTGTGACCTGGCGGGCAGGGGCAGCGCTTGAGGCTGTCTGTGGGACCAAGACACAGGTCTGTGACCTTGGCGGGCGGGGGGCAGTGCTTGAGGCTGTCTGCGGTCCCAGGACACAGATCTGTGACCCTTCCTAGCAGGGCGGCAGCTCGCACAGGGGCGGATCGGCCGGGTTGGGCAGGGCAGGACGCCTGGCTTCCGCCCAGCACCAGTCATCTGGACAGGTTAGCAGTGCACAAAGCCTCTGGACAGGGGAGGTAGGCCGGTGGAGAGCGGCCTGTACTCCTTCCCATGGCGGTGGTGACAGCTGTGAGCATGACAAGCAGAGCCTGCAGGCTGAGCTCAACTAGCGCCTGCAGGCCACCAGCGCCCAGGAGTGGCTGCGCAAGATCCGCCTCCTGGCCCAGAAGGTGCAGGATCGCAGGGACAGCCACCATGGCGGGCCAGACTGATGTCCTCCTGGCCGCACCACGGGGGTTTGCGGGTCTGCAAAGCCAGAGGCCTCTGGTGTGCACATCCTCCCTAGGGTGCAAACATCCCCCAGCACATTGTCCCCCTCCCGCGCCTACAACAGTTGCAAACCAAGGCGTGCACAAGTTCCCCCTGGCTCTCCACCGCACTTCCATCAACCCGGCATGCCTAACACCCCCACAGGATGTGCACACATCCCCTCTGATGCGCTCACGTCCTTTGGAGAGTGTCTGGGTGTTCTGGGTGCTGAGGGTGGGCGCCTGTGAGATGACAGTGAGAGGGCGGATGGTGATGCCCTGTTCCCACAGAAGCCAGTGCAGCTATGAGATCAACCCCCCGGGGGTTAATGCAGGTGCTGAGGTGGGAGCAGATGCAGACAGACACACCTGGTGGCCAGGGGTGGTCCTCGCTGAGATGCCTTCAGTCAGCGTTCAAGATCAAGAAACGAGAGGTGGAGAGGAATTCCGTCCTCTCAGTGAAACAGTGGGATAGTCGGGGTGACTGTAGAGGAGGAATGTGCACTTTGGGTGCCAGCACCCATGAGCGAAGGCTGCCCTGACTGAGCCTCGCTTGCTTGGGGCTAGCGCACTCCTGCCAGGCAATTTTCCAAATTAATGAGAGAAAACGTTGATTCTCCTGCTGCCCACGAAGGTGGAAAGTGAAGTGGGGAGACATGTGTGGAATGAGCGAGGTTCCCTGTCTGGGGGTTCCAAATCTACTGTTGGTTTCTTTCACCGCTGACTAGAGATATACAAGGTGTCCCCCCCAAATGTATACACACTTTGAATACCTACTAATTCCAATGGTTTTAAGCATAAGAAAGAAACAACAATGGAGCTGTTATCTGTTAAAAGTGTGGGCACAAACAGGCAGTTGGACATTCCCTGAGGGGTCTCAGATTGGAGAGGGTGAAGGCCAGACTGAGAGGCCCTTTCCCCCGCCCCCACCCAGTGCATGAATTTCGTGCAGTGGGCTACTAGTTATATATAAAAGAAGACATAAATAAATAGAAGTAAAGTGATAAGAAGTTGTCCTGTCTGCAGCCAGTCCTTTAAGGCTTCATCTCAATAAAGTAGAAAAAGAAGAGCAATCTAAATCCAATAAGTTGAAGGAAAGAGATAAGAGCAAAAATTAATGTCATAAAAATAGAAAAATATAAAGAAAATTAACAAAATAAAAAATGGTGTTTTAAAAAGATCACAAAAGTGAAATTCTAGATTCATCTAGGAAAATAAAAATTAAAAGCAAATTAGCAATCGGAGAAATGAAAGAAGGGTTTTTTAAACAAATCATAAAGATATTAAAAGGATCACATGAGAATATTAGGAATGATAATATCAACAAATTTGGACAATTTAGATGAGATAAATTCCTTGAAAAACAGAAATTACCAAAGCTCACTCGAGATAAAAAATGATAACCTATAGAACTTCATACCGATGAAAAAAATTGAATTAGTCATTAAATACCTTCCAACTAGGAAAATTCTAATTACACATGATTTCACTGGTGAATTGTACTGAATATATAACAAAGAAATAGTACAAATTTAATAAAAATGCTTTCAGTAAATAGAAGAGGCAGGAACATTTCCAAATAATTTCAGGAAGTAAACATTATTCTGATACCAAAACCAGAGAAGGCCATTAAAAACCCAAACCCTAATATCCCCTTAATCTGAATGTAAAAATCTTTACAAAAATACTAGCAACTTAATGATGCAATATTTAAAAGGAATAACACATCATGACCCAAGTGAAATTTATCTCATGAATGCAAACTTACATTAACAGTAAAAAAATCTATCAATGTAAGTCAACATATTAACATAATAATGAAAAAACACTTTCTCAATAAAGTAGGAAAAAATTTATGACAGAACTTAGCACCCACTCATGATAAAAACTCTCGGAAAAGTAGAAATAGAAGGGAACTTTCTCCATCTGATAAAAGGTATCTATAAGAAATTTACAGTTAACATCATATTTCCTGTTCAAGTCTGAATGCTACTTCTAAAACTGGAAATTGGCAAAATAGCTTGCTCTCACCACTCCTATTCAACATTGTTTGGCATAGATATGGCAAAGAAGACAAGAAAAAAATTCATAAGGATCTGAAAAGAAGAGTTAAAGCTTTCTATACTTGTAGACAACACACCAGTTTATTTAGAAAATCTAATGTAAACATCAACTATTAGAATAAGTGCATTTTGCCAAGTTTCTGGATACAAGCTTAATAAAATCAATTATAATTTTATGTACCGGTAAAAAAATTTTTAAATTTAATTTCTAAGAACTTTAGAAACAAAGTATTTGGGAATTAATTTAACAAAACACATACTAACCATCTCCTTTGAAAATCATAGAACATAGTTGAGAGAAATTTAAAGACCTAAATACATGGATATGCATGTATTTGAAGACTCAGTAAAATGCAGACGTTAATTATCCCCAAATTTATCTATAGATTCAAAAGAGTACAAGTGAAAATTGGGGTAGTATCAATTTTAGAAATTGGCAAACTCATTCTAAAATTTATATGGAAAGTTAAACTTACTTTTTAAAAAAGAATGGTTTAGGATGTATAGTTCTTCACTCTAAGACTTACACTAAAGTTATTGTAGCAAAAACAGCATAATAATTGTGAAAAGATAGACATATAATCACGCATATATGGTCAATCAATTTTTGAAGAAGTGCCAGGGTAATTCACTGGGAAAAGGAAACGTCTTTTCAATAAATTGCGCTGGAATACCTGGTTATCCATATGGGGGAAAAAGAATATCAATCCTTCATAACACACAAAAAATAGCTTGAAATGGATCGTAGACATAAAAGTAAATGCCCAAACTTTAAAACTTCTTAAACAAAACCTAGGAGAAAATCTTAGTCACTTTAGTTTAAACAGAACTTTCCTTGATAGGATAAATTAGTACAAACCATAGTTGAAGAAAATCATTATACTTTATCAATGTTTTAACCTTTTATTTCTGAAAAGCAATACCAAAAAATAAAAAGTCCAGCCATGGAATGGGAGACAATATCCATTTAATATATACATGACAAAATATTTGTATCCAGAATATACAAAGATCTCTTACAATTTAATAAGACAAATAAATCATTTATAAAAACTAGACACAAAGTTTAAATATACACTTCACAAAAGAAGGTATTTGAATAGTCTGGATACCATGAAATATTGCCAACATCATAATTAACAGGGTAGGGTTTTTAAAATGATAATGAAAAATAAATAAAATGATAATGAAATTATCATTAGAATGCCTAATACTAAAAGAATGGAAAATACCAATTGTTGGTGAAAATATAAAACAAGTTAAATTCTAATTCACTATTAATGGAAATATTAAATGATACAACTACTTTGGAAAATTATTTGCATTTTTAGAAAAAAGTAAAACATGTGTATGTCATATGACCTAGCAATCTCATTGCTATGTCTTTACTCATGAAAAATAAAAACATATGTTGCCTTGGCCAGTGTGACTCAGTTGGTTGGAGTATCATCCTGTACACAGAAAGTTTGTAGGTTCGATTCCTGGTCAGGGCACATACCTAAATTGCAGGTTCAATTTCCAGTGAGGGCACGTACTTAAGGCAACCAATCAATGTTCTTGATGTCTCTCTCTCTCTCTCTCTCTCTCTCTCTCTCTCTCCCTTCCCCTTCTCTCTAAAAGGTCAATAAGCATATCCTGTGGTAAGAATTAAAAAGAAACAAAAACATGTTTACAAAAAGCCTTGTACACAAATGTTCAATCCACTTGTGGAGTAACATGAGAGAGTAAAGATCTGCTAGTGGTAGAAGGAAACTAGAATTTCAGCCTGTCTTCCTGGTTCTAGGAGACAGAAGAAAGATGATAGTGTTTTTATTTGAACTTTATAACCTGATACTAGAGGCCTCATGCACAAAATTTGTGCGGGGGAAGTGGGGAGGTCCCTCAGCCCGGCCTGCACCCTCTCCAATCTGGGATCCCTCAGGAAATGTCTGACTGCCAGTTTAGGGAGAAAATCTTAGTCACTTTAGTTTAAACAGAACTTTCCCTGTGGGATCGGGCCTAAACCAGCAGTTGGATATCCTTCTTGCAATCCAGGACTGCTGGCTCCTAACTGCTCACCTGCCTGCCTGCATGATCGCCTCTAACCCCTCTGCCTGCCGGCCTGATCATCCCTAACTGCCCTCCCCTGCCGGCCTGATTGCCCCTAAGCGACCTCCCCTGCTGGCTTGATTGCCCCTAACTGCTCCCCTGCCAGCCTGATCACCCCTAACTGCCTCTGCCTTGGCCCCTGCCACCGTGGCTTTGTCTGGAAGGAGGACCGGACGACCAGAAGATGTCTGGTCAAGCCGGTCTAATTAGCATATTGCTCTTTTATTAGTATAGATTACGCTGTTTACTTTTCCCAATGTCACTTCTTTTCCTCTAAACTTGTATTAGACTTGAAGAAATTTGGCAGTCCTTTAGAGTAGCATATCTTTCTGAGGGAGATGTCCTTTCCCAAGGACTGGTACAAAAGAAGCATGGATTCATATCCTAAAATAACCTTTTCTTGAGATGTAGATTCATACATTCAAACTGCTGCTATTCTTAGGAACTGACTGATCTGTCAGTGAGGCGCTTAAGTAATTAATCATTTCCTGAGTATTTAGAATGGAGTTATTTGTAAGGCAGCGTTAGAAACTATCCCATAAAAGATATTTGGTCTAGTTAACAATACAATTAACTTCTATTGTTGGGTATTTGTATGAAGAACAAATTTGCATATACTCTTTAACAAGTTAGGAGTCTGGTTTGAGAATTGTCTTTAAAAACTGTCATTTCCCAAACCAGTGCTTAAGTAAACAATGGCTGAATTGAGAGATACAAATTTTGGTTTAAAACAGAATAGTCTATGTAAATAATCTGAAAATATTATACCTCCTTTTTATAGACCTTTGTAAGTAGCTCAGAGTAAGGTTTCAATGTTTAACAGCATCCAGAGTGTTATCATGGCTTATTAAGTGCCTCTGAAGCAAGATTCTCTAACTGTTATTGAAAAGGAAATATAAAATTAAAAATCACAGTCTTCTCAGAATAGTCCTGGAATAGTGATATTAAAAGAGCAGTATATAAAAAAATACCAGCTGGAAAGAGAACTGAAATGTGACTTTCCTTAAGTCCTTTTCTTACTTGGGATTTAATGAAGTAATTGGACAGGACAAAGATAAGAATTTCTAGACACAGTACAACATCTTAGAGCATTTTATCCCAGTGACCTCTTCCTTTTTAAGTAAGAGTAGCTGCCTTTTGGTCTTTCAAACCCATTTAGTTCATGGAAGGTATTATAATAATTAATTAGGCTGCTCTGAACATTGGGGGCAAGCCAGCCAAAATAAATGAAGCAGTGAAAGTAGTAAACCAAAATTCACAACTTTTAAAAATGAAGATTAACGATATTTAGTTTTCTTTATTCCTCTAGAACAGCCATTTTCAACTGGTGTGCCACAAGAATTTTAAAAACATGCAATACCTGACTATTTAGTCAGGGGCAGCGACTTCTTTTCCCTTAGATTGCCAAATAAAAAAAAAGACAACAGTCAGATCAGCAAAAAATATATTTTTTTGATGTCCTGCAGAATTTTAGTAATTAGTTTATGTGTGCTGTGAGATAAAAAAGGTCAAAAGTTGCTGCTCTAGATGTTAGGATAGACTTTAATGTTCTATAATATTTTTCTAAATATATTTGTTTCAATGAGGTAGGGATCTAAGATTAGTATTACTATATAACATCTTTTTTATTTCAGTCTTTGACAAAAGTATACATATTCTTTAAGAAAATTAATCTTTATTGTTGAGATTATTACAGATTCACCCCCCCCAGCTCCCTTCCACACGGTTCCCACCCCACCCCTGGTCCTCACCACTCTATTGTCTGTGTCCACAGGTAATGCATGTAAGATCTTTGTCTAATCTCTTCCTGCACCCCCCACCGCCTTCCCTCTGAGAATTGTTAGTCTGTTCTATTTCCATGCCCCCGATTCTATTCTACTCACCAGCTTATTTTGTTCATCAGATTTTTTATTCATTTAATATTTAGATTCAATTGTCGATAGGTATATATCTGTTGCCACTTTGTTGTTCATATTTTTTATCTTTACTTTTTTCTTCTTCTTCCTCTTCTTAGAGAATACCCTTCAGCATTTCATATAATACTGGTTTGGTGGTGGTGAACTCCTTTAGCTTTTTCTTGTCTGTGAAGTTTTTTTTCTGAAGAATTCTAAATGAGAGCTTTGCTGGGGAATC
>NW_006294243.1:209095-209504 GCF_000327345.1 Myotis davidii
GAAGACTTCTTTTCCCTTAGATTGCCAAATAAAAAAAAAGACAACAGTCAGATCAGCAAAAAATATATTTTTTTGATGTCCTGCAGAATTTTAGTAATTAGTTTATGTGTGCTGTGAGATAAAAAAGGTCAAAAGTTGCTGCTCTAGATGTTAGGATAGACTTTAATGTTCTATAATATTTTTCTAAATATATTTGTTTCAATGAGGTAGGGATCTAAGATTAGTATTACTATATAACATCTTTTTTATTTCAGTCTTTGACAAAAGTATACATATTCTTTAAGAAAATTAATCTTTATTGTTGAGATTATTACAGATGTCCCTCTTTTTCCTCCCATAGCTCCCCTCCACCCAGTTCCCACCCCACCCCAGGTCCTCACCACCCTATTGTCTGTACACAGGCACTGAA
>NW_006294243.1:209661-210791 GCF_000327345.1 Myotis davidii
GATTCAATTGTCGATAGGTATATATCTGTTGCCACTTTGTTGTTCATATTTTTTATCTTTACCTTTTTCTTCTTCTTTCTCTTCTTAAAGAATACCCTTCAGCATTTCATATAATACTGTTTTGTGGTGATGAACTCCTTTAGCTTTTTCTTGTCTGTGAAGCTCTTTATCTGACCTTCAATTCTAAATGATAGCTTTACTGGGTAATCTGATTTTAAAATACAGATTTCATTTTAAAAGCAGTTCAAAGATACTCATTGAAAGAAATACTTGGAAAAAAAACACTAAATATGTTTCTAGACTCAAAATATCCATCAACATTTTCAACACCACCATTAAATTATAAAATTAATAAATCAAAATATTTAGGGACAGAACCCTATTGTTTCTTCACTTTTCACTCCTTCCCTAGACTTACTGGTACATATGTGACTTCTTTCTCCTTTTAGCCATGTTTATTAGGAACATTCAACTTTTAAATTATTTTTTTACTATATCTTAATTGATTTCAGAGAGGAAGGAAAAGGGGGAGAGAGATAGAAGCATCAATGATGAGAGAGAATCATTGATCAGCTGCCTCCTCCATGCCCCACACTACGGATTGAGCCTGCAAACTGAGCATGTGCCCTGACCAGGAATCGAACCATGACCTCCTGGTTCATGGGTTGATGCTCAACCACTGAGCCATGGTGGTCAGGCAAACATTCAACTTTTTTAGTGTAAATCAACATTTGTTTTTATTTTTTTTAAAAAATATATTTTATTGATTTTTTTATAGAGAGAAAGGGAGAGGAATAGAGAGTTAGAAACATCGATGAGAGAGAAGCATTGATCAGCTGCCTCCTGCACACCCCCTACTGGGGATGTGCCCGCAACCAAGGTACATGCCCTTGACTGGAATCAAACCTGGGACCCTTCAGTCCCCAGGCCGATGCTCTATCCAGTGAGCCAAACCAGCTAGGGCAACATTTGTTTTTAGAAAAGTTAGAGAAACCTGTATTCATTTTGTTCTCATAAATAACAATCAACTACATTCAGGTACTATAGTTGGATGGCAAGATTACAGGATTTTTTAAAAAAAATATTTTTATTGTTATAAGTATTACAGATGTCCCCTTTGGTTTTTTTTT
>NW_006294243.1:210823-217036 GCF_000327345.1 Myotis davidii
ACAGGTTCTTTTATTTGATTATATTTCTTTAGCAGTTATATTTCTTTCTCAAATTGTTCTGAGAAAAAAATCAATAGGCTGCAAAAAATAAATATAAAATAAGCATTGCAGTTTTAGCTTTATCTTTTTATTTTTTTGTATCTACAGAAAAATATAATAATAATTGATTTTTTATAATAATAACTTTGAGACATCACAAAATTTCAAGTTACATTAGAAGAGAGTATATATTATTTAGGATGAAGTGTAATCCTTTGAATCCCACTGGTGTTAATGTTCAATTGTATTTCTTTGCTTCATATTCAAATATTTGCATGGTTTATATAAACTAATATGCCAGTATTTCTCCAAATATAAATTTGGATTCCCCAAGTCTTTTGTCTTTTTTAACTTTGTAGATCAATCATACTTTATACTTTTTAGAAGTATTCTTTTTCTTGGTTATTAGAAATACTTTTTTTCAGTCCCCAAAATTTTGATTTTTAATCGACAGGAGGTTTCTGTTTTGCTTTTCTTGTTTTTGTTCACTTTCTATTGTGGAAAACTTCAAACCTGCAAAAATGAGCTAATGGACTGATAAACCTCTCTATACCTCCCACCCAGCTTTGACAGCTCCGCTTCTGGCAGTCTTAGTTCATCCATCTTCACTCACTCCCCAGAGCATTCTTTTGAAGCAAAGTCCATGCTTCAAAACATGTATCGCTGAAACATGAGGAATCTTTCATGTAAATATAACTACAATACAATGATCATATCTAAAAAAAATTGTTGATAATTCCTTCTGGTCAAATATTCAGGCAATATTCATCTTTCTCTGATGGTTTCCTATCTGTGTTTTTTTTTTCTTTCTTCAAAATGTATGGAGACTACAGATGAGAGGAAAATATAAATTTTCCATAAGATATACTTTCAAGATAAAATGAGTATCTTACAGTCCATCAAATGGATTTGTGTGTTTACACATTATACTGTAGCATAAAACGAACTTGCTATTATGAGTATTGTCTGTTCTGAACTCCCCAAAAAACTTATTTCAGTTATGTTCTATGATTTCACGTGTGAAATCAACTTTAAATTATGTATTATGGTGCTTTAAAATTTGCTCTAACTCTTCTTTGTTATATATTTTATAACATATATCTCTCAGAAATTTTACTGTAACATATAGTCAGAAAACATCATAAATTTTGCCTTTGTTCTGCATTCAGTCTCTCACTAGGGTGTTACAAAAAGAAAAATTATTGATTTTTTAATGTCATTCATTCATTTACCTTTTAAAAGTAAGTCCTTTTATAGTCTCTTAGTGGAGTTAATAACTAGTTGGTGGACTCAAAAAAATTCAAAGCTGAAATTGAAGCAGACATGGAGGCTCAGATTGATGAGCAGAAGAAAGAAATCATTAATCTTTCAATCAAAGTACAATGCATTCTATAGTGTCATTTACAAATTATTCACTTTTATTTGCTTAATTTTCATATTAAAATGTTGTAACAGAAGACAGTACATTTAATTTTGGATGCTGAATGCACAACTGTATTCTTTAAAAAATTTTTTCACTGTGTAAAACTTGTCAGAGTATTAATACATTATTTAGAGTATGTGATATACAGGGAGCATCAGAAATCATTGAAGAACACAAAAAAATGTGGGAAAATGTTATGAAGTCTAAACTTCTTAAAGATTGTAATTTCCCCCCAAAATCGTTTTATTTTCAGTCAGTAAATCAATTTCTAATATGGAAATATTTAATGAAACCTCATAATGTCATGATTTTAGCATACTTTTCAACAAAAAGAAAATTAATAAACACCAAAATGATTTCTAGATTATTGAATAGTTCTAAATTTTTAGTTTAAAAATGTGGTAGAATATGTTAATCCAGTTGGGAATTTTCAAGTTGTAAATTTCCAATTTGGGAGTAGGTCTTTACACTGAGCAAAGCAATTTTATTTAGTGGGAAAAATCTACTGAAGTTAGGCCAATTGCAGGAACCTCATTCTGGTGGAATTATTGAGGTGAAAACTGGGAAAATGACTTCTTTTCTGGGAGAGGAGACTGAAGTTGAGTATTAAACAGAGGAAGAAACTAAAATTCAGAGAAATTAAAAGAATTGCCTAAGGTTTTACAGTTAGTAAGTACAATGACATTGGCTTATAATGAACAAACATAAAATATTTGTTAAATATTTTAATAATTTAATTAAATAATTAAATAATTTAATTAAATATTTAGTGAGAAAATTTAACAAGATTTTAAAAAATCCTTACTTAACTGTGACATTTGGTTCCATTTTTGTAAAACAACTCAAGACTACTTTTATTTTCAAGACCTTGCCTTACTTTTGGTATACCAATAAACACCCGTTGCATAATAAATGAATAAATGCAATAATTCAGTGAATGTATTTGAAAATCCTGATTGGTATATGTACCAATAACATGAATATTTAGAAAGGAAAATCAGAATAAATTTACACCACAAAGTTTCATAGAACAAATAGCTTCATAAATGTGGCAATTGAGATTTCAAAATATAATATACCATTTATGGTTCCATAATAGTCTAGAGTAAAAAGACTAGTTATCAATGTTTCAACAGAAGAGATCCACAGAATAGGGGACATATAAATAAAGTAATAATTAGAATATTATAAGTATTCTGATAAAGACCAAAATGGAATGCTATAGGACCATATAGAAGAGGCACCTGCCTGAGGTTGTGCTGACAAGTGAGATACGTGAAAGACACTGTTTCAAGAAGAGTCTTTATATACACATATCCTAATTTGACCCACTGTCTAAGGT
This sequence comes from Myotis davidii, assembly GCF_000327345.1. NCBI lineage: Eukaryota > Metazoa > Chordata > Mammalia > Chiroptera > Vespertilionidae > Myotis > Myotis davidii. The sequence continues at coordinate 213,628 of NW_006294243.1, forward strand.
AAAACACCAGGTTAATCTGAAATTCCTGCTAAACTTGAGAGTCAGTACTAAATCCCCTGCAAGAAATACAGTTTAAGGGAATTGTGGCCTTAACTTCAATGACTCAATTCATGCAGGTCTATCAACTTCAGCGACTTAGACACTCTCATTGTGGTCATGCAAAGGAATGTAAATATGCAAATATGACTATATTGCTGTGAAAGAAACTCATAAAAATATGAAATGAATATGTCTGCTTTTTGAAAAAGCAAAGAGTAAGTAATATATTTCAAGTTAAAATGTTCATGACTTTCTAGAACTTGCCTTGCAGATAAATTAAAGAAATTATTTCTTAATACCTTGCTTTTGTGGAAAATTTCCAAAAAAACTCAATTCTTATGATAATGTATAATCTCCTCACATTAAAGAATGTAAGTTAAATCCATAAATATGTACTTATACCCTAGGTGCTCTGCTATTTTTTATTTTCTTAGGCTGTTAATGCAGAAACAGAATTATGTTCTCATATTGGTTTATTTTTAATTTTAATAATTCCTCAAAACACCCACCAATAGATATCTACTATTGGTGGGTCATCTTTAAATATGAAAAATAAGCTTATTTTTTCAGTGATAATGAAAAACTCAATTGTGTACATAATATGTAGAAATATATCAAAGACCAAATACTGATCTGGGGAGGATACCACACGGCATAGTAAATTAAACACACAAAAAGGTGTAGTCAGAGAGGGAAAAGGAGAAGCAGGAAGGAAGAACTCTTTCAGTTTGGAAGAGTTTCAAGTTGTAATAGGTGCCAATAGGATTTAGAATAGAAAAGGATCAGGGCATTTGTCAAGAAAAGAGGAAAGGCAAAATACATAAGAGAGCAATATCAATATGTATGTGGAGGATGAGTAGGGATAGGAGTTAGATTTTAAGAGGTTAAAAGGATATTTATGTTGAAAATTATTATAACCAGCATAGGATAGAATCCTTGGTAAGGGCTGTGGCGCAGATTGCAGTTGCCATCCCCCTCTTAATTTCAGCTAAAATACTGTATTTCCAAGCCACATTTGTAGGTCATGGAGTTTATGCGTCCAAGTTCTGGAAAATGAGTTATAAGAAGAAATGTGGGGAATTTCATGGAAGAACTGTGAAGACAGGTTAAAGAAAACTGAATAGGATATTCTTGTCATTTTTCTCTTCTCCTACTGCAGGTCTGGATGCCAGTGCAATGGATGGCATTATAGTAGCAACCTTAAACCAAAGAGGTGACCTTGAAGATAAAACTATGAACTGAGGAAGGTAGAACAGAAAGATAGGAACCTGGATATTTGAAGACACTATGATTCTGCCATACAAGCTTTAAATTTCAAGTTCAGCGTCTTTTGCATAAAAGAAAAATAAACTTCTATCACGTTTAAGGAAAACTTATTTTTATTACTGTTTCATAGCTGAACTTAATCCTTCTCATGGGGACTGATTCTGTATCTCCAGGGCCTTTCAATTTCTACAAAATGTCTGCTGTCTTCTAGACTTCTAAAGGGAAAAGGAAAGGGAAATTATGATTTGATGATATAAATCTACTGAGTTGTTCTACATTTAAATCTAGATAAAGCATGTCATGAACTATCTGGGTTTCTTTCATTCCTTCATGAATGCATGCATGGTCTTAAAGACAGACTCTGTATGTAGAGACCGATCAGAGGTATCCTGAAGCATATGAGTTAAGTGATGCTGTGGCAATAAACAATGACAAAATGTCAATGACTTCGAATAAAATTTCTTGCTCACTGTACATGTACAACATGGGTTCAAGGGGGAACCATATTATATTTCCCTTGCACAGAAAGCAAGAATGGGCTAGGTAGTAGGCCGTCATTTTTTATTGCTGGTGACACTCATCTCCCCTCACATTTCAAGTGTCACAACTGCTTACATGGCTATGATTGTCTTGAAGGGGTGGGAAAACATAGTCTTTCTCATACCCAGAAATAGAGGAAAAGTAGGCATTGGAGAATATGAATAATATCTACTACCTTACACAAATGTAAAATAATCTATGTGAAAAAAAATTTTAAATATATTTTTATAGATTTCAGAGAGGAATGGAGAGGGGGAGAGATAGAAACATCAATGATAAGAGAGAATCATTGATTGGCTGCCTCCTGCATGCCCCCCACTGGGGATTGAGCTCACAACCCAAGCATGTGCCCTTGACCAGAATAGAACCTGGGACCCTTTAGTCAGCAGGCCAGGGCGTGAAAATTTTTAATGCACAATAATAATGTTTTTGCCTTTTGGATGCAAAAGGTAAACTGCACTAATTTCTTAAGAAAAGATTTTCCTCCACAAAGAAAAATATAAACAATTTACAGATAAGAATTGTATTATTACTAATATCTCTTTAGTAGGTGTAAGACAATTTAACTGAGAAATAACAAGTCTCTGCCTGAGAAGATGAGCACTACAATCCTATAGATTCACAAGTACCCAAATATGTTAATTCATGATGCATTCATTTAGTAGACATGGATAAAGCATTTGTTAAATACAGTTCAGATAAAACCTATTGAGACTAGGGCACAGGGAGAAGGATTTGAAATGGGAAATGGACATGACTCGAAATATTTCTAGAATTCTCTTTTGAAATATAATTTTATTCAGAATACAGAAACTATATTATAGTCTCCAAATACATTTAGGTTATCAGATGGGTCTTGGAAACTAATTACATCATCATGATTAAAATACAACAGTAACATTTATCCCAGTTGGAGGATTTTTAAAAGAATGTACCTAAGTAAACAAAATTTCTCTGTTTATAAGATCCCGAGAAGACTTTCCTGACTGGCTGACGCTTGCTAGCTGCATAAACATTTTGTAACAATAATGTAACAATGCAGCTATTTTTCACAAAGTACAAGATTCACTGCCATTTTAATTTGAATCATCAATCTAAGTATTTTTGGTCCCTTAAAATGGTATTTATTGAGCTGCTTAAGTAAAGTATTACCACAAGAATCTTTTATGGCAGATTCTTAGCAATAACAGCAACATTTAAAAGTATAATTGTGCTAAGTGAAATAAGCCAGACAAAGAAAGACAAATATTATATGATCTCACTTATATATAGAAACGAAACAAGTCAAACTCATATAAACCAAAGAGTAATATGGGTGTCGCCAGGAAGGTAATGGGTAAAGGGATGGTAAGATATCAGTAAAAGGTTACAACTTTTCTTTATAAGATAAATAACTTCTGGAGATCTAATGCATGGTGATTATAATGAATAATAGTAGATTGTATACTTCACATTTTCTAGGAGACTAGATTGTAAGTGTTCTTAAACTATCCCCTTCCCAAAAGGTAGCTGAGGTGGGTGGATGTGTTAATTAACTTGATTGTAGTAATCATATCACTATATA
>NW_006294243.1:217100-218804 GCF_000327345.1 Myotis davidii
TAAGTCACATGTACAACTTAAAAAAGAATAACTTGGGAAAATCTATGATGGGCAATATCTCAATAAAAATGCTGTCAATTATGCTTTTATGTTTTAAATGTGTTGGCATAACATTTTTGGAAATATTTAAAAAGTATTTTCCCCAATTCTGATTGTTTCTCTAGAATAGATGACTTGAAATGGAAATACTGGTTTAAAGTGTATGAACACAAATTTGAAAGAACAAATTCAAAACACACTTTTTTTTTCAAATTGCTTCCAAAATACACTAATTTACACTTCAATATATGATCAGTTTGTTAATAGCTCTTTATTTTGGTTTAAAAACCTCACCCAAATTATTCTATTTCTTTGCTTTTTCTTTCACTACTTTTATGCTTAAAAAGTCCCTACCTATTCAGAAGCCATATTATTATTATCTATATTTAATTCTAGTATTATGATTTGTTTTATTCTCTTTCCTTTTTTCTAGTTATTTAATATTTATTTTACTTATTCCTTCTATCATGCACATCCTTTAACCTAGAATAGTTAGCATTCTCATGCGAGGCATGGTATAAATGTTTCTAGAACAGACACCAGTGGGTCCTCAGCCTGAGACTGTGCACTGGAAGAGACCGAGCCTGGACCCCATGCCACCGCCATGCGACCACTGGCAGGGGTCTTGCCCTGCTGTATACTTTCCCACTGCTGTGCAGCCACCACTGCCCTGGAACCCAGCTGTCCAGCTCCACTGTCAGGGATCAGGGGTGGAAACTGCGCCCTGACCAGGACCTATTGAACTGAGGATCTGAGGAGACTGAAGAGGTTGCAGATCTGTAGGTGAGATGGGAGGGCCTGGGACTGAGAGGAGGCCTGGAAGGCACTGGTTGTGGAATGGGTGCAGTGGAAGCCTGGGGCTGAAGTCCCTGGATAGAGCAGTGCTAGCATCCCCCCATCCTGCAGCTTGGGAAGCTCCTCTGACCAGTGGGAAGGGCCATGCAGTAAAGCTCAGGGTCAGCCTACAGTGGAGGGGTCTGAAGGACATACTCAATATTGAATGTGAGGGCCACTCTATTTCTTGGAGGAACTCATGCTGGTGAGCAGAAAGGGGGCTGGACAATAGTTCCAGGAAGAGATCGGCCCTACCCACCTGGAACAGCTGCTTCTAACCCAACCTGCAGCAACCTGAGTCAAGGGGGAACAGCCCAGGCTTGTGACAGGGAGGAGGTATCAGCAAACGAGACAGAGCTGAGGCATTAGAAGGAGAAGAAGGTGTCCCCCCACTTCCCCCCACCCAACACACACAAGCTACTGGCACTACTCCCAACAGGAGTCTGATTAAACATCCTGGCCAAGACCAGAATACCCAGACAGGCCCAGCTCTGTCAGGGAAGGAAGTACAGCTCAGAATAACTAAGGCTTGAGACTCCAGGTAGACCCAGCCTCTGGGCTAAGGATCCCTGCCCACTGGACTACTAGGGGTTTCAACCTCTCAGACCTCAGTCAAGGTTGCCCAGGGCCAGAAAGGGACAGTGACAAACATTGACCTGCACCAGAGAAGCTCCCAGGAGGCCCAGGATAGATAGGGATCAGATTCAACAACATCAGAGCAAAATCCAGTGAGCTCCACAAATAGTGGACACAAAGGTTTTTCAGTGTGTGTGTGTGTGTGTGTGTGTGTGTGTGTGTGTGTGTGTGTTGTTTATTTGTAATATATTTTTA
>NW_006294243.1:218835-231617 GCF_000327345.1 Myotis davidii
ACCGCACACCCATACTGGGGATCAAGTCCCAGGCATGTGCACTGACTGGGAATCAAACCCTGACCTACTGGTTCATAGGTCGATACTCAACCACTGAGCCATGCCAGCTGGGCTGTGGTTTTGTTTTTGGATCTGTGTGTTTGTGAGGGGATATTTTTGGTTTTGATTTTTTTTGTTTGTTTGTCCTCCCCCACCCCGTTTTTTCTTTCTGCTCTTTTTTCTTGCATATCTCTAATTTCTTTCTTCCCTTTGATTCTATTCTACTTATTGTTATTAATTTTTCTCATTTTATTTTGTTTTACTCTTTTTTCTCATTTCATTTTTCTATCTATATCTTATATTCAATATCCATTATCACTATATTTTATTCATGACTATATTTCCTTTATTTTCTGTTTCCTTTTCTTTTTTCCTTCTACACTTATTCTTTTAGCTTCCTCCTTGCTTCCATATAGCCATTTTTTTTTCATCTTCTTCTTTCTCCTGTTTTCTTTATATCCCCTCCAAGCCTTTGGTCACATGTTTTTTAGTATACTTTTTATTTTTTATTCATTTTGCTTTCTCTTCGTTTTCCTTCTTAGTCTTTCTATTGTTGTTGCATTGAGTAGTTTAATTTTTTTGGTATTTTTGGCTTGGTCCTGTTGTATCTTGTTCTATTCTGTCAGCATCAGTATAATAGTTGGAATGACAACATTGGGATTGAACCTCACAGGCAGCAAGTCCCTCCCATGAACAGGACATCAATAATCAAGTCCCAACTACAATAGGAGAGCCCAAATAATGCACACAAGGGGAACTCCTAGAGCATCCAGATCAGGTGAACAAAGAGACTGCACCACTGGACCCCTCAAGACACTTTCTACATAAGGCCATCCCACAAAGACTGTGAGGCATAACAATTTACATAGAAGCGAATACAAAGAGATAGCTAAAATGGGGGTGGGGTGGGGGAAGAAACAACCCAAAAATGAAAGAAAAGGAGGAATCTCCAGAAAAGGAACTAAATGAAGTGGAGGCAAACAATCATCAGACATAGAGTTAAAAGCAATGGTTATAAAGATGCTTAAGAAATTTAGTGCAAATTACAACAGCATGAAAAAGGAAATAGAGGCCATGAACAAGAACCAGACAGAAATGAATAATGATATATCTGACATCAAGAACACACTGGAAGGAATTACAAGTAGATTGGATGAAGCAGAGCATCAGATCAGCAATTTGGAAGACAAGGTAGAAATAAATACCCAACTAGAGTAGCACATAGAAAAAAAGAATTAAAAGGCAGGAAGAGACATGGGACAACATGAGTTGTAACAACATTCACATTACAGGAATACCAAAGGGGAAAAAGGTATGCAAGGAACAGAGAACCTGTTTAAAGAAATAATGCCAGAAAACTTTGTGAACCAGGTGAGGAAAATGTCACACAAGTTCAGGAGGCACAGAGAGTCCCAATCAAGATGAACCCAAAGAGTGCACACCTAGGCACATAATAATTAAAATGGCAAATGTTAAAAACAAAGAAAGAATCTTAAAATCAGAAGAGAGACAGAAAATAACCTACAAAGGAGTTCTCATTAGAATGTTAGCTGACTTCTCAATAGAAACACTTCAGGCAAGAAGGGAGTGGCATGAAGTACTCAAAGTAATGAAAAGCAAGGGTTTATATCCAAGAATATTGTATCCAGCAAGGTTATCATTTAAAATTGAATGATAAATAAAAGCTTTCCAGACAAAAAAGGTTAAAGGAGTACTTTACCACCAAACCAGCAATGCAAGAATTGTTAAAGGGACTGCTTGAAGAAGAAGAAGAAAAGGGGAGAGAGAGGATCATATGTATAAAGAAAATAAAAATGGCAATAAATAAATACCTATCAATAATAATCTTAAATGTAAATGAAGTAAATGCTCCATTCAAAAGATACAAGGTGACTGAATGGATAAAAAAACATGGCCCATATATCTTTGTATGCTGTCTACAAGAGACTCACCTTAGAACAAAAGATACACACAGACTGAGAGTGAAGGGATAGAAAAATATATTCCATGCAAATAGAAAGGAAAAAATATGCTGGTGTGCAATATTCATATCAGACAAAATAGACTTCAAAACAAAGGCCATAACAAGAGACAAAGAAGGCCACTTCATAATACTAAAGGGTATGATTCAATAAGAAAATATAACCCTTGTAAACATATATTCACCCAATATAGGAGCCCCTAGGTACATAAAAACTCTTGATGGTCTTTAAGGGATATAGTAACAGCAATGCAGTCATAGTAGGGGACTTTAACAATGCCCTGACACTTCTGGATAGATATTCCAGACAAAAAATCAACAACATGAAAAGGGAATGCACTATAAGGGAGGACATATTTGGCAATGATATATCTGATAAGGGGTTAATATCCAAAATATATAAAGTACTCATACAACTCAACAAAAGGAAGACAAACAATGCAATTAAAAAATGCGCAGAAGATTTGAATAAACATTTCTCCAAAGAAGACATACAAATGGCTGAAAGACATCTGAAAAAATGCTCAAAGTCACTAATCGTAAGAGAAATGCAAATTAAAACCACAATGAATTATCACCTCACACCTGTCAGAATGGCTATCATAATAAAATCAACAAACAATAAATGCTGGCAAAGATGTAGAGAAAAGGGAATACTAGTTCACTGCTGGTGGGAATGCAGACTGGTGCAGCCACTATAGAAAACTATCTGGAGTTTCTTCAAAAAATTAAAAATAGAACTTCTGTCTGACCCAGTGATCCCACTTCTGGGAATATATGCTAAAAACATTGAAACAACAATCAGAAAGAATATATTCACCCCTATGTTCATAGCAACATTTGTATATTAGCTAAGATTTGGAAATAGCCCAAGTGCCCATCAGTAGACAAATGGATAAAAAAAGCTGCGGGACATTTACACCATGGAATAATATGTAGCAGTGAAAAAGAGGGATCTTTTACTCTTTTGAGACAGCATAGATGGACCTGGAAAATATTATGCTAAGTATAATAATCCAATCTGAGAAAGAAAAATATCACATGATCTCACTTATTTGTGGAATCTAATGAACAAAATGAATTGACCAACAAAAGACCCAAAGCATGGAGGCATGGAACAGACTGACATAACTTGATGTGGGGTTGGGGGGACGAGAAGAGATAAACCAAAGAACTTATATACTTATATGCATAACCCATGAACACAGGCAATATGTTGGTGAAGAACTGGGAGGAAGAGGCCTGGGGGAGGGGGAAGAGGAGTGGGAGACATCTGTAATACTATCAACAATAAAAAATATATATAAACAAAAACCAATATTCAGATATTGGTGGCATTTGTATGCACCAATAATGAAGTACCAGAAAGAGAAACTAAGAAAGCAATCCCATTTAGAATTGCATTTAAAAAAATAAAAGATATCTAGTAATAAATTTAACCAAGAAGGTAAAAGACCTATACTCAGAAAATTATAAGATACCAAAGAGAGAAACTGAGGAACAGGCAAATAAGTAGAGGCATATACTTTGTTCATGAATAGGAAGAATTGAAATCATTAAAATGTCCATATTACCCAAAGTGATCTATAGAATCAACTCAGTTCTTATCAAAATACCAATGGCATATTTCATAGGACAAGAACAAATATTTCAAAAATTTATATAAGACCAAAAAAGATCCTAAATAGCCTCAGAAATCTTGAGAAAAATGTACAAACTTGGAGGGATCATACTACCTGATATCAAACTATACTACCAGGCCAAAACAACATGGTACTGGCATCAAAACAGACATACGGGTCAATGGAATAAAGCAGAGAGCCCAGAAATAAACCCATGCCTTAATGGTCAATTAATATTTGACAAAGGAGTCAAGAACACACAATGGGGTAAAAACAGTCTCTTTAATGAATGGTGTTTGAAAAATTAGAAAGATATGTGTAAAATAATGAAACTAGACACCATACAAAGAAAAAACAAAACAAAATGTATTAAAGACTTAAATGTTAGACTCAAAATCATAAAAGTCTTACAAGAAAAAATAGTCAGTAAAATCTTAGACATTTTCATAACAATATATTGTCTGATATATCTCCTTAGGCAAGGGATAGAAAAGAAAAAATAAGCTAATGGGACTTTATCAAACAAAAAAGTTTTGCACAGCAAAGGAAACGATCATCAAAATGATAAGACAACCCACTGAGACTTATTTGCCAATAATACATCTGAAAAGGGGTACATATCCAAAACTTATAAAGAACTCAAACATCTCAACACCAAAAAACAAACAAATAATTCAATTAAAAAATGGGCAAAGGACCGAATAGGCACTTCTCCAAAGAGGATATACAGATAGACAATAGACATATGAAAAAATTCTCAATGCTAATCATCAGAGAAATGTAAATTAACACCACAATGATATATCATCTCACTCCAATAAATTCAATGAAATATTACTTCATACCAATAATCCAATAAATTCAATGAGATATTACTTCATACCAATAAATATGATTACTTCATATCAATAAATTCATAAATGACAACTGTTGGCAAGGATGTGGAAAAAGGGAATCATTGTGTACTGTTGGTGTAGAAACTATTTGAAAGCAGTATGGAGTTTCCTCAAAAGATTGAAAATGGCCCTGGCCAAGTGGATCATCTGGTTGGAGCATAGTCCATACACCATAAGGTGGAGGGTTCAATTCCTGGTCACAGCACATACCTGGTTTGCAGGTTTTATGTTTGATCCCTGGTTGGGGCACATACCACAACTGATCAATGTTTCTCACATCTATGTCTGTCTGTCTGTCTGTTTCTCTCTCTCTCTCTCTCTCTCATCAATAAACATATCCCCAGGTGAGGATTAAAAAAAATAAAAAATGAAACTGTCTTGGAATATATCTAAAGAGCCTCAAAACACTGATTGGAAAGAATATATGTACCCCTATGTTCATTGCAGTGCCATTTACAATAGCCAAGATTTGGAAGCAGACGAAGTGCCCATCAGTAGATGAGTAGATAAAAAAGCTGTGTCACATTTACATAACAGAATACTAATCAGCTATAAAAAGAAGGAAATCTTACTTTTCACAACAGCATAGATGGACCTAAAGGGTATTATGCTAAATGAAATAAGCCAGTCAGAGAGAGACAAATACTACTTCACTTATATGTGGAAACCAATCAACAAAATAAATAAACAAAATAGAAATTACTCAGAGATACAGAGAACAGTTTGACAGCTGTCAGAGGAGAGGGTAGCTGGGTAGCTGGTTGAAATATGTGAAGGGATTAAGCAGTGGGGGAAAAAATCATGAACACAGACAATGGTATGTATAGTGAGTACCAGGGGAAAGGGGAGTGGGGGCAGGCAGGAAAGGGTAACTAGGGGAGAAATGGTGACAGAAGGAGACTAGTCTTTGGATGGTGAATGCACAATACAATGTGCAGATGATGTATTGTAGAATGTACACTTGAAACCTATATAATTTTATTGACCAATGTAACCCAAATAAATTCAATAAAGAAGTAAAAAAAAGGAAAAGAAGTTGCTTTAGTTTCTTTAATACATTATTTGGCTACTAGCACTGTCAAAGGGCAATGCTTGTGTTACTTAAATTAATTTTGAGAAATGAAAAATTCATAAGGCTAAAAGAGGGCCATAGCAGGTAAAAATTAGTTCTGTTACAAAAAATTTGTGTCATGCTTACTCCCTGCAGAGAGAATATTATGCATAGGCCATGTTTCATTTCTCACAAAAAAATCTTGTTACTATTTCTGAACAAGCAGGGAAATAGTTCCCTTGTAAAGAGACTGGCTGTATCTGTCAGGTAGGAAAAACCACACACAGGAAGCAAATGTTTTGCTTTAGAAATAACTGTTATTTCAGGTTCACAAATATGCAAACATATACTTTTAAAATATAATTTTAATATTTAGGTAACTTTGACCAACAGTTTTCAGATCTAGTAGTTTATTTTTTAACAGAGAATTGTGAATTAGTGTAGACATTTATAAAAAAAAATATATAGATATATAATTTGAATTTCTCCCCAGTTATTAATAAACATTTCTTACAAGAATAATTTCAGCTGGTAAATAATTATAACTCAAAAGGATAAATAAAAATATTATATTTATGTAAATCAAAAGCATTAAAAAACAGGTAAAAGAAAATAGCCCTCAAGAAAAAAAGGAAAGTGATAACTACTATATCTCAGTAGTTATATCAACCAGCCTAGCACATGATAGGTACTAATTTCATATTTTTGATAAAAAATAAGTTCTTTTTTAAATAAAATATTTTTTTTAGTTTAAAACTAGAATGTTAGAGAAGAACCAAATCATATTGCAATAACATACCACCTTAATCTTTTTTTTTAAATCCTCACCCGAGGACACGTTTTTATTGAGTTTAGATAGAGAGGGAAGAGGGAGGGAGGGTGAGATAGAGAGAGAAACATCAATGTGAAAGAGAAACATCTATGGGTTGCCTCCTGTATGCAACCCAACCTGGAACCAAACCTGCAACCTAGTATGTGCAATGACTGGGAATCAAACCCACCACCTTTTTGGTGTATGGAATGATGCTCCAACCCACTGAGCCACCTGGCTGGGGCCATACTACCTTAATCTTAAATAATTATTATTATTTTTAATTTCTTTATTGGTTAAGGTATTACAAATGTGTCTTCATTTCCCATTAACCCCCAACCTCCCCGCCCCGCCCCTCCTCCTCATGCTCTCATCCCCCTGTTGTCCGTGCCCATTGGTTAGGCTTATATGCATGCATACAAGTCCTTTGGTTGATCTCTCCCCCTTAACCCCTCCCTCCCCTACTTTCCCTCTGGGGATTGATAGTCTGATCGCTGGTATGACATATGCCCACTTATTCTTACCCATTTTCTCTGGCCTATAGAGAAAACATCAGCATAAGCTGAAACTTATTAAGGCTTCAAGGGATTTAGTATTTCTGTGCCTCATTTTCTTTCTACATATTAAAATTAAAGGCCAGAAGACCTAAGATGAATTTCAGGCTCTACCACTCCACGATTCTAAGACTACACAATTAACTCACATGGAGCTGTATTAACTTATCTCAGAGACCTTAGCACACACAATATTGTAATTTGTGTTTGTTCACTTATTATTTTCAGTCTGTATTTTTCTGGGTAAGAATTTAATGCAGCTTGTTTTGTCTAAATTCTCAAGACTGTGAGCCCCTGGAAGGTTAGGACTGCACCTGATATGTTTGTGTCTCCAATGCTTGATGCCCTGGTACATAGGATATAAGTTGGTAACCCACACTTGTATCACAATGTGCTGGCTACTCTCTTAAATTCTTTATGTTTGATTTTTTTTAACTTTCTTTTATTGTTGACACTATTACAGATGTTTCCATTTGATTTTTTTTTTATTTTTCAGTCCTTTACCTTTTTTTCCCCTTGAGTATACGAAATGCTGTTAGAGAATTCTATTTCACTAGGTATTTTAGGGCAGATTACAACACGGACATTTGCAGAGTAACAATGAAATTAGAGTAAATGTAGTCTCCTGATATGTTGAAATCTCCAGATTGGCTGTAGATAATTACTAATCTAGAAACCCAAGTGCCCCATTCAGGATAATGGATAATATTCACAGATAATAATACCATATTAACCTACACTATCCTATAAAATATACTGTATTATAAAATTTAGTGACAACATGATAAAAGCTATAAGTAGTGGACACACAAGCATTTAAAATATTCTAATGAATATACAGCACATTTGATCTGAAACATTTTTAATCATATATTTAATATTTTTTCTTGAATGATAAATTGTAAGGAGTTCATATAAATGCCTATAATATTTTTTCTTCTTTAAAAAATTTCTCTAGGATATAAACCACTATCAATGTTGACTTTTTCTGATATTTTGAACATTTAGTCATCATTCATACTTCTACATATATAGTCTCATTTAGAGAGCAGAATCTTGGGTCTTTAGAATGAATGGAGTTCCTTTGTCTTAGGGAGTCCCATACTTCCATCCAGATATGCACCTAGTTATATACTCATCTATTTTTTCATTCATCTATTCATTCATCCACCTATGCACCCATTATCCAACCATTGATCGATCCATCCACTCACTCATTTATCAACTAATTATTAAACAATTAATGTATGCTAGGTTTACACTTCACCATGTATGTTGAAGCGACATACATTATTACAATTATAAGATACCAAGATAAATATAATAAATAGATTGTATGAAATTATATGCATCACAAAGTTGGTTGGGAATAGATAGGAACAATTTCCTATAAGAGGTACAAGTAAGACTTTTCAGAATGGTGTGGGAAAACAGAAAGAAAGAGAAGAAATGACACATGCAAGGGTGCAATAGAACATGAGTGGATAAAGCAAATTGTTGCTTCTGTGAGAGTCCATGTGTTTGTTCAGGGGGAGGCATGAAAGACAAAGGTAATAGGAATTGGGGATGGAAAATTTAGTGCCATCAGATCACAAAAGGTTCTATATGTCACATGGGTACTATTAAGTTAAAATAAAATCTTCATAGGACAGATGTGAGTTAATAAGCTCCAAAAACTAATCTTCTCATGGGATTATTATATCCATTAAGAAATTAAAAATGGTTTTCACTTTTTACATTAAAACAAAATTGAAAAAGCACTCTTATCTGATAAGGTTGAACTGATTATGTGGTCTCCTTTGTGGAATCTAATGAACCAAATAAACTGATGAACAAAATAGATCCAGAGACATAGAACCATGGACAGACTGACGAATCTCAGAGGGAAAGGGGAGGGTAGGTAGTAAAGAGATTAACTGGAGAATTTATATGCATATATGGATAACCCAGGAACACAGAAAATAGTGTGGCGAAGGCCTGGGGATGGTGTGTGGGGTTCAATGCGAGGGGGAGGAGGAGGGGGAAGAGGGATATCTGTGATACTTTCAACAATAAAGATACACTTTAAAAAAATAGTAAGATTAGTCAATCAGGCAATAAAAGCACATACTTTCTACTCTGCTAATCTAAGAAAACCATTTGAAAGATGTCTGTTTAATATCAAAGAAAGAATACAGATAGCTGTCCTGTCCAATTTACAAAACAGATCAACACATAGTTCCAAAAGATGCATGGCACAGTATCATGTTATGCATTGTTCCAGAATGGAGAACTGTAGAACTACATAACACTGAATTGCCTAATTCCTAGAAAGTCTGGCTAAGAAACTGAGTGTATATATTCAAACACACATTCACACACACACACACACACACACACACACACACACACACAAAGGGGGAATTATAAAAAAATGATCCACACAAAGGTAACATACTAAATTGAGAGATTTAACTAAAAACAATACTGTAAATAAGTTGAAGACTGGCCTAAAAAGACTGATTAACAACTGTTATTTCTGTGGAGGTAGATTATAGGAAACTTTCACATCTTTATTTATAGACTCTAATAGTATTCATATTTTTATACCAAAAAATTATATTAATTTAATATTCATATTTTTATACCAAAATCATATTAATTTAATTATCAGAAAAAATGAAATTATTTTCAATTTGATGAAAAGCATGAAAAATATTATCTCAATGGGATATTCTAAAAGCTGAAAGAAACTCAGTTTAAATTTCAGCTAATTTGTTAAAATTTTCTTATTTGATGTAAGCTATGTAGATTTTTAATTTCAGCAGTGTTGCAATCATAAGAAGTCCTCGCTGTAACAGAACTACGCTCTTAACAATTTCAATTAAAATTCACCTTAGAGAGCATTCGGTATTATTCACTATAGAAATGAGGACTTGAAATATAAAGGCACCAAACATCCTTTGCTTAACTAAAATAATTATAGTAAAAATAAATAAATAAATTGATGATAGTAAAGATCCACCAATATTATGAATCAGTGCAAACTAATTTAGACAAAACTTTTGTAAAATTTCCTGGAAAAATCAAAATTACTTTCAAGATCCCTTTCAGATAAACAAACTGTTTGACTGACCGCCAGCAGCCGCTAGGGACCCTACCCATTCAGGAATTTCTAGCACTGGGCCTCTAGTTTTAAAATAAATGTGACAGACAGTAGAGAACAGATCAAGTTTTTAAATTACAATTTTGATGCCAAGAATACTTTTATGTAGTCCAAATACTTTTACAGAGTCCAAAAATTTAGGTTAGGTAGACCTATTTTTAAATTTAAATATCTTTAGTGTTCTTTCAGTTAATTAATTTGGATAGAGTACAAAACAGATTCTATTTTGGGCATCATAGTATAGTATGCACAGTGCCTGGCACACAGATAATCAGACAGAATAGTAGATGGACTCAAATCTACTTCCTTGATACCTGGTGAGGTTCTAGGTCATTTCCCATGCTCAGGAGGATGCCCAGTCTCTGCTGGAACCATTAGTATATACACTAAAGGGGGAAAGCCCCTTTTAGTTAATGGCACCGGGGGAAATAGACTGACAAGTGGTCAAAAAGGTCCTAGTGGCGAGCTCGGGGAGAAAGCAACATTCAGACACCAGTCCACCATCTGTGATTCCCTAGCAATGTCACTGTCCCAAAATGGAAAAAAAAAATATCAATGATTCACAACAGTTTCTCATTCCCATTTTATTTTTTAAAATATATTTTTATTGATTTCAGAGAGGAAGAGAGAGGGAGAGAGAGATAGAAATATCAAATATTGGCTGCCTCCTGCATGCCCCCTAATGATGATTCGAGCTGCAACCCCAGGCACATGTCCTGACCTGGAATGGAAACGTGACCTCCTGGTTCATACTGAGCCATGCCAGTCAGAGTTTCCCATTTTATTTTTTAAATTATTTCTAATTTAGCAATATAGGGGATGTTTTTAAAGCACTCTTTTGGTAAATACATCTTTTGAAAGGGCTTCAATTCATTATTATTATAAATCACTCACTCATCATACCACCTGACAGTGTTTCTCTCTCTTCACTTGTCTTTTTTTGCTATTAACCTGTATTTTACTTCAATTCAATTTTATGAATTTTTAGAAAAAATGCAAAAATTCATCAGTCTTAACTTCATATGAAGACTTTTAAAATTATGAATGCTCACTAAATACAAAGCCTTTTATCTACAAGTAGGATATATTCATCAATTTAATCTGGCAAATAACAGGCAACTTAAAGATGATAGTTGGATACTATAAGGAGCAGAAATCACTTACTGGAACTTAATTCCTTTTTGCCTATAATCTGAACTTCCTATTGGTCAAAATCCAAAGATGTATTTTGTATGTTGGGGAAATTAGTCCCAAGAATCAAATAAAAATTTTTTTGAAAGGACAGTAGGAAATAACATTGATGAAGTACTTACTTTCTGCCAGTATTTCATATGCATATCTCATCAATTTTCACAAGGATCTTATAGAATCAGTATCTTTCACTTCATGTTAACTATAAAGATGTCAGTGTTATGCAACTAGTAAAGGCAAATGCACATCTATTTGACATCAAGTCTATGCCCTTTTCATCATTGCTGCTTCTGATGTTTTTTAAAAAGTTTTTGAATTCTGCAAACCATTAAACTTCCTTTAATCCTTTAGGACAAATACCCAATTCACTATTTTCAATCTGTAGTAGTGATAGTAGTATTAGTAGTATTCACTGAGCCTTAGTCATGAGCCAGCATCCTGATAATAATGCTATAAGCAGTATTCTATTCTATTCTCTCAAAAATTTTTAGAGGTGATTAACAATAACCAATATTTGTGTATCCCTTCTAATGTGCTAATGACCGTTCTTAGGACTTTATACATATTAACTCACTTAATTTCATGTGATGGTGATTATTTACCCCCATTTACAGTTAAGGAAACAGAAGCACAAGAAGATTAAATTTCTTGGTCAAAGGAACCCAGCTGAGAAATGCAGAGATGAGATTCACATCAAGATAGTCTGACTCCAAAGTCTTTTCTCTTTACTTTTCTTACTTTGAAGATGTGCAAACAATTCGGAAAAGTTAAGTAATTGGAAGTTAAGTAAAAGTTAAGTAAATGAGGGTTTCTTTTCCTCCACAACCTCTCCAATACTTGTTATTACCTTTCTTGTTAATAATAGCCATTCTAACAAATGTGAGGTAATATCTCATTGCCGTTTTGATTTGCATTTCCCTAATGGGTAGTTAAGTTGAACATCTTTTCATATGTCTATTGGTCATTTGTATGTCTTCTTGGGTGAGATGTCTGTTTGTTCAGGTCCTCTGCCTATTTTTAATTGGATTGCTTGTTTTTCTGTTGCTGAGTTGTATGAGTTCTGTTTGCAAATATCTTCTCCATTTAGTTAGTTTCCTCTTTGTTTTATAGATTTTTTTTCTATGCAGAAACTTGAAAGAATAAAAAATGCTACAAGCCACACAAACTTCCCAGGCTTCCCCCGCTACAGACAGGAACAGGGGGAGCGCAGGCCTTGGGGCTGTCCCTGGAGATAGCCAACCATTGAGATAAGCAGGTTGTAAAAACACCAGGCAGGAGTGAGGAGTGAATTTCACGCCCTATCAAGACACAGCCCAGACCCCTCAGGAATGTCTTTGTTCACCTTACTCCCTCCTGCTTGCAACCCCTCCCAACATGTAATTTTTGCTATAAATATCTGGAAAACTCTCTGCTTGGGGCTCAACTCCTCTTCTCCTGCGTGAGATACGAGCTGAGCCCCAGTGTGCTGGAACAAAGCCTCTTGCTGTTTGCA
>NW_006294243.1:237972-268766 GCF_000327345.1 Myotis davidii
AAGCAGTCTTTAAAAATCCCAGGCAGGAGTGAGGAGTGAATTTCACGCCCTATCAAGCCATTTGGAATTTCTTTGTTCTCCTTACTCCCTCCTGCATGCAACCCCTCCCCAACGTGTAATTTTTGCTATAAATATCTGGAAAACTCTCTGCTCGGGGCTCAACTCCTCTTCTCCTGCGTGAGATACGAGCTGAGCCCCAGCGCCCTGGAATGAAGCCTCTTGCTGTTTGCATCAAGTGACGTCTCCTGCGGTTTATTGGGGTCGCCGTCAGTCTGCGGGACAGAGTGAGGGTCCCATTCCGGGGTCTCACAACTGATTAGTTTGATAGAGTCCCATATATTTATTTTTGCTTTTACTTCCTTTGCCTTTGTCAAATTCATAAAATCTTCTCTAAGACCAAGGTCCATAAGTTTAGTATCTAAGTGAAACAGAAATTTTTAGAGGTAAAAATACAGGATTTAGGAAATTAAGGGGACCATGGAGGAAGCACAGGGCTACAGAGCAACAGAAGGTATATTTCCATAGAATAGGGAAGCTGAAAAGCTGCAACAGGTACATTTCCATAACTCTGTGGGACTCTTCCCCCTTCCTACCTGGGAGTCTGTACTTGTTCTTTAATAAATTTCCACCTTTGCTATACCATCTTCTGTCAGTGGATTCATTCTTCGACTCTGGCAGACAAAGAATTCAGGTTTCTGTCTAAAAATTCTGTTTCATAAGTTTAGTATCTATGTTTTATTTTATACTGGAGAGGTCTGATGCATGAAAATTCATGCAAGAGTAGGCCTTCCTTCCACCCCCCTCCCCGCCCCGGCTGCCGGCACCGGCTTCCCTCCAGCCCTGGCTTTGTTGGGAAGGACATCCAGAATGATGTCTGGAAGACGTTCAGTCTAATTAGCATATTACCCTTTTATTATTATAAATAATTTACTGTTTCAGGTTTTATATTTAGCTTTTTGAGTTAATTTTTGTGTATGGTGACAAAACAGTTAAAATGGCCATATTACGCAAAGAAACATACAGATTTAATGCAATCCCCATCAAAATCCCAATGGTGTTTTTTTTAAAAAAATAGAGCAAAAAAATTTATCCAATTTGTATAGAACCACAAATGACCCTAAGAAGCCAAAACAATCCTGAGATAAAAGAACAAAGCTAGAGGTATCACATTCCCTGACTTCAAATAGTACTACAAAACAACAACTCAAAACAGAATGGTATTAGCAGAAAAACATACACACAGACCAATGCAATGGAACTGAGAGCTCAGAAGTAAAACTACATGCATATGGGCAAATAATTTTCCACAGAAGAGCCAAAAACACACACTGGATTAAACAAAGAGGGACTATCATGAAGGAGATCCTTGTAGTGATGGAATAGTCTTGTATCTTTTTTGTGGTGGTAGTAACATGAATCTACACATTTGATAAAATGGCATAGAAGTATGAAAGCACATTTTAACAAAGCTAATTGGGTGAAAATTACATAAGACCTCTTCCTACTATTTTGTACCTTCTTATGAATGTATTATTTCAAAATGATAAAAGATCCATTATTATTATTACAAAATAAACAGTCATTAAATAACTTGAAACTATTAGACATGTAAAAGTTTAATTTAAGATGAAGCTTTAAAGCATTCAGCCATGTATTAGAGATACCAAATAAATTTGTATTTGAAGTCTTTAAGTCCACCTTTCATAAAATAAAATAAATGTATTTTGTGTTCAATCACCTCCTCTGCCTGTTATATTACAGTAGTTTCATGATTTTTTTTTACTAGGTTTTTCTATATAGACTCCTAAAAATTTCCTTCGTGTCTTATTCATTAAAAAGGGAGATGTCAATATATCTTCTCTTTTGGAACCTCTATATAGACTGAAGATTTAAAATGATAAATATTATATCTTATTTTCTACAGGGTTTATAGTAGAAACTCATGGGCCTTAGACTAGAACTCTGTTCAATTTCTGGCTAGCTTAGTGTTTTGGTTAGTTATAATGCAGTGAAAGGGTAAAAACCACTTTGAAGTGGGATAAGGTAAATAAAGCAAACAGTAATGAGGTTAGAGGGATAATTAAATTTTTATTTATGGAAATCAGATGTGAAAATAATTCAAGAATATGTGAGTCCTCAGTCTTAGCCAAATTATCTAAGAGTTTAAATAGCATGAGGATCCACAGCATCTGTTGGAATTGGCAAACGCATGGCCACTGTAATTTTGGTCGAAACAATTTTAGTTTAGTGATGATAGTACTTGAGGAATAAATTAAAAAGTGGAAAATATCAAATGAAATCATTCTCAGGATTATAGATGCCAAGTAAATAAGAGATGATGCATAGTAGAAAAAGATACAGAGTGAGGAAGGCTCTTATGAGTAGAAGAGACAAGATCTTAAGAGGGTTGAAGATAGAGAGGCATGGGAGGTAGTTGGTAGAACAAGGTCCATGAAGTGGCTGGAAGAGATGGAATTAAAAGAAAAAGGAGTATGTTTATCCTGCTTCTACAAGGGTCCCTCTTTCATTGAGAGGAAATAGAGAATTGTAGGGATGGTGTTTTGATTAGTAGTTGCTTCCTCCATCATTTATTCCACCCTTAACATTTTTTCTCCCTCATGGTCAGGTCCTATTAGGAATTATTATATCATTAAGATTCCTTCTGAGTTGGTTTTTGGAATTTTTGGAAACTTAAATCTGGTTAATGTCAGAGATTTCAAAATAAACAACCCCCTTACTTTCTGAAATTTCCCAGTAATCTCAGTTATTATTTTCAGATACTATTCTCACAGATAAGTGAATTCTAGAAAAATATTAAGTAAATAGAAATACAACACTCTGGTTTTGAGTAAAAGATAAAATGAAAAGATTCTTCAATAAAGTTAACTATGACATAGTAATAAGATTTTATCTAAACTGAACACATATATGTAATTTAATACAGGGTAATGAGTTAAGTACCATTCAGTTAAAAAAATGTGGTATTTACAAAAGAAAATATGAGGCAAGAATTTAGAAACTTGTCAGCCAATATATAATATGCTTTCATACAACCTGGTAATACATTACCAGATTTAATTTGGGGTCTTTAAGATTCATCTACTTCTATTGTTAAAGTATGGAGGACATTTCTTGTTTTTCTCTATGGACAATACATTATTCTCACTCCCAATAACAGCACCTTGATTTTCCTAGGTAACTACTCCTCTTCATTCTTTATCCCTGTAGTTCAGGTGAGGTGGGTCATGTACTTAGCTTCTCAACTGTGAACATGCCTCAGGATGGCTAGTCAAAAAATTGCAATAATGGCCTGCCTGGCATGGCTCAGTGGTTGACCAGGAGGTCACAGTTCAAAACCTGGTCAAGGCACATGCCCAGTTGAGGGCTCGATCCACGCTGTGGGGCATGCAGGAGGCAGCCAATCAATGATTTTCTGTCATTATTGGTGTTTCTATCTCTCACTCCCTCTCCCTTCCTCTCCGAAATCAATAAAAATATATTTTAAAAAATGTCAATAATGCTCAATCCCAGAATTATTTCTGGAACTATTAGAAAATAGGTTTGGTTTTGGGTTTTGTTGGCCTTGAAAACTAGTCAAATATTAGCCTGAAGTTGCTGCGATTATATTATTTCTCTAAAGAAAACGAAGGCTTGATAATAAAGCTAACACAGAGGAAAGCAGAGGTGAGACTATGGAGAAAAAAAACCCGAGTCTTTATGACATGTGTGAGACTCTGAACCCCTGGCCTGTTCAGTTATGTGAGTTAAATTCTTCTTCTTTATTAACAGAAGATAGTTTAATTGGATTACTGATATTGTAACTAAAAAGTCCTATTTAATATTCTTGAAAGTGAATATCCATGACTTTAGGGAACTAGTAATTGGATATGTCAAAAAATCCATGTCCCTCTGAATTCCTTGTATGCATGATAAATCTGTGAAAAAAATTGATCTTTATTATTACAAAAAATCACAATATATCATTAATATTGATAGCATGAAATGTTCTTCCTATAATCAACAAAGTATTATTTTTGTAATGATACTATATTAATAATTCAAAGTTAAAAGTTGCCATCATTAATTTATAATTAAGTGACTAAGGCTAGGAATGAGTAGATGCTCGAGTACAGTAGTACCTGGAGGATCTGTTAGTTGTTTCTGTACAATACTGTCAGCGTCACCGAGATGGGGCATTACAAATACAATTTGGATTATAACTTTATGGGAGATAACATATCAATAAAGGTCAGTCTTCATAAATTATGAACTAATTAAAATTAAAGTATTGATTCAGAGTTAGGAAGGAGCAGTTCTGAACCTGGAAAGAAGGGTTTGCAGTGAGGAGCCATGGTGGACTGTGCCTGAAAATGTTTACCTCCATTGGTCTTTTACATGGAAGAGGGGCAGGAGGAGTGCAGACTTTCATTGTATGGAGATGCACAGCCACACCTTTATTCAGCTGGAGGGGTGGTTCACAGACACGCCTCACTTAGTCACTTAGTTGGACCACCCCAGGCCAGGCAGTGGCTGTTCCTCATGATCAGGAGCTTGTGCAGTGGGGACTCCGACAAGCAGGCCTGAGGCCTTGAGATGCCGCAGCAGCTGACAGAGAATGACTCACAGCAGTCCTCAGCGTTCAGCTGCACCCCACAACCCCGACTTTACCAGTCAGGATGTGAAATTGTATTTCAGCTCCCGGTTCAGAAAAGCAGCAAAATCAGACCAGTGAGTGACCCCATGGCTGACCTCAGGATCAGCTACATTGAATAATGACCCCCTGCCCTGGTGCCAGCCCGTCAATCAGTGGAGACCACAACCCTGAAAGGACACACCTGGGAAGCTGCTGAATATTCTATTGAGATCTTCTCCTGGGACCTTCCCTAAAATCTCCACCCTTAAAACCCTTAGGATGGAGGACTCAGTGAGCTCTTCCTCCCAGGAGCACTCCTGTGCCTTTCCCTTTCCCCCTCTTCCCTCCCCCTCCCTGCCCCAGGAAGGTTACCATTAGCTTCCTCACTCCCAAGCTCCGTGGGCCCTTCCTTTACCTCTATAACTTATTTCCTAAACCCATTTCTTCTAAGAATTACTTTTCATACCTC
The DNA here is from genome assembly GCF_000327345.1 of Myotis davidii. Taxonomy (NCBI): domain Eukaryota; kingdom Metazoa; phylum Chordata; class Mammalia; order Chiroptera; family Vespertilionidae; genus Myotis; species Myotis davidii. The sequence continues at coordinate 243,075 of NW_006294243.1, forward strand.
TGTGATTAACCAAATAAATATTCTCTTATAAAAATCAATCAAATTAAAGTATTAATGAATTCTGTAGCTTTAACTTTAGTCAACCTAATTGAATGCTTTTATTATTGAAAAAAAGACTAATTTTTATTTTTTAAAAAGCCACTTGTGGAAACTAAAATGATTTTCCAAATAAAAGTTGAGTGTGACTCAATGTGACGAACAATAAAATTACTTGGAAATTATTATTTACTAGAATACATTGTTATGTGACTCTTAAGCACAAAAAGCAAAAACTACAAGAGCAAATTATCTTCCTCAAATTTAAAACAACCAACATCTAGGTTGGTGAGATAATCTTCTTGCTAATGGTACTTTTACGAGTACATTGAGTTTATTCACAATTTTACTTTTCTGGGGTAAAAGAATATAAAATTATGGCCTTCTTTTCTACAGCCATGAGATGGTTATGTAGAATCACAAAGATCCCTTAAAGGAGCTGAACACCAATACGGAATTCATCTGACCAAGAGGGCAGTTGTATCCACTGGCAGACATGTGATGAAGTTCATGCTAGGAAGTAATTTGTTTTCAACTTAAGAATAGGGTGATGACATTTAGTCCTTTATGATAGGGATAATACTTCTTGATTCAGTCCTGGGAAGCAATACTGGAAATTGAAAAATAGCCAGAACATTGCTAATTGCTTTACGGTCTATTGCAGGGGTGGGCAAACTTTTTGACTCGAGGGCCACAATGGGTTCTTAAGCTGGTCCGGAGGGCTGGAACAAAAGCATGGATGGAGTGTTTGTGTGAACTAATATAAATTCAAAGTAAACATCATTACATAAAAGGATACGGTCTTTTTTCAATAGTTTTATTCATTTCAAATGGGCTGGATCCGGCCCACGGGCTGTAGTTTGCCCACGGCTGGTCTATTGTGGCTTCCAAACCACATCGTATCACTGTGCAAACTGGGGCTCAGGTACATTTGTTATTTTGAGAAGGCATATCTGGTTATGTAGTAGAATCAGGGCTGACTTCATGGAAGGAAAACCATGACCAGGCTCAGAAAGGTCCCACACTGGGGTTTAATACTCTGTGTTGCTGGCTTAAGATTCTCAGTTATTTTATCGTTTAGCTGGGGACTGCGTAGCCCTCTCCCATATTTAGCACATCCTGTCTGCCATGAGATGGGTCTGCGTTCCCTGGCCAGTGCTTAGCATTTTCATTTTGCTCTCGACCCCACTCATAATTTAGCCAGTTCTGAGTAGAGTTAAAGTACGAATTCAGTTCTACTAAACATCAAGAACCCAGTGTTTATGGTCCAAAACGGAAACCAATTTTCCTGGCTTAATATAGTATGGAGCTAAAAACATTACATTTGGGGTCAAGGCCTGGCTGGGTGGCTCAGTTGGTTGGAGTGTCATCCAGTACACCAAAATGTTGTGGGTTTGATCCCTGGTCAGGGCCCATACTGAAGGCAACCAACCAATGTTTCTCTCCTACATCTGTTTTTCTTCTCCCCCTCTCTCCAAAATCAATAAAAACAAATGCTCAGGTGAGGACAAAAAAAAAATTGAACACTTGACTGTGATTTCAGATCTATCATTTAGTTTTTGTAACATCAACTTTCAGATCATATGGTTTCTGTTGAAACTACCAAGTCCACCACTGCAGCACAAAAGCAGCCCCTGACAAGCCCTAAACCAGTGGTTCTCAACCTGTGGGTCGCGACCCCTTTGGGAGTCGAAAGACCCTTTCACAGGGGTTGCCTAAGACCATCGGAAAAAAAACATATATAATTACATATTGTTTTTGTGATTAATCACTATGCTTTAATTATGTTCAATTTGTAACAATGAAAATACATCCGGCGTATCAGATATTTACATTACGATTCATAACAGTAGCAAAATTACAGTTATGAAGTAGCAACCAAAATAATTTTATGGTTGGGGGTCACCACAACATGAGGAACAGTATTAAAGGGTCGCAGCATTAGGAAGGTTGAGAACCACTGCCCTAAACAAATGAGCATGGATGATATTTTTAAATAAACTTTAATCATAGACAGTGGAATTGGAATTTCCTATAATTTTTGTGTCATTAAATATTATTTTTAATTTTAAAATGTAAAAACAATTTTTACAAACAATTTTAAAATATTACTATTTGATTTTTGAAAACAATTAAAAAATGTAAAGACCATTTTTAATTCCCAGACTATTTAAAAATAGTTTGTAGGATGGATTTGGCCTGAAGACTACAGTTTGCAGATTCCTATCTATTCTCATATGATACATACAGAAAGTGATAGAGTAGTATGGGGGAAGGTGGAATTGGAAGAATAAGAATGGTGATGATAACAGTATGTACAAGTTACTACTACTGTCTTCAAAAGAAGAGTAATATCTACTAAGAGGGTTAAATATAAAAATAAAAATTACTTTGTAGAGGCTAAATATCTACAGAAATGCTAGTAACTATTATGTCTAGTAATTTTCTCCAGAAATTTAATTATTAAACATTGGTTCTCTCCAAATATGAAAAGAAAGACTGAACAAATGGGACTACATTAAACTAAAAAGTTTTTGCACAGCAAAGGAAACCATCAACAAAATAACGAGACAACCCACTGAATGGGAGAACATACTTGCCAATAATTCTGATAAGGAGTTAATATCCAAATTTATAAAGAACTTATAAACTCAACACCAAAAAAACTAATCCAATTAAAAAATGGGCAAAGGACCTGAATTGACACTTCTCCAAAGAGGACATTCAGATGGCGAATAACCATATGAAAAGATGCTAAACATCACTAATTATTAGAGAAATGAAAATTAAAACCACATGAGATATCACCTGTCAGAATGGCTATCATCAATAAACCCACAAATGACAACTGTTGGTGAGGATGTGGAGAAAAAGGAAGCCTCATGCACTGCTGGTGGGAATGCAGACTGGTGTAGCCACTGTGGAAAGCAGTATGGATATTCCTCAAAAAACTAAAAATGGAGCTGCCTTAAGAACCAGAGATTCAACTTCTGGGAATTTATCTGAAGAAACCCAGGGTATTATTTTGAAAGAATATATGCACCCCTATGTTCATTGCAGCATTTTATACAATAGTCAAGATAGGGAAGCAGCCCAAGTGTCTATCACTTTAGGCCCGATATTGGGGATTGGGCCTAAACCAGCAGTTGGACATCCCTCTCACAATCTGGGACTGCTGGCTCCTAACTGCTCACCTGCCTGCTTGCCTGATCATCCATAACTGCCTCCCGCTGCCAGACTGATCACCCCTAACTGCCCCTCTGCTGGCCTGGTCACCCCCAATTGCCCCCCTGGAGGCCTGGTCACCCCCAATTGCCCTCCCCCGTGCCAACCTGATTGACCCACACAGCCTGCTGTTCAGTCATTTGGTCGTCACTCACTAACCCCCCTGATGGCCTTGTTGTCCCATGCAGCCTGCTATTTGGTCTTTACTGTTACTGTGATGGCATCCTGGACATTTTGCATATTCCTCTATTATTAGTATAGATTTTCCATATGAACAACTGTAAACCAATTTTTGCCCCACCTAGTGTATTTTGAAGATAGAACAAAATAACTTTCCTTTAATCAGAATTTTACATATAAGCCCTGTTTCTAAGTTACTTATTTAAAATGCAAGTTGATCCTATATAATAAAAGCCTAATATGCTAAGTGTCCAGTTGTACCATTGTCCATTCAGCCAATCAAAGTGTAACATGCTAATGATATGCTAAGGCCACTCAACCGCTCGCTATGATGTGCACTGACCACCAGGGGGCAGAAACTCTGACCGGTAGGTTAACTTGCTGCTGGGGTCTGGCTGATCAGGACTGAGCAAGATGGGCTGGACCCGGCCTGGGTGCTTCCCCAGCTGGCCAACCTCCGGGTCCCTCTAAGGCCCCAATTGTGCACTGGTGGGGTCCCTTGGCCTTTCCTGCACCCTCTTGCAATTTGGGACCCCTCAGGGGATGTCAAAGAGCTGGTTTCAGCCCGATCCCACAGGCCAGCCCAAGGGGCCCCACTGGTGCATGAATTAGTGCACGGGGCCTTTAGTTATTAAATAATTTGAAATGGGTTTGTTAGATACTAAACGCATACTCCCTTGCCTTGTTTAGTTGTCTTAAATAATTTTTCTTAATACCATTTAATATACAAGGACCCTGTAAAAAGTTAGTCACTACTAATAATTTTATTATTATTACTAGAGGCCTGGTGCATGAAATTTGTACATGGAGGAGGTTTCCCTCAGCCCAGCCTGCACCCTCTCTAATTGGGAACCCTTTGGGGGATGTCCAAATGCCTGTTTAGACCTGATCCTTGTGGCATTCGGACATCCCTCTCATAATCTGGGACTGCTGGCTCTTAACTGCTCATCTGCCTGCTGGCCTAGTTGCCCCCAACTGCCCTCCTCTGCTGGCCAATTTGGTTCTTATTGGTTGGTTCCTATGCCAGTCAGCATCTCTGGGTCTACCAACGGGGCCTGATCAGAAAGGCAGGGTTGATCAGCAGCCCCATTGGAGACCTGGAGAGGAATGGAGGCATGGCTGCTGGCCAGACTGGGAGAGAAGGAGAGAGGCAAGTGCTGATCAAAAGCTGCCACAGAGGCAACGGATCAGTACCTGATTCTCTTTTCAGGCCTCTCTCTGGCCCTGATTCACAGCCCCCTCAGCAGGCAGTGCTGGGGCACCACTCCTGCAGTGGAAGCAGTCAGCACTGGGTTGACATGACAACCCAGTGCTGACTGCAGGACTGACTTCCGGTTGGTCGAGCCTCGGTCGTTACTGGTCATTATGACCCAGGGTTTTTATATATTAGGATATATTTTGTAGGGCAAAATGTTTTGTTTACTCTAATTAGGCTATCACTTTACAGTATTATAATGCTTGTCTATCACATTAGCAAATTCCTGTAATGCATATAAGAACACCTAAAGAGTTACTTAGGCTATCCTGAGGTCATGCACTACTACTACTTATAGGAACCAGAAGGATAACTATGGATTTGCCTTATATATTGATTTTTTTCCCATTTATCAACTATTGATTAAATGCCAGATATGGCACTGAATAGGACATAGTCACTTCTTTCAGGAGATTGTAACTCATATTTAGTTATCCTATCTAGTAATAGACAAAAATTGAAATTAACCGTATCTCTGCTACGCTTCCCATTGGCTACTCAGCGAGATATGCAAATTAACGGCCAAAAAAGATGGCGGTCAGCAGCCACGCAGTTGATGCGAGCAGGAGGCTTGCTTGCTCCAGTGATGGAGGAAGCCAAGCTTCCTCCCTGCTGCGGCGGGGCTCTGAGCTCCATCTAAGCAACAAAGTTGCAATTATAGAAGCTAATGACACACACTGACCACCAGGGGGCAGACGCTCAATGCAGGAGCTGCCCTCTGGTGGTCAGTGAGCTCCCACATGGGGGAGCTCTGCTCAACCACAAGCCAGGCTGATGGCTGCCAGGACAGCGGTGGTGGTGGGAGCCTCTCCCGCCTCCTCAGCAGCGCTAAGGATGTCCAACTGCAGCTTAGGTTCGCTCCCCGCTGGCAAGTGGACATTCCCCGAGGACTGCCAGGCTGCCAGAGGGATGTCTGATTGCCAGCTTAGGCCCAATCCCTCGGGGAGCAGGCCTAAGCCAGCAGGTGATCATCCCCCGAGGGGTCCCAGACTGTGAGAGGGCACAGGCCGGGCTGAGGGAGCCACCCCCCCCGAGTGCACAATTTTTTGTGCATTGGGCCTGTAGTATGTAATATTATTTAAAACTCATTTCTTCCCTGGCCTGTATTGCTCAGTGGGTAGAGCATTGGATTGTGCATGAAAGGTCTCAGGTTCAATTTCCAGTCAAGGACAGGTACTTAGGTTGTAGGTTCGCTCATTGCCCTCAGTCAGGACATGTGGGGGAGGCAACTGGTTCATGGGTTTCTCTCACATTGATGTTTCTATTTCTCCCCCTCTCCCACTCTCCCTCCTCCCTTCCATCCCTTCCACTCTCTCTGAAAAGCAATAGAAAAAATATCCTCAGGTGAGGATTAAAAAAAAAACCATACGAAACAACAAAAATCCTCATTTCTACTTCAAATGTCAACATGTGTGCTATAATCATTGACTAGAAAAGGAACCCACAGTAAAGCATTTTTAAGTGAGATCTATTTTCATTTAGGAACTTCTTTTTTTAAATCCTCACTGGAGGATATTTTCCCCATTGTTTTTCAGAGAGAGTGTGTGGGAGGAGAGAGAAACACAGACATGAGAAAGACACATTGGTTGGTTGCCTCCTGCAAGCACCCCAACCGGCAATGAGGTATGTGCCTTTGACTGGGAATAGAACCCATGATCCTTCTACTGGGTGAGGGTCTAACCACTGAACAACTGGCCAGGGTCATCCAGAAACTTCTTTATACAACTTAAATTATCTGCAGCTGATCCACCACAGTTTTCTACTTCACTTAGCTAGATACAGTTAGCTCTGTAATGTCAGTGCTCACAGTTGCAGCTCTCTAGTTCTGCCCATTTATTTTTTTAAACATTCAGAATATTTTCTGCATTTTAAAATAAAGTAACCAGGATTCAGGAATATGTCACTACATACACATTAAACACATTTTCTTGAATCCATTTGCTGCCATTAATTTAATAATATTTACTTATTCATTAAAGAAATTTTCCCATAAATTGAACAAGAGAGATCATGAGAAATTAATATCTTTATGATGATAAACCAGAGTATAGTAAAATATGCTAATGAGTAATAAAATTGTATAATTATAACACATATAATTTAGGCTATGACCAAGAATATCCCTGTACTGAAGAGAGATGTATGTGCATGTGTTGATGGACTCATCTAATTTTTCATACATTTCAGTGAATCCATAAACAAGATATTTCTCAGTATTAAAAACCACACATGCATAGAGGACTTTATATACAGTAAGTGGAATTTACTTTGTGCCATGGTTCTGAGGAAAGGTTGTTTTATGCCCCCCAAGCTGAGATACATAAAAACATGACATTTTTGCAAATAATTTCAAGGGGCCCACAGGTCTTCCAGAATTGTCTTCTAAAGTAACAAATATATTACAAAACACTTGTATGTACATTAAACTTAAATGCCCAGGGAGAATTTAGTTTTTGTGCTCTGCCAAATTATTTTAAAAATAAAAATGTCATTTTCTAATCTAATAATAGGACTCTATTTTGTATATAAGTCTGAAGGTTAAGTTTATTGTATATGTCAGACTAAAGACTATTTTTGGGTTAAAATTTAAAAATAAAGTATAGTAGTTATTTCATTGAGATCATGACTATATTTCTTTTGCAAACATCAATTATTGGTTTTAACTGAGGATATCAGTAATTTCCAAAGTATTTACAAATTGAATACACCTTTGATTAAACAGAAAGAAGGTCTCCATAATTTTCACACAGAATTTATTTATTCATTTATTTATTTCTAATCCTCACCCAAGGATATGTCTTTTTATTGATGAGAGAGAGAGAGAGAGAGAGAGAGAGAGAGAGAGAGAGAGAGAGAGAGAGAGAGAGAGAGAGAGAGAGAGAGAGAGAGAGAGAGAGAGAGAGAGAGAGAGAGAGAGAGAGAGAGAGAGAGAGAGAGAGAGAGAGAGAGAGAGAGAGAGAGAGAGAGAGAGAGAGAGAGAGAGAGAGAGAGAGAGAGAGAGAGAGAGAGAGAGAGAGAGAGAGAGAGAGAGAGAGAGAGAGAGAGAGAGAGAGAGAGAGAGAGAGAGAGAGAGAGAGAGAGAGAGAGAGAGAGAGAGAGAGAGAGATGTGAGAGAGAAAAATCAATCAGTTGCCTTCTGAATGTATGCCGACTGGAGATCGAACTCACAACCTAGGCATGTGCCCCAACCAGGAATCAAACCTGCAACCTGTGTATGGGATGATGCTCCAATCAACTGAGCCATCTGACCAGGGCTCAAACAATTTAAAGAAATGATTTCTTTCCAAAGGAGGACCTATTTATTATCTCCATGAGAATAATGGTGTGTCTTGTTTACTTGAAGCAGCAAAGAGTAGCAATTTACATACTTGGAAAGGAAGTCAAGTGTGAACACCTAGATGCAGTGCTTCTCAGTCCCACTCACTCTAGGGAAAGGTAATCAAGGGATCCCTCAGGAAATGAGAACTCGCAGGAGGGAGATTGTGAGGGGCACTGCTCCAAATGCCTTCTCATGAATGGAGGATTTGAGTTTTAGCTTATTAAGAAAGAAGATAATTCCTGTAGGCACATTCAACATGCCATGTATGCTTCATTTGACAATTTCAATGCTGGATTTCAGATTCTGCATGTTACATACAAATGATAATAAATGGAAATAAATATCCTTTTAGAAATCAAATGGATCATTCGCATGAAGTCACCCAACCAAAATATCAGAGTTTGGAGACAAAACAGAGGTTTTTTTCAATGCACAGAAGGAAGTGTTGGTGAGCTTGTTAAAAGAAGCCATCTGTGGTTGCTGCTGTGTTTGCTCTATTGTTTGGAGCTGGTTGGGTGGTGATCCTTTCCAAAGAGAGAGGCAGAACTAAAGATAGCATCAGAACAGATCTTATTGACTTGTTTGTTTCTTTTTGCATTCTGACTTTGCACAACAAATAAGAAAACATTACTCATCTACCTTTGAAATGATTTTCTGTTGATAAACTACACTTGAAAAATCCAGAAGGGAAACAGAGAAAATGTTTTTGTTTTTGTTTGTATTGTTTTGTTGCTTGGGAACAAATGGATTGATAAAATATGAGATAGTTATTTGTATTTTCTAATCCAGAAAGTTAAACCAAAAAGTACTAATTTATATTTTCAAATGACAAGAAAAGGTCCTCTTTAGAAAATTCACACTCAACATGCTTTGTATTTAGTTTTTAGAATGTCTATTTATAAAAGTCAAAATGCAGATTTATTTCATGTTGAATTTTCAGGGCTTAGATATGAATTTTGTGTTTGACTCAAGTCCTTTGATTTATGATTTCACTTTCCCCCACTACTTTCTTCTAGTAACTAATTTACTGATGATCAGCTCCTCCTCCATGGGTGAGGTGCCATATTTAAAAAGATAGAATCCACACAAATTAATTTTCAGCTCTGAGCAAAGTTTAGAAGCTCATTGGGAACTAAGATTCAATGTGCTTTTTATAATAAAATTTTGGATTATCTATAGATTTCAATTTTCCATTCACCATTGTTACAGATAATTAAGAGTTATATTTATACTTAAATTGAATTTGTTATAAAATTTCTTTTCAAGTAATAAAAAGGGCCTAAAAAATTCTTATCTTTCCCCAAGCATGAGATTTTTTAATGCTTAACTAATTGAACAGCTGGTGTTATGTCAGAAAGTACAAAGTTCCCACTTCATCAGTTATTTTACAAAGTGGGATTTTGAAAATTCTCATGCCCAAACTGAAGAATGTAGAGATATATGTTAACCTATCAGATTTCTTAAGAGATGGAAAAGAATTTATAAAAGGACCTTAAAATAGTGTAAATAATATAACATCACAAGTATGGAGACAGTTCAATTGCCTCCCTATTCCAAGATGGAATTATTAAAGTTTTAAACCTTCTGGTCTAGATGTACGGGAAGGTGGGCTTATTGGCTAGATGTTTAAATTCTCTCTTCTCTCTTACCTTGACCTCAATGCTGAAGATGCTGTGCAGGGAACCACAGAAGTTCATTATGTACTGTAGGGGAGAAGTATATAGATCTAGGTATGTGTGGTGCCCTTTGTCCTGGCTGTACTGACGCTAAAACTGGTACAATAGCTAGATGTCAGTTATGCTTATATCTTTTCATCTTTTTCCAAGTAAGGGGTTTTTCTCCCCTTAGGACTATCAAGGTAGAGATATATATTTTCTGAAATAAACTTTCAATATGAAAGAACTCTGGTAATGAGTGTTTATTTTGAAGTTTATTAAAACTATGCTTCATTGCTTTCCAATTTATTTATTTAATAAACTGCCTAAATATGATTAATTTTTCTAAGGTTTTATTTTAACAGGGCTTTGAAATTTCTCAACTTTGAAATCTCAATGGCTGAATCTTATTTTCATGCAAATAAAATAAGTACACATACCAGAGTATGCATCTAGGTTTTTAAATCTTGGTGTTCTGAATTATATGAAAATAGCAATTGCATATAAATCATATTTGTTTAAGATTTAGAATACAAAATGATGGCACAGTTTGACAAAGAAAATCTAAGAAAAGATTTTTCAATAGTAATGAAAATAAAATCTTCATTACCCATTAATATTTCATGGACCTTCAAGTACATTCTAGATATTGTGGTACTGTTATCCATTCAAGGGATTTGTATGATATTGGGTAAGACAAATAGTATAGAGATAGAAGGAACATTACAAGATACATGCTTATAGAGACATATCAAAGTGTAAAGAGTGCTTCTGGTCAAGATGGCAGTGTAGGTAAACGTGGTACTCAGAACCTCCCACAACCACATCAACTACAGAACAACCATCATTCAGAATCACCTGAAACCTAGATGAACAGAAGCCTTATTACTAAGGATATAGAGAAGAAGCCATAGTGAAACTGCTAAAGGGGGTGGAGAAGCTAAATGGGCTGGCCCACACCCATGTGTGGTGATTAAAAATTGAGAGAAATATCTCAGTCCCCTGTGAGGAGCAAGGAGTTCTAGCCACATACCAGGGCCCAAAAGTGCTTATAATTTTTGGCTGCGAAAACCATTGGCCAGTCTTGGCTCATGCTGCTGACTTTCCTAAAATCTCTCAAATAAGCAGCACCTAGCCTTGGTGTGCCCTGTACAGCAGGGATGTGGCTGAGTGAGACTAAGACCTGCTGCAGTACCAGGTGCTCCTCTTAAAAGAGCCAAATGCATGGATTTACTCAGACTCACTGGCTCTGAGCTCCAATGCTAGGGAAGCAGCTTGAAAGGCTCGAGACATGTAGGGAGGAATTGAAGTGTCTGGCATCAGGGTAAGAGCTGGGGGACAGCTGTATTCCAGACAAAAGTGCTGGCAGAGGTCATTGTTCCTTTGCTGAGCCTTCCCTTAACAGAACAAGCATAGGGGTACCATATCTGAGTCTCAATCAACCTGGCTCACACTGTGTGCCCACCCAGGTGATTCTCTGACACCCTACACCACCCAACTTCTGGGCCCACTTAAGCTGTTTCTAGTGGCTTTTCCATACAAACAGCCAGTCTTGGCTTATGTTGCTGACTTTCCTAAATTCTCTCAAACAAGCAGCACCTAGCCTTGGCATACCTGTACCTCTTACTAAGTGACCTCAGGTCTGGCACTATTGGCAGATGGCCTTGGTTCACAGCTTAGCCTCTATTGGGAACCTCCAAGTCTAGCACAAGTAGCAGCCATCTGCAGAACTCTTTGCAGTTCATGTCGGGTGGCCTGGGCAGGGCACAAGTGGTGGCTGACCTTGGTCTGCACCTCCCAGGAGGCACCAGAATCAGTGCACCAAGTGGACAGCTTCAGACCATGACAAAGTATCACCTAACCATCTATATGAGTGACATACTCAAAATATGGACTTGGCCAATACCTGAGCCCTATTGAAGTGAGTTCTGCTCTGTGGGATCATATTCACAGCAGATGCTCCACAGTCCTTACAGCTGATAAGTAAATCCCTCCCATTGAGCAATCAAGGCTCAACTACAGCAGCCCAAATGGGTGGCACACTTGAAGGGCCTAGCTTGGGTGTCTGTGTCACTGGACCCTACAGGACTCCTACTACATTAGACCACTCTACCAAGACAGGGAGATGTCGCAGATCTATCTAATACATGGAAACAATCACAGGGAGACAGCAAAAATGAAGAGACAAAGAAACATGTCCCAATAAAAGAACAGAGCAAAACACCAGAAAAAGAACTAAACAAAATGAAGACAAGCAATCTTCCAAATACAAAGTTCAAAATATTGGTTATAAGGATGCTAATGAACTTAGGGGAAGGGTAGAGAAACTTAATGAGAATGTCAACAAAGAGATTAGGAAACAAAGAGATAGAGAACATACAAAAGAATCAGTCAGAAGTAAAGAATACACTAACTGAAATAAAGAATACATTACAGGGAATCAATGGTAGAGTAAATGAAGCAGAAGGTCAAAACAGAAATTTGTAAGATAAGGAAGCAGAAAACACCCAAATCAGAACAGCAAAAAGAAAAAAAATTAAAAATGAGGATAGTGTAAAGAGCCTTTGGGACCACTTCAAACAAACCAATTTTTGTATCATGGGGGTGCAGAATGGAGAAGAGAAAGAGCAAGAAATTGAAAACCTATTTGAAAATATGACAGAAAACTTCCCTAACCTGGTGAAGGAAATAGGTATACAATCCAGAAAGTGCAGAGAGTCCTAAACAAGATGAATCCAAAGAGGACCACACCAAGACACATCACAATTAAAATGCAAAAGTTTAAAGACAAAGATAGAATCTTAAAAGCAGCAAGAGAAATGCAGTTAGCTACCTTCAAGGGAGGTTCCATAAGACTGTTAGCTGAGTTCTCAACAGAAACTTTTCAGGGCAGAAAGGATTGGTAAGAAATATTCAAAGTGATGAAAAGCAAGGACTTACAACCAAGATTACTCTACCCAGCAAAACTATTATTTAGAATCAAAGGAAGGATAAAGAGCTTTCCAGATAAGAAAAATCTAAAGGAGTTCATCACCACCAAACCAGTATTCCAAGAAAACTTAAAGGGTCTTCTTTGAGGAGAAGAAAAATAAAATAAAAAATATGAACAGTAAAATGGCAATAAAAATACTTCTATCAATAATTATTTTAAGTGCAAATGTATTATATGCTCCAATCAAAAGACATAAGGTGGCTGAATGGATAACAAAACAAACCCCTTACATATGCTGTATACTTCAAGAAACTCACTTCATATAAAAAGACACGCAGATTGAAAGTGAGGGATGTAAAAAGATACTTCATAAAAATGGAAACAAACAAAAAACACTGGGGTGGCAATACTTAAATCAGACAAAATAGACTTTAAAACAAAGGTAATAACAAGAGACAAAAAAACAGACCCAGCAATTCCACTTCTGGATATTTATCCGAAGAAACCCAAAGCACTAAATCAAAAAGACATATACATACATATGTTTATTGAAGCATTATTTACAACAGCCAAGATATGGAAGCAACCTAAGTGTCCATCAATAGATGAATGGATAAAGAAGTAGTGCAGATAGCCCTGGCTAGTGTGCTCGGTGGTTAGAGCATCAGCCTGCATACCAAAGGGTGACAGGTTCAATTCCCAGTCAACTGCACATACCTGGATTGCAGGTTCAATCCCCAGCCCCAGTTTGGGCATGTGCTGAAGACAACCAATCGATGTGTGTCTGTCACATTGATGTTTCTTTCTCTCTTTCTCTCCCTCCTCCGTTTCACTCTCTCTAAAACTCAATGAAAAAAATATCCTCAAATGAGAACTAACAAAAAAGAAAAAAAAGAAGTAGTGCACATATATAAAAGAATCAAATATTGCCATCTGCAACAACATGGATAGATGTAGAGGGTATTTTGCTAAGTGAAATAAGTCAGACAGAGAAAACTAATGCCAGATATTTCACTTATATTTAGAATCTAAAAAACAAAGTAAACAAATAGACACGTGAAAGCAGAAAACATTTTGATAGTTGTCAGATGAAGGGGCCATTGGGGGATGGGTGAAGAAAAGTGAAGGGTTTTAGAAGTACAAATTGGGAGTTACAGAATGGTCACAGGGATATAAAACACAGCATAGGGAATATATTATAATAACTATTACAATATGGTTTCAGATCGGTACTAGATTTATCAGGGTGATCACTTCATAAGTTATATAAACGTCTAAGTTATATAAATGTCTAGGGTTGTACACTAGAAACTAATATTATATATTACCTGTAATTGAAAAATAAAAACGTATTTTATAAAAACTGTAATGGGAATACTAAGCTGGGAAAAACTGATTTCCTGAGATGCAGCAAAGGTTGATAAAGCTTTATAGAGGATTTTATCTGAGAATATTAGGTATTTACCAAACATACAAGGAGGGAATGGAATTCTAATTGCACAGACTGGCCATGTAGGGCACAGAGCAGTGAAGACCATAAACTTGCCCTAACCGGTTTGGCTCAGTGGATAGAGCATCAGCCTGTGGACTGAAAGGTCCCAGATTCGATTCTGGTCAAGGGCATGTACCTTGGTTGCGGGCACATCCCCAGTGGGGAGTGTGCAGGAGGCAGCTGATGGATGTTTCTCTCTCATCGATGTTTCTAACTCTCTATCCCTCTCCCTTCCTCTCTGTAAAAAAAAACAACAATAAAGTATATTTTTAAAAAGACCATAAACTTTATGAGAAAGCCAAGTAGTTAGAATGAGTGTCAGAGCTGAGTTTTTAAAAATATGATTAGGTAGAGTAGAGAAGGCTGAGAAATCTGTATTTTTATTTATAATCTAGGGGAACTCATTGATATATATTAAAGGAAGAAAACAACATGAAGAGAAATCATTTTCAACTATTGTAGAATGAAGATTTGCAGAAGCAAATGGTTTCCTTAGACAGAACAGGATTTCACTCAGGTTCCTTTATCCTCATTGAGAAGTAAGGAAGTGTTTAGTACAAGATATCAATCAGTACAAGAGAGCTAAGAAAGTTTCTGCAGGTGTGTTTTGTTAACATGATGGTGCCTAAAGTGGTAGGAGAATGCAAGAGAACTAACATCTGGTGAGCATCCAACACATGTGAGGAAATACCTTTCAGTACACATTATCTTATTTAGTTTTCAGGACAACCTTATGAAGTGTGAAGTCTTATCTCAAAGTTAAATATGGTTCCAGAGAGATAAATTCACCCAAGATGATCCACTGGTAGAGGCAGAGACAGGATCTAAAACCCTGCCTCTCTAGTATCGCAATTCATATTCTTTTGGTAGAATCTCCTACCTCAAGTGACATCTCTGCAATTTAGTGCATATTAGCAAGATGATTGCGCATTCTCAAAATCCTACTGCCTTTCAGGACTTCGGGATATGATTCTGAGCTGACTCTCTGGTTTTACGCAGAAGAGATGGTGAAGAGAGAAGACAGGTGAATGTGTCTCTATAAGACTAGAATGAGTCAAACTTTAAGAGTCATGGTGCTGGAGAAGGAAATAGATGCCAGAGATATTCTGTAAGTAGAACTGAGAGGATATAGTGACTCATTTGATATAGGACATGAAGGACAGCCAGGCATTAAGGAATTACTCTTTTAGCTTGAGACTAGATAAAAGAAGGTACTATCAATTAACACATAGAATATGGGAGGAAGAACAAGATCCATGATTAGGAGATTAAATTTGACTCCAAAAAACATTGTGACATTCTTTAGTAATTACCTAAATAAACTCAGGAGAGAGAAACCAGGGATTATACAAAGCATATTTTTCACACATTTCCTGGTGATTAATTTATTGCAGGCCAAGGCAAATAAATACTACAGTAGACTATAAAATTCACTTTCAGTCAGGTCAGAACCACCCAGATGAGTATTATTTAGAATTCTCTAAATATATAAAAAATAACTTTAAGATCTTAAATACACACTACTTTTCTGGTGAAAGATATGCAACTCACACTGAAAAGTTAATTTATTATGGCGAATAAGACATTGTGAAGAGTAAAAAAAACAGATTTATTATCATAACATATTTTTATTGCATGATTTGAAATGATTTAGAATAGTAATATTTCTTATGATCACTATCATCCACTCTGAACATCATTTTTGACTATGGGAGGAAAGACAAAATATGTTCCTAACTATAAAAAATTCAAGAGGTAGGACAGGATGATTGGAGAAATGGATTATTCAAACATAAACAAAATGACTTTCCCTTACTTCATTTTTGAGAACTTTCATTTTTATAGCATTACCTTGAGTTGAAAATAGGTAGAATTATTTCTTTGAAATGATATGACATTTTTGCTCTACATATTCAAAAGGAACACCAAAAATGTATTTTATAAACAAAGAATGTGTTTATGAAAGCACATCTAGCACACTGATGATCATGTATTGTTGTCAACCTGATTCCCATCAATTCTAAGCCCGTTCATATTATGGCTATGAATTCATTCATTCACAAGTATTATTGAATGCATACAATGTGATAGCTAGCATTCTAAGTATGGATCTGAGGATAAAAGTGAAAAAGCCCTTCTGTAATAGGGGAGAGAGACAATAAATAGATAAACAAATAACTACAATTTCAAGAAGGACTTTGTGCTAAGAAAAGTGATAAATGAAAATACATATTTTACATAGATGAGCTTGATATAGTGGCCAGATATCCAATCATGTAGCATTTTATAGTGCATAATAAGGGATATATACTAGGTAGGACCAATAGGACTTGCTGATGAATTAAATGGGGGTGAGAGGAGAAAAGAGGGGTCAAGAGGGAGAAGAGATTACTTTGGGTGCAATATACAGATCTTATAAAATAGAAACCCATGCCTAAAACCTATATGATCATGGTGACCAATATCACCCCAATAAATTTAATTTAAAAAGAATAACACCCATATTTTTGGCCCAAGCAACAAGTTTTATTGGTACTATAAGAAAAACAGAAAAGATTTTTGAGTGGAACAAGTTTAGATGGAACACTGAGAAGTTGATTTGGGACATGTTTATTGTGAGATGTAGACTAGACATATACAGAAAGATACGGCAGAGCCATTTGTATCTAAGTCTAGAGGTCATGGGCAATTCAGGGCTGGGGCTACAAATCTGGAAAACTAAGTTTTTTAAGCCATGAGAACTGTTGGTTCAACCTGAGTGTGGAAAAACAAGGAAGGAGGTTGAAGGGAGACTCCTAGAGCATTCAACATCTAGAGGTCCTAAAAAGGAGGATGAGCTGCAAAGTAGACTGTGCATGGACAAGAGATTCTTGAATCAGAATACTTCTGCTTTCTACATTACTTCTCTCTACTGAGACTGGCAGTCTACTACAGCTTAGAAACTGTGGATATTTTCTATCATAACACAGAATCAATTCACTGGGAAAATAAAAACATTTTTAAAAGAATATTAGGAAGAATGGGGTCCACTGCGATTTCAAAATCTAATATATGGAATTGTGAATTAGTATAAACTTAGTATTTTTCAACAATGGTAACATTATGGCTATTTACTGAACCAAAAGAATAGTTCATTTATTAAACAGATACTTCTAGCTTTGGAACTAAAGCTACATGATATAGGATGCCAAGCTATCTCTTAAAAAAACTGATATCCATATATGTAACAACATGGTTATCTGATAGTTTCATTAATATCATAATAATAAAAGGCCAAGAGGCATCAAGACTGAAACGAGAAAACAACCGGTCACCATTAGGGGACCCCCACCATGATCAGGGGCATGGCCAGCCTTCAAACCACCTACGGCTCCCAGCCCAGGCTAGCCCAGCACCCCACAGGGGACCCCCGCCACTACTGGGTGCATGGCCGACCTTCAAACCACCAGTGGACCCTAGTACAGGCCGGCCCAGTGCCCCAGAGGGGACCTCTGACACAATTGGGGGTGTGGCCAGCCTTCAAACCACCAGCACCCCAAGCCTAGCATCTACAGGAATTGCTGCAAATTTACTTCTCAGTGGAAGAACCTTTCATTCCCAATATAAATTATCAATTCCATTAAATGAAACTTCAATTTCTAGACTCAATATAAAGAGTGAAGTTGCTAAAACCATTGAAAAGGCCCAACTTGTTATTATTGATGAATTCACCATGGCATCCAGTCATGCTATAAATGCCATAGACAGATTACTAAGAGAAATTATGAATTTGAATGTTGCATTTGCTGAGAAAGTTCACCTTCTCAGAGGGGATTTTTGAAAATGTCTCAGTATTGTGACGCATGCTGTGCGATCAGCCATAGTGCAAATGAGTTTAAAGAACTGTAGTGTTTGGGGCTGTTTCCAAAAATTAAATGAAGAAATTTTAGGTATACTCGATGGAGATTTTCACACCTATTTGAGTGATGATTCCATTGATTATGCCGAAAAGGAAAATTTTCCCATTGAATTTCTTAAAGGTATTATCCTTCAAGAATGCCATGTCATAAATTAAAATTGAAAGTAGGTGCAATCATCATGCTACTGAGAAATCTTAATAGTAAATGTGGTCTTTGTAACGGTACTAGATTTATTATCAAATGATTATGACCTAACATAATCGAAGCTGAAGTATTAACAGGATCTGCAGAAGGAGAAGTTGTTCTGATTCCAAGAATTGATTTGTCCCCGTCTGACACTGGGCTCCCATTTAAATGGATTTGACAACAGTTTCCCATGATGCCAGCATTTGCAATAACAATTAATAAATCACAAGGACAAACTCTAGACACAGTCGGAATATTCCTACCTGAACCTGTTTTTGGACATGGTCAGTTATATGTTGCTTTCTCTTGAATTCGAAGTTTGTGAGATGTCATGGCGGTGGCTGCTGTGAGGGCCAGGCCGAGGCTCAGCGGCAGCCGGCAGTGGCAGCAGCAGCGACGTGATGGGGGCATCACCTTCCTGATTGGCCCAGTTGCCCCCTGCAGAGGCGACTGGGCGAGTGGCAGCAGCAGCAAGAAGGTAGTGGGGGTGGTGCCTTTCCATGATCAGCCAGTTGCCTCCTGCAGAAGGAGGGCAGACTGCATCTTAGGCCTGCTCCCTCACCTAGGACATCCCGTGAGGGCTCCTGGACTGTGAGAGGGGGAAGGCTCGGCACGAATTTTCATGCACCGGGCCTCTAGTCTATATAAGAAAAGCCCAGCAACCATTATGCGAGAATGGCTGGAACAAGAAGTCACTATGACACGGGCTGCTACCAGCACTGCTACTGAGCCCAAGGGCCCCGGGGCCAGTTGCGTGACCATCGCCAAGGTGCCGGTAAAGAAGAACACAAAGGTGGCCAACATGAGTGTGCAGCTTGAGATGAAGGCTCTGTGGGATGAATTAAATCAGATGGGCCCTGGCATGATCGTCACCAAGCCTGGCAGGTCAGGGCACCCCTCTCCCTGCTGTGACCCTCCCCACGTGGGGCCAGTCTTGAGGAGTGGGCTTTGGCCCGATCCACACGAGCAAGACTGAGAAGTGGTGTGGGTGGCTTGGCCAGGTCACCCGTGCGTCCCTCTTGGCAGGGGTCAGTTCCTTTACTCTCCAAGTCCTGGCTCTAGCGACAGCTGCCTGGTGCACCAGGCTGGAGAGTACTGCCAGGGAGGCCAGGAAGGTGGTGGAGAGAAAGCCTGTGGACCTGCCCCCCGACCAGCAACCCAGGACGCAGCACTGCCAGAAATGGACCAACTCAGAGCACACCAAGCTTTGGGGGAAGGCAGCCGCCTGTGAGGGGCCTTGCCACCAGCCAGCTCCCAGTGGAGCCCACCTCAAAGCAAACCCAGTCTTTGGTTCCTTAGTTCAGTCTATCCCAGCTAAAGAGGAGGAGCTGGGCACATTTTAGGGGAGAATTAAGACTCTAAAACAGTGTGTTCTGTGGAGATTGCTTCCCAGTTGTCTTAGGCCTAAATCTGGGTGACTGTAGGGCCTGGCTCTGCCACTGGGGACCCTGTCTTCCAATTGGCCTGTATTTGTTGTAAGGGCCCAAAGAGAAAAAGGGGAACAAGTTTTTTGATGCAATGGATTTGACCAACAAAGGCAAGTGCCAGGTTGTGTCTAATGTACACACAGAGACACCAGCTCTGAGTCCGCCTGGCCAAAGGGAGCTCAGGGCCTGTTTTCAGAGCCTTCTGGTGGTTTCTGTTTCCTTGCTGAGGCCATCCTTCCCGGGGCCCATGATCAGCTCCAGCTCAGTGGGTCTTCTCTAGGCTCCTCCCCTCAGCTGGCCCCACCCCTGATAGGCACCCCCCACCCCAATTGGGGGTGAGGCTGGCTGGCCAACCTCTCGTTGCCCCTTCTCCTGGCTGGCCCAGCCAGATCGACCCTGGTCAGAGTGAGCTGGCCGGACCCCACCCTTGCATGAATTCATGCACCAGGCCTCTAGTTTTAATAATAATGTACATTTCTATAAAACCTGACATTTTAGAAAACATTCTTTGATTAATTCAGACAACTGTTTAAGTTTGGAAGATGAATATTATTATCACCATTTTGTTAATAAGGACACTAAGATTCAGAGAAATTGATTCACTTGAATAATGTAATCCAGCTAGGAGCTAGCAGTCCTGTGATCTGAACAAGGATTTTATAACTCCTAATCCACTGCTTTTTCCAATACCATTATTATGTAGTCTGTTTCTTATTTACTTAGAGTTAAAGACATATATGTGGGTGGCACAGGTTGTGTATTGCATGAATAAGCTATGAACCATTCCCTCACACTAGGTGGGTAGTTGCGGGGGACCAGGCCAGCAGGGAAGGACAGTTAGGGGTGGCCAGGCTGGCAGCAGAGAACAGTTAGGGTGATCAGGTTGGCAGGGGAGCAGTTAGGCGTTGATCAGGCTAGCAGGGGAGTGGTTAGTGGGTGATGAGGCTGGCAGGCAGAAGAGGTTAGAGGCAATCAAGCAGTCAGGCAGGTGAGCGGTTGGGAGCCAGTAGTCCTGGATTGTGAGATGGACGTCCGACTGCCCATTTAGGAGGGCAGTTGGGGGGAACCAGGCTGTTAGGCACTAAACGGGCAGTTGGACATCCTTTGAGGGGTCCCAGATTGGAGAGGGTGCAGGCTGGGCTGAGGGACGCCCCCCCCCCCGGGCACAAATTTCGTGCACTGGGCCTCTAGTCCTATATAATAAAAACTAATATGCAAATCGACCAAAAGGAGGAATGATTGGTCGCTATGATGTGCGCTGACCCCCAGGGGGCAGACACTCAAGGCAGGAGCTGTCCCCTGTTGGTCAGTGTGCCATAAGCCGGGCTCATGGCTGGTGAGCGCAGCCCTCAGCAGCAGCACTAGGGATGTCCGATTGACAGCTTAGGCCCCCTCCCATGAGCTCCCGGACTGCGAGAGGGTACAGACTGGGCTGAGGGACCCCCCTGAGTGCCCAAATTTCATGCCCCGGGCCTCTAGTTTATACTTATATGCTCAGAAAAATACTTTGACTATTACTTCAAATAGCCCTAGATACATGGAGAGATAAGAGCTAACACCCATTTGTCATTCCACCAGGGATTATTATCACCCCTCTAAATAATAATAAAATGGATTTTCCAAAGGATGATAAAGACTATTTGTTAAATTTAAAATTTTGTAGGTTTTCTTTCTGATATAGTAGCTTATGTCTATTTTTCATTTCCTAGAAACATCTTTTTAAATTCACTTTATCCTTAATTCATATTTACTCATTCACATGTTTCCTTGGCAACATTTCTAAGTTTCTAGCCTATCTTCTTCTAGCAGGCTCTTGGATCCTAACTTCCTTTCACCTTTAACTGCTACTGGTCATTAGTGAACCAATCAATCAGTGTCAGTGGTCTTTCCTGGAAACAGTACTTATACTGACTTTAATCCCCAAGTGTCAATTCTGCTTTTAGTTTCTTGATTTACCACATGGTTTTTTTCATTTTCTCCTGAATTGTCAACTCTATGAGCAGCCTTCATGGTGGCATACTGGCAGGCTGGCTGAAGCATAGGGAATACACAATCTTGCTTTGCTAACCACTGGATATAACTTCTCATTGTCACCTTTCCATTAGCCCCAACACCTTGTACATGGATTATTTTTAAAGCTCCCATCACAAACTCTCTGGTCTCTAGACCAGTTGGTATCAATACTAACAATAATGTCTTACATGTGTATGTATTTAGTACAGCTTTCACAGGTTCTCTGATTCATTCAGAGGGCTACTGCTTTACATCTTAGCTGGGGTCTCTCTGTTGAGAGCTCCTCAATTGTGAGGCAAATAAATGTGTGCAGAATTCCAAGATTTACACTGCATTTGTATAATTCTTTAGAGCAATAATTTGGCATTCCTTCCTGATAATAATGTCATTTTGGGCCCTACAAAGGTGGGGTGTCATTTCTGAAGGTTTTCAGTTTCCACAGAATCTGTACTTGTTAATTCCATCTCTGACAAAGAATATCACTCTGTTAGCTCTCCTGAATTTGATCGAGTTGTGCTTTATATAGCATGACTTCATCAGTGACATGAGCAATAGTACTGAAGTTGCATCTGTAAAACCAATGAATGATGAAAAATTTGACATATATTTAAAACACTTCAGTAATCTTACTGTTTGTTTTCTTTAACTTTTAAAATTTAAATTTTCTTTCTGTCACTTGGATTAAAGGCATCTGAAAGATTGCTGGAAGCAGAGATAAAGTTATATTCCAGCTGTGCATTTCATTTGTAAAATTTAACAGTTTGCAGAATGCCAAAAGCACTGCTTAGTTCATATACAGTACAATAATAAAAGAATCCGAGCTCTCAACAATTCAACAATTGGTACAATTTAAGCTAGCCAAAATACCATTCTGTGTAGAAATTTTGCAATGGGAATCATAAGGACCATTGCCTGATTTTTTTTATTGCATATCAGTTTTTTTTATTACTTTTAATCCTGTTTATAAACATTCACAAAATTATCATCAATATCAAAGATGCTTTTTGCTCTGGCTGGG
Organism: Myotis davidii; assembly: GCF_000327345.1. Taxonomy (NCBI): domain Eukaryota; kingdom Metazoa; phylum Chordata; class Mammalia; order Chiroptera; family Vespertilionidae; genus Myotis; species Myotis davidii. The sequence continues at coordinate 265,712 of NW_006294243.1, forward strand.
AAGCTAGGTGGGTTGGAGTATCATCGCGTACACCAAAAGATTGGAGGTACAATTCCCAGTTGGAGCACATATGGGAGGCAACTGACCAATGTTTCTCTCTCACAGCAATGTTTTTCTCTCTCTGTCCCTCCCTCCCTTCCTCCTTCCCTTCTCCCTTTCCTCTCTCTCTAGAATTGATAAAACCATTCTGAGATGAGGATAAAAACAAAGATGCTTGCCTGGCCAGTGTGGATCAGGAATTGAGCACTGACCTATGAACCAGGAGGTCACAGGCTTTTATATTGACTGTGTATAATAGTATAGTATGTACTATCTAGAGATATACTTCTTACCTTTCAGAAGCTTAAAATCAAAGAGAACAATAATAATGTAGACTAAGACAATTAATTCAAAAGCTCTGTGCTCAAGTGGCCATCAGTACATGAATGGATAAAAAAGCTGCTGCATAGTATTCCATTTAAACCATGGAATACTATGCAGTAGTATAATCTGAGCTCTGAACAATTCAACCGTGACAGCATGGAGGGACCTGGAGAGTATTATGCTAAGCAAAATAAGCCAGTCAGAGAAAGACAAGTATCACATGATCTAAAGAACAAAATAAACTGATGAAAAAAATAGATACAAAACAGAGAAGCAAGGAACAAACTGTTGACTTTCAGAGGGAAGGCAGGGTGGGTGGGAAGAAATCAACCTAAGAACTTGTATGCATATATGCATACATGGACACAGGCAACAGGATGGTGAAGGCCTGGATGACTAAAAGGGGTAAATGGGGATAAAGGAGGACATATGTAATACTTTCAGCAATAAATATTTTTTTAAGAAGGGGAAAAAAAAGACACACAAAAGCTCTGTGAAATGAAGTTAACAATTCTCCTTTGATAGCAAAGCTAATACTTCTTCTGCACATTAGGAAATGTAAGAATTAGTAAGAATAATAAATCTAGTAGCATTTAATATCATTTGTGTGTGTGTGTGTGTGCATATGCCTGTATGCATGTGTGTGCTATTTGGAACTTCAGAAAAACTATGGACTCATAAAATTCAAGGTGTTCTACTTTCTAAAAACAATACCTTATATTTATAAAATGTTTTTATAATTCATTTTCTTATTTTGATATCAAACAACCATTGGGAGATTTTAAGGAGGTCAAGAATTATTATACCTTTTTTGCAGGTAAATAAACAAAGACACAAATATGTTTAGAGACATGATCGAGATGATACTACTAATAAGAGGCCCAGGGAGTATTAACTCATTGGACTTTCATTTGCTTATTAAATATGCATTGGTTAAGTTTTTAAAGCTTATATTAGTCACTACTTACTGGATTGACAGTGATTAAAGACATGTCCTTGCCATTCAGAAGGTTGTGACATAGTGAAGATGGGGGAGATATTTTTATACATAAACAATACACAAATGTAACACATTCAACTATAAATATATACAAATAAGAGCTGTGAGTGCCCAGTAAATTGAATAACAACTTCTATAGGCACTCTAGAAAGATTTTGTTGAGGCTGTAACTGCTAAGTGGTTCTTGGTTAAGAAATTCAGAATGGTGATTTAATCGGGTTTAGAAATGAAGTTGAAAATGTAGAGGCCAGATTGTCAAAAATGTTTATGCCATGTTAAAGGTACTTGATTTTGTTATTCTTATACCCCCTTCGTTTTTTTTTTCACAGCCTGTTGACTCCCAAGTACCTTGAAAACCAAAAACAAATAAATTAACAAGATAAGAATAGAAAGGATAGTCAACAAAATCAGGAGAGTTTTGCTTTAGAAATGAATTAGAGAGTTTTGAAGAAATAGTGTCTCAAGACAAAAGTGTCAAGAATAACTAGCCACAAAAATTTTCTGACAGATACACAATATAAAAGGAAGTAAATTCTTACATCAAAAACATAGATGAGGGTAGTGAAAATGTAGAGATTTTCTATGAAATTGAAGTTGAGTTGTTATCAGCTTATAGTGGAATGTTATAACTATAAGAAGTTGTGTGCAAGATTCATGATTACCTTAAAGAGAAATCCTACAGTAGATACAAAAATGATAAAGAAAAAATAATCAAAGCATATTACTACAAAGGACAAACACACACTCCATCAAATCATGAAGGAAGAGAGCAAGAGAGAAAGAGAAGAACAAAAAATTGCAAAATTAACAGAACACAATGAACAAAATGACAATAGTAAGTTGTGGGCAGAGCTCAGGAGATCTATCTCAGTGCTGTGGCTGAAGCAACGCTGTGAGTACACTCCAGCGTTGTTACTTGACACACCAGGAAGTGGCAACGCCCGCCTGACAAATCTCCAGGAGCCACCTACTCTTAGCCCCGACCCTCATGCCCATTGGATAACATAGCAAGCATGACCCTATTGCATTGGCTGCTTACCCCTTTATATACAGCTATACTTCCTCAATAAACTTATATCTGTGTCTCTGAACCTGGTCTCTGGAGTCATGCATGCAGATGCTCCCGCGCATTGGGCTCCATCATCCTCACCCCATCCTCACCCCTGTTCCATCTGGCGCCGGAACAGGGACCCCGGCACGGCAAGCTCCAGGTCGGGTGAGTGATCCTCTGTAACGATGGGAAACCTACCCCCCTCAGCCCCGCCGAGCCCCTCAGGCTCGGGCGCTTCATGCGTTGTTACAGAGTAGGCAAGTAAAAGTAACAGAAAAGGAGCTACAAAAGCTCTGGGATGTCCTAGTAGCATTTAACCCTTGGTTTCTAGAAGCCCCCATTTGGGACCCCAGTACATGGGAGAAAGCATTACAGATGATAAGATCAGCAGAGGTCCATGAGGGAAAGACTTTTCCGCTTTCTCTCATACCTGCTATTCTAGCAATCTTAGCCTGCCTAAGCGGGGCCCCGCCTGAGCCCGCACTTCCTATACCGAAGGTTCTCTGCCACTGGCGGTGCGGGCGTGGGAACAGAAGACTCTTTACCTCCCTATTCCCCTCCAGAGCCTTCTGCCCCGCAGATTCCTGGGCTGTTTTCGACAAGCCAAAAGTAGTTTCTCAAAGCTCATGGAAAGCAGAAAC
>NW_006294243.1:268826-271375 GCF_000327345.1 Myotis davidii
AAGGAGGACTGTCTGCCCCCTACACTCAGCAATTATTAGAAAATTTTGGCATGAATCTAAACTGTCCACAAGACTGGAAAGGGCTGGCACGTACCATCCTCCCTGCAGGGGACATGATACAATGGAAGGCCTTGTTTTATAAACAATGTGAGTTGCAAGGCGAAAAGAACCAGGCGGTGGGCGTTCCCTTTACGGCCACGTCTCTCCAAGGGGAGGGGCAATATAGCAACTCCGCTGTAGCTGCACAGGGACCTGCCCAGTATTATGATTAAGTTCGCCTGTGTGCCATGCGTGCCTTTGCCCAGATAAATCCGAAGGGCAAGCACAGCTCTCCAAGCTTTTACAAGGTCCAAATGAAGGTTTTTCGGAATTCCTGCATAGAGTTAGAGAAGCAGCAGATGCCTTAGTAAAAGAGTTAGTGTGGGAAGGAGTGAACTCAGAATGTCGCCAAGCCACAGCACCCCTTAAAGGCGCGCCCAAGGATGATTGGTCCTAGCCTGCCGGGACACGGGCAGCCATTCTGCTGCCGCCCTAGCTACCGCCCTAGCCGCACAGCTCCAGATAGTGAGGCAGGCCGGGTCGCCAAAGGGAACCTGCTATAGATGCAAGGGAACTGGCCACTAGGCTAGAGAATGTCCCAACAAGAAAGGAAAACAGGGCGTAAAGAAACAACCCCCCTCGGTCTGCCCCCGCTGTCGCAGAGGCCTTCACTGGCGCCGGGATTGCCAATCAACCACGGAGGACGCTGAGGGCAAACCCCTCCCACCTTAAATGAAAAATGGGGCAGCTCTCAGCCCCGCAAGTAAGAGAGCCGGGGTATATTGGGCCCTACCCCTAACCCAAAACAAAGCCTTTCTCACCATCACTATAGAACAAAAGGAGATCAAAGGGCTCATTGACACCGGAGCCAGATGTTTCATTTATACAGGAAGAGGTTAGAGACCCCAGCTGGCCCACAACAGTGGGACCCATAGTACAGGGCATCAGCGGCTTTAAAACAGCTTCTCAGGCTGAACGCTGGCTGAAATGGAGAGACCCTGACGGAAGCACCTGGGATGTCAAACCCCTCTTCATGAGCGGGTACCCCATACGCTATGGGGAAGGGACATTCTTACAGCAGTAAAGGCCACCATCTCCACGCAACCCCCCCAATTCGAGGGGCCACTGTTCACCCAGGTATCCCCGACCCAATCAAGCTGACCTGGGATACCGACAAACCCAAATTGGTAGAACAGTGGCCCTTACCCACCAAAAAGCTTGAGGCGCTACACCAGCTAGTACAAGAACAACTACGCGCCGGCCATATAGAGCCCTCTATCAGTCCTCACAATACTCCTGTCTTTGTAATCCATAAAAGGGATAAAAGCAAATATGGATTCTTACAAGATCTCAGAGCAGTTAACAGACATATGCAAAAGTTGGGCCCATTACAACCGGGGCTACCTCACCCCTCTGCTATCGCCAAAGGAGCCTATATAAAAATAATTGATATAAAAGACTGTTTCTTTTTCATCCCTTTACACCCTGAGGACAGACCTTATTTCACTTTTACAGTCCCCTCTACAAACTACCAGCTCCCATCTGAGCGATACCAATGGAAGGTATTACCTCAGGGCATGAAAAACAGCCCTACCATGTGTCAGGCCTACGTAGGGGTAGCCACTAAGCCACTAGCAGGGCAATGCTTTATTATCCATTATATGGATGACATCCTCCTAGCTCATAGGGATCCAGTGTGGCTAGAGTCCTGCCTACAAGCTCTGCTCAGAAACTTAAAAAGCCTTAACCTGACCATAGCCCCAGAAAAGGCCCAGGCCATTCCACCCTACTCTTTCCTGGGGTATAAAATAGAAGAACAAATCACCCCCATAGCACCACAATTAAAGATTCCTGATAAAATAACATTACACGAGCTCCAAGAACTTTGCGGTCAGATCAACTGGGTCCACAGTAGTATATCCTTGCCCACCCAGGCCTTAAACCCCATCTTTACTCTCCTCGAGGGGGAGTCAGACCCCCTTAGTCTTAGGACTCTCTCCTTGGAGGCTAAAGAAGCTCTTCATGCAGTCAATACCGCCCTTAGGGAGAAAAAACTAGAAAGAATAGACCCCACTCAGCCCATACAGGCAATAATTCTAGCAACCAAGGGAACCCCTACTGAGGTCCTCTTCCAGCAGGGGCCGCTCTATTGGGTACACCTAGCAGACAGCCAGCTACCAAAAATCACTCCACCCATCACTGCTTATGCCCTTGTAGGGAGAAAGCTAAGGCGGGCTTGCCTTACCTTATATGGTAAGGAGCCAGACACACTCATTCTTCTATACACCACTGAGCAGCTCAAACAACTGATAAACACAGACTTAGACACTCAACTTTTGCTGCTTCATTTTCCAGGGCAAACAGACAATCATTTACCTAATAATCGGCTCTTGCAGACACTACAATGGCTGCCACTTTACACTATAGGGCTCACGAGACCCACCAGCAAGCCTATTCCTGAGGCACCATTAGTATTCACAGATGCTAGCAAGAATTACTGTGGAATAGTC
>NW_006294243.1:272129-274021 GCF_000327345.1 Myotis davidii
CAGAAACCAACCAAGAAAAAGCCATAATAGAAAGACAAAATAAAGAGTTAAAAATCCAGCTTACTAAAGAAAAAGTCGGGGGATAGACCAAAGATTAACACCTCAACAGCGACTATTACAGGCTCTTATAACCCTCAATTATTTTCATTTTGCCCCCGATGGTCTTCCTCCCATTTTCAAACATTGGGGAGGTCTCAGAGACATACCAACACCTCTCCCCTTGGTCCGGTGGAGAGATCCACTAACCGGGGCTTGGAAGGGCCCAGACCCACTCATAACCCAAGGGAGAGCATTTGCTTGTATTTTTCCAGAAGGTGAGAAAAACCCCACCTGGATTCCTGCCCATAACATCAAACCCTGCACCACCAGCGATGAGCCGTAGACCACAATCACCATTCACCTCCGGTAGAGGAAATGGAGGACCTGACCATAGAGGACAGCCAGCCCCGATGGCGGAGATGACCAAAACATCGACGGGCCCACAACATTACCTGGGGAGACATCAAGAATGTACAGGATCAAGCTGCACGCATGGCACCAGAAGGCAATCCGTCAGCAGGGACATTATTCCTATTTATGTGTGCCATCATAACAGCGAATTCTCAGGCGCGAGCACAACATGTAAGGGGGGCCATACCTCTTCCAGGGGTGCTCATGCCTGTTAGCGCCAACAGCCTATAATTCCCCGCTGTCCAAGTGTCTGACTGCTCTGTAGGCTTGCCCTGTGACGGAGCGGAACTGGTCTCATCGCCATGGAATGGGACGGTATGGGCTGATCAAAGTAGCCCTAACCTCCTTAAGTGGACTCTAGATAATGGGACTACCCCGGGACAAGGGTAGATATACCTAGCACCTCATGAAACTGGGGACTTTTACTGTAATAACCATTTCTGTAAAGAGGGGGTTATGCTGGGACTTAATGCGACCTTTCCCTTGGCCTTATCTAGCTGGACCAGGGTCTCCACCAGCCCCTCCACTGTTCCCCTCTGCCCTTACCTTTTCCTCTCGGAGGAGTCACCCCCCATACTCCTCCCTTCCACGAGCATCCCCTGGGTAGAATGCCTCCGTGCCTCCCAACCCGACGCGCAGATGGGCGCCCTGGGAATTTGGGGGAGACAGTTAAAAAAGGGAATGACACCATTTGCACTAAGAAACCCCATACATGGGTTGCGCTCCCAATTCAGGCGGTGGGATTTATGCGGGCCCAATGCATGTATTGATCAAAGAGCCTTCACCGGCCTAAAAGGGGCCCGCCTGCATAATGGCACCTGGAAAAAGTTTTACATATGTCTCCTTTTCCCCCAATTGACATCCCCCTCCCTCAGCCATTCCCACCCTGGGCAAGCCCTCACTACCCCAGTGTCTGTGTCCATTGGTTATGCTAATATGCATGCATACTGCATACTATTTTTTAAGAGTGGTCAGTGGATGACCACTATTAAAAAAAATGGATGGGGGTAAAATGCAGATTTCAGGATTGTACTTTCAGATACACCAAATTAGAGTTCCTGGGAGGCGGGTCCAAAGAATCTTCATTTTAAAGAAAAGTCATAGATTGAATGAGTGATAAACTTGCATATATATGTCAGATTATTATGACCACTTGACGTTTGTAGGCAAATTAGCTATAATTTCATGCTGAAGTTGCTAGAGGGCCAGACCATTATAAGTAGGGAAGCAGGTTGCTTACCATGATAGTAGAAGTGGTCAACACAATTTAACAGCCTTTGAATGTGGGAGATAATATATATATATCTGAGTGGCCAGATTATGATGACCATCCCATCAGTACTTCATTGGGCCACCTTTTGCCTTCAATACTGCAGCGATTCTTCTTGGCATTGACTCCACGAGATGTTGAAAGGTGATGCGAGGAATCTGGCAGCATGCTT
>NW_006294243.1:274596-276310 GCF_000327345.1 Myotis davidii
GCTTAGAGTGGCTTTGTGGTATAACTTGATATGTAATATTCTGATCCCTCCAACTTTGTTCTTCTTTCTCAAGATTGCTGCAACTATTTGGGCCCTTTTTTGTTTTCATATGAATTTTTGGAGTGTTGTTCTAGGTCTGTGAAATATGCTGTTGGTATTTTAATGGGGATTGCATTGAATCTATAGATTGCTTTTGTAGTATGGACATTTTAATAATGTTGATTCTACCAACCCATGAACATGGTATGTTCTTCCATTTCTTTATGTCTTCCTTTATCTCTTTTTTCAATGTCCTGTAGTTTTCTGAGTACAGGTATTTTACCTCCTTAGTTAAGTTTATGTCTAGGTATCTTAATTTTTAGGTGCAGTTGTAAATGGGATTGTTTTTATTTGCTTGTTTGTTTGTTTCTTTTTCTGTAAGTTCATTATTGGTGTATAAAAAGGCCATAGAGCCCTAACAAGTTTGGCTCAGTGGATAGAGCATCAGCTTGCAGACTGAAAGGAACCAGGTTCGATTCTGGTCAAGGGCATCTACCTTGGTTGCGGGCACATCCCCAATAGGAGGGGAGCAAACAAAAGCCCTGGAAAGCTTTACAGGGGAGTTCTACCAAGCATTCAAAGAACTAAAATTTATCCTCAGATTATTCCAAAAAATTCAAGAGGAAGGCACACATTCAAGATCTTTCTATGAAGCCAGAATTACCCCAATTCCAAAACCAGATAAAGACACCACAAAAAAAGTGAACTATAGGCTGATATCCTTGATGAACATAGATGCTAAAATCCTCAACAATGTTCAATGTTTCTCTCCCATCGATATTTCTAACTCTCTATACCTCCCCCTTCCTCTCTGTAAAAAATCAATAAAATATATTTATTAAAAAAAAGACCATAGATTCCTGGGCGTGAATTTTGTATCCTGCTACATTGCTGAATTCATTTATTAGGTTTACTAGTTTTTTGATAGAATCTTTGGGGTTTTCTATGTAGCGTGTCATGCCATCTGTGAATACAGACAGTTTTACTTCTTCTTTTCCAATTTGGATACCTTTTATTTACTTCTTGTCCAGTTTGGATGTCTTCTTGTCTGATCGCTATTGCTAGTACCTCCAGTACTATGTCGAATAGGAGTGGTGAAAATGGGCATCCCTGTTTTATTCCTGATCTTAGGGGAAATGGTTTTAGTTTTTGCCCATTGAGTATGATGTTGGTTGTAGGTCTGTCATATAAGGCTTTTATTATGTTGAGGTATGATCCCTCTATTTCCACTTTGCTGAGAGTTTTTATCAAGAAAGGGTGTTGGACGTTGTCAAATGTTTTCTGCATCTATTGATATGATTATGTGATTTTTGTCTCTCAATTGTTTATGTGATCTATAACATTTATTGATTTGTGGATATCGTACCATCCTTGCATTCCCGGAATAAATCCCACTTGGTTATGTGTATGATCTTTCTAAAGTAATGCTGGATCCAATTTGCTAGAATTTTGTTGAGGATTTTAGCATCTATGTTCATCAGAGGTATTGGCCTGTAACTCTCTTTTGTAGTGTCTTTATTTGGTTTTGGGATTAGGGCAGTGGTCGGCAAACTGTGGCTCGGCAAACTGCAGCTTGTGAGGCACATGTGGCTCTTTGGCCCCTTGAGTGTGGCTCTTCCACAAAATATCGACTTCTGCACATGGGCCACGAAGTTTCAATCGCACTGTAAGTGTG
>NW_006294243.1:276955-291022 GCF_000327345.1 Myotis davidii
GGATATGTTTTCTATCTTCTTGAATTTGAAGAGACTTTGCCTGTGTCCCAATATGTGGTCTATTTTTGAAAATGACCCATGTGTGCTTGAGAAGAATGTATATTCTGTGGCTTTGGGGTGAAATGTTCTAAAGATATCAATTAATTCCATCTGATCTAGAGAGTCATTTAGGATTGATGTTTCTTTGCTGGTTTTTTTGTGTAGAGGATTTCTCCGGTGGTTTCAATGGGTTATTAAAGTCCCTTACTATGACTGTATTGCTGTCAATCTCTCTCTTGATAGCCTCCAGAAGTTTTTTTTTTTTTAAATGTATTTGGGTGCTCCTGTATTGGGTGTATATATGTTTACCAGAGTTATATCTTCTTGTTTAATTGCTCCCTTTGATATTATGAAGTGGCCTTCATTATTTCTTGTTATGGCCTTTACTTTGGGGTCTAATTTGTCAGATATAAGTATTGCTACTCCAGCTTGTTTTTTCCTCATTTCTATTCACCTAAAAAACTTTTTTCCAACCCTTCACCATCATTCTCTGTGAGTCCCTTGTTCTGAGGTGGGTTTCCTGTAGACAGCAGATATATGGGTCATGTTTTCTTATCCACTCAGCTACCCTATGTCTTTTGATTGGGTCATTTAATCCATTTACATTTAAAGTTATTATTGATAGGTACTTGTTTGTTGCCATTTTTATTTTTTATGCCTGTGTTCCTTCTTCACTTCCTATTTCTTCTTTTTACAGCAGACCCTTTAGCATTTCTTGCATTGCTGTTTTGGTGGTAATAAACTCCTTTAGTCCTTTTTTGACTGTGAAGCTCCTGATTTCACCCACAATTTCGCTTTTAAGATTTTTACTGGCATTGGTGTTTGCCAATTTAATTAAAATGTGTCTTGGTGTCTGTCTTTTTGGGTTCATCTTGTTTGGGACTCTGTGAGCTTCTTGGACTTGTGTGAATTTTTTCTTCTTCCCAATATCAGGAAAGTTTTCTGTCATTATTTCTTCAAACTGGTTTTCTATTCCTTGCTCAGTTTCCTCTCTGGCACCCGTATTATGTGGATGTTGTTCCATTTTGTGTTGTCCCAAAGTTCCCTTAGGCTCTTCTCCTGTTTTTTAAGGTTTTTTTTCTAGTTGCTGCTCTGCTTGGTTATTTTTTCCTACGTTGTCTTCCAGCTCGCTGATGTGGTCCTCTGCTTCTTCTAGTCTACTATTGATGCTTTCTATTGTGTTCTTTATTGAAGCAATGTCATTTTTCATTTCCTCTTGGTTCTTACACATATTGTTGAATTTGTCTTCCATCCTTTTCACCGTCCTTATAACCATTGCTCTGAATTCTTTCCCTGACATATTGCTTGACTCCATTCTGTTTACTTCCTTTTCTGGTGATTCCTCCTTTTCTTTTGTATGCAGGTCGTTTCTTTGTGTCTCCATGATTGCTCCTCTCAGGGTTTCTGTTTATGTAGGTCTCTCTCTGCTAAGTTGACTGTCTCTAGGTGATCTCTGACCTTTCTGTCTATGGATTGCCTCACCAGCTGTGTTTAATTTGCCAATTCATGGTGGATGTTATTTAATTCAGCTGTTCCTTCTATCTGCTTTGTGAGAAGGTACAGGACCCACCTGTGTATTTGGTGCCACTTTGCCCCCTGGAAAAACTTTTCAGGTGCCCACAGTCAGAGAGACTGGAGTCTTAGTGTTCATGGGTTCACAGCTGAGGCAGCTGGTCCCTGGGCATTGTGGTTGTAGGGTCCCAGGAGGTATCCAAGGTCTCCCTGGTTGAAGGTAAGGCTGGGCTTCCAATCACAGCTGCTGTCCTCTTAGATGGCATGGTCGCAGCAGATCTGGCTGCTCCAGGAGAGATTTCAGCAGCAGTAGAGGCTTCCCAGCCATGGGAGCCTTGTCTGCCAGTCCCCAGCAGTACTATGGAATATAGCTGTTCCTCACTCACAAATACAGACACTTCCCGCATGGCCATGCAAATTAGATAAAGATAAATGAATAAAAATAAGTGACCTTTCTGTGAAGTAGCCATTACCAAAAGGAGATACAAGAAAAAATTATCATTCATATTAACATTCCATAATATAAAACACTTAGAAAAAACACAAGTAAGAAATATGTACAATCCATGAGTCAATTATAAAACTTCTTTGATAAACATAAACTAAGTCCTAAATAAACTGAGAGATATCAGATTCCTACATGGAAAATTCAGTCAGTCCCTTTAGATCACATTTTACTCAATGCTATTGTAATGAAAACCTTAACTATTTTGCTATCTCACAAAATTAACCATGCTCATGGAGGAAGAAAAAATAGGAAAGAATAAACAAAATTTTGAAGAAGAGATAAAAACTTGCCTTATAATTGTTAAAATATAATTTACAATAACTAAAAGTTGTTTTAGGTCTGCTGCAATGATCAGGAAAGAGAGAGAAATTAAACAGAACTGATCATTACAATAAGAAGCACCGCATGGATAACAAATTTTAAATTTCATACCTATGGGAGATAGAATAATTTTTCAAAATTGGATATAAGGAAGATAGGCTAACCTGATAGCAACTCATCATACATGATACAAGAAAATAAATTAAAGCATGATCAAATAACTACATATAAAATAAATAATATGCCCATTAAAATTAGAAAATATGAACACATATCCAACTAATCTTGGAATAGAAAGTTTTAAACTTATTTCTGGTTTCATGAAACCAAAACCAAACGAAAGTCAAAGAAAAGAAATGTTGAACCACATAAAATTTAAACTTATGTGCCATCAATAATTACCACGGAACAAGTTTAAAGACATCAATGGAGGGGAAAATTTGCCACATATGACAGACAAAGCTTTGGAAAAACATACATATTTCTGTCTTAATTGGAGCAAAAGGCATGAGCAGATAATCCTAGAAGGAGAAATTCAAATGACCATAAATTTTTTTAAAAATTTCAACCTTATAGGGGTCAAATAAGAATATATTGAGATTCATAATGATGGCCATTAATTCAGAAAAATAATATTAATAAGATATAATAATCAATTTTTATGAGAATATTGTGATAGAATTATGCAGATTTTTATTTTATCCTTTAAATCATTTTACATATTCATGCTTTCAACAATGAGGAAAATATTACTAGAATAAAATTGCATTTTTGCATATTAGAAACACCTGTAAAAATACCTTTCAGTCTTAAGTGTAAATTTTGCAATTTATTTTTGGTTTAAACCTAACAATAAAAATAGTAAAATGCATCTTAAAAAAATGAATCCAGAGGAGGATGCAGTTTTTTCTCAAATACTTTAGGGTCAAAGGGCAACATATTCTATAGATGCAAGATAATTGAATTGAGCTGAAATGTGATTTTGTGTCCTTAGTTCCAGGATTTATGAGCTCTCAGCTCTAGGACAAACCATTTAGTTTTGGGAATAACTTCCCTCTTAAACCAAATGGGGATAATCATTCTTGTCTGGATGTGAAGATAAAATGTAATAATATATTGGAATGCAACTGAGAAAACTATTAAACAGTTCTTGTTCTCAAGCCATTATGATTGTACTCATGGAATTATGTATATGTACATCTAATTTTGTCAATATTCCAGTTACTCAAGTAGTTTGTATATAGGGCAAGTGCATTTCTTCTACGTTTCTTTAGTGAGTCCAGTACCATTTTTGTATGCTATAATCATAAATTCATTCATACAGAAAGCACTTTCTTCCCTCCTGCTTCAGTATGCTTTCTACATATTTGTATCAGATCAAATTATACATTTTTTTTCTGAGAAAACAAATGAGCCAACATGTGAAGCTAACTTTAATGTACCCTTCTTTAGCCATTACAGAATTATTGTCTACCTACAACTTTACAATGGTGTGATGCACTTACATACTATTTAAAAAAGAAAATACTCTTGACAGTGAAGATTTTCTCCACTTAGGTCCTGAAGTAGCAATGATGTTTAATGAAAGGTTCCAACTGCTTTTAGTGGGAGAGCATACTGTGAGGCTAAGCATAGAAAAGAAACCTATAGATTTGAGCTATATCTTGGTAAAATTTAAGACAAAAATGAAGTTTGTCAGGATTCATTTGAAAGCCCTTTCCGGGATTATGACTATGAAGGGAAGAATATTAGTTTCTCTCTTCTGATATCTTCTTGAACTAATGGTGGGTGACTGAACCTAATCAGGAAAGGGGAAAGAAAGATCCACAGATGAATTGGAGAGGAAATGGTTCTGTATTTGAAATCCTTTTCCGAAAACAGAAAGGTTCCAAATCACTAAGTCTAGATGTTAGCTATGAAAGATAAGAATAGAGAGCCCCAGTGCTTTTATTTCAACTAGAATGAACAAGATTGAAGGGGAAAGAAAAGATTGAGCATTCTTGCCTTGTCAAACACAGCTGCCAAAATTCCAAAGAACAGCTAAACAATGCCTTGACTTATCAGTGCTCTGTTGTAGGGGCCACATTGAATAACACACAGATAAAATGCTAAAATGACCACATCCCAAATCTGGAACTCACCATTTCAAGTGTTATTTAATAAGAAGATATGAAAATATGCAACTAACTACTCATTGTTACTAAATCACCCCTTCCTGTAAGCATGAGCTAAATTAGTATTTTCATGAATTTATCTTAGCTATAAATACAGTAGTCAGGAATATATCTTGCTATGGCCATTAGAAAATAAAACCATACTTGTATTCTTTTCAAAACATTACAAATGCCTTAAAAAGCAATTACAAGACCAAAATATAATTATAAAATTAGGGCTTTTGATGGTTAGGTATTTGCACATAAATTTGATTATTTTAATATACATACTGGTTCTACTTCTACGAAATATCAATCTCAAATATTTTATTTGACTAATTCTTACTCTGAGTTTATACATTGTTAATATATTGCTATACATTAATAGCAAGATGGAGAAATAACACAAAAAGAGGAAAGACTGAAGTTGAAAGTTAAACATTTGAATGAATGAATATTCATAACTCTTGATTTAATCAGGATATTTTTGTTCAATATTTGTTGACACTGTTTTGAAATAGATGAAAGATTGATATAAGAAAAATGGGCCACATATTACCCATTAAAAAAAAGTAGACACAAGTACAGCAAAGTCTATTCATATCATATAAAAAAAATAGAGGTTTTCAACACTAAAGTGTGTTACCAAGTGAGGTTATATAATTTTCTTCACTTGAGGTTTTATTATATATGAAAAATAGTCATCTGTTTTGGAGATTGTAAGTATAGAAGATTAAGTTAGGAAGCTTCTCTGAGTTTTTTTGGCTCTTTAACTTTATGAAATAGCTTGAAAGAATAAAATACCATAGAAAGAGTCACTAATAAATAGAGAAAAAGACGTTTTTGAAATGATTTTAGAAATTCACTCCCACCCAAGGGTATTTGTGCACTGGTCCATGCTGTGGCTTGTTTGCAGGTGGTTTTACCCAGGCAACACAAGAGTCAGAGAAGTTTCCCTTCGATGGCATTGTGCCCGTGGTTCACTCAGGCTAGTGAAATGAATGAAAAAGACTTAATTCGTTTCACTAGGGGGGAGGCAGGAGCCTCTAGGACTTGCAATCTAATTGGAAAGATGTATGTAAATAAATCAAATACAACAGCATGGGGAGTGCAGCAGGGAAGCTTGCAAAAGGTTCATAACTAGTGTATAGGAGTGGGTTGTTTTTGGGTTAAGGAAAGGGTCTAGAAAGAAAAACACATAAATCTGAATTTTGTCAACTGACTAAAAATTTGCCAGGTGGAAGGAGGGATGGACATTCAGAACTAAGTGAAGAACAGGGAGTAAACCTCATGTGTCAGATAAGCACGTGTGAATAGTTCCCTATAGCTGAAGCATAGCTGGCTGGTGGGCAAGGTTGAGTGGCAGGAAGTAAGTTGGAGCAGAAATCCAGATAAAGGAGGAGATAAGGCGGGCTGGAAGAGTGAGCTACATGGCTTGGCTTGTTCCCCGAAGGGAATGGGGGCCACTTAAGGAATGCAAGCACCTTTGAGCCTAAGAAAAGAGAAGGCATGGGTGGTTAATGGTTAACTTTGTTAAGTGCTCCTATCATAGGTCAGGGAGCTGACCTTTCAGAGGTCAGTAGTCGCTGATTTATATGTTGACTGTTGCCAAAAGAGTTTCATGGGGTGATGGTTGTGAGAGCCAAACTATGGTGGGAGAGGAAAGGAGTCAAGAGGATGGGAGGACAGTATGACAAGAAATAAATATTTTCTAGAAGTTGGCTGAGAAAAGGAAAAATGAATAGGAGACTAAGCTGTAGGGGAAAAGTTCAGGCTGCCCCTATAAAGCTATGACAGGCTTTTCTGTTTGTTTGTTTGTTTGTTTGTTTTAAGGGGGGATGCATTATGATCTTAATAATAAACTTAAAGCCTGGCCAGTGTGGCTCAGGGATTGAGTATCAACCCATGAACCAAGAGGTCAAACTAAGAGGTTAGCAGTTTGATTCCTAGTCAGGGCACATGCCTGGGTTGTGGGCTTGATTCCCAGTAGTGGGAATGCAGGGGGCAGCTGATTGATGTTTTGCTCTCATTGATGTTTCTATCTCTTTATCCCTCTCCCTTCCTCTCTCTCTAAAATCAATAAAAATATTTTAAAAACAAACTTAAATAATGAAGTCATTAAATGAAGAATCTAAAGTTGCAGGTGATAAAAAGAATGTTTTCTGAGCCAGGTTCAGATTGGAGATGGGCAGTTGTGGGATCCAGAGCATAGAGGGAGGTCAGTTTGACTACAGATAGCAGTGGAGGGAAGGAGAGCAGCGGAGCAGACAAATATGAAGGACCGAGAACTGGTGAGGGAGCTTCATTCCCAGGAGTCTCTGAATTTCCGGTAAAGAAGAATCCTCCTGACCGTGAAGGGGCCAGGGGCAGAAACAGTTACTTTTGAGAAGGGTGGCAAGCTGTGCTCCATCTGCTAAGGAAAGCCAATGGTCAGATAAGATTTGATGGGAAGTCCATATAACATTAGAGCTAAGACTTCAAATTTGCACCAATTGAAATAGTTTATTCAAATGTCCCAAGTGGCACTTGGCTTTAGGGTTGATCCAGACCTGGGCATTTGTAGGAAAAGGCACTGTCTCTAGTCATACTAGTTTCCTGCCTCATTAATACCTGCAAGGGCATCCTTTACCATTTATTGAAGGATTGTGCTCCCATAGTTGTCCTCTATTTTTTATCATCAGCTTTTCCTTCTGTCTGGTTCATTCTTATTGGTTTAATTGCCAAAAGTAGTAGCTCCCATTTTAAAACAAATGTCCATGGCCTGCTCCAGCTACCTTTAATCCTCTTCTTGAAAACTTCTTGAAAGTGTTATTTTATACAGGGTAGTCTCTGCTTCTCCTCCCATTCTTTCTTTTCTCTTAGTACTTTAAATTACAATTTTTCTCAGATTTATGTAGAAAGTTGTAGTTGACATTTTAAAAAATATTTGTTGAATTTATTGATTTTAGAGAAGAAGGGAGTAGGGGGAGAGAGGGAGAGAGTGAGTGTGAGAGAGAGGAGAGATGAGAGAGAGAGAGAGAGAGAGAGAGAGAGAGAGAGAGAGAGAAATTGGTTTGTTGTTCCACTGATTCATTCATTCATTGGTTGCTTCCTGTATGTGCCCTGACTGGGGGATCAAACCCACAACCTGGAGAATTTGGGCAATATTCTAACCAACTGAGCTATCTGGCCAGGGCTTATTTGGTATCTTGAATAGCTAATCTATGTGCACCTGATTCAAAGGTGTTAAAGTACAGACAGGAGTTAATCTCCCTCCCATTATTGTGCCCTATCACTCAGTTTCTGTCCTGTAGGCAATTATTATTAATTTTTTGTGTGTACTTTCATATATAGGCTGATTTTTCTTTGTTATTTAATAAATGATAATATACCATGCACATTGCATTGCAACTTTTTCTCCTCACTTAGTATATTTTGAAGATCTTTTCATATTAGTACATAGGAAACTTCTTTAATAATTTTAATAGCTGAATAGTATTCCCTTGAGTGGATGCACACAGTTTATTTTGCTTGTTTTCTAGGTATTTATTGTTTTCAATCATTTATATATAAAAATAACAGGGAGTAACTGTAAGCATATATTATTTTTCCTAATTACAAACATATCTGGAAGATAAATTCTTAGGATGAGAATCACTATGTCATCAGTCTTAGTTCAACCCTTATCAGTCAATCTTTTGTCACCACCATTTCAACTGAAATAGCTCTCATCAAGCTCATTTAAAATTCCTAGATAATTCTTTGTCCTCATATAACTTAACTCTTCTGCAGCTATTGGCCATAGCTGATCATCACTTCCTCCTTCTCAAAATGCCTTCTTCTGTGGGCTCCCATGATATCACACCCTCTGGATTCCTCCTATTTCACTGATTGCTCCTTCTCAGTTTTCTTTTCTGGCTCCTGCTCTTTTCAATGTCTGTATTTTGGACTGTTCCAGAGCTCGTTTCTCAGTCTGATCCTTTAAATACAGTCTTTCTTAAATCATTTCATGAAGTCCCATTGTCCTAAATACTATTTATACACTGATGTCTCACAAATGTTTATCTCCAATGCTGCCTTTTCCTTTGAGCTCTGTTCTAGCTACCGTTGTGATGCCTATACCTGAATATCTCTTAGGCACTCAGAATTTAAACTTCCTCTCCTTAGTCTTCTCATATCAATTGGTGACAAATGCATTCTTTTTTTTAAAATAATTTTTATTTCTTGAAGTATTACAAAGAGTATTACATATGTCTTCTTCCCCCCCACCCCCCTTGACATTCTCCCAGCCCCTACCCCCTAGTGCAGGGGTGGGCAAACTTTTTGACTCGAGGGCCACAATGGGTTCTTAAACTGGACCGGAGGGCCAGAACAAAAGCATGGATGGAGGGTTTGTGGGCACTACTGCATCTACCCCTGTTCATCAGTCTATACTGGTCCCCATTATCTGTCCCAACCTCACTGGAGCCATCCCAACCTCACTGGGGCCGTTTCGTCCTCACCAGGGCCGTCTTGACCCCACTGGGGCCATCCCTACCTCACCGGGGCTGTTTCACCCTCACCGGGGCCATAACAAATGCATTCTTGCAGTTGCTCTGGCCATAAATTTAGGCATGAGCCTGATCCATCAGCAACCATATCTAATCTGGTATCAAGTCTTGTCTCCTCTACCTCCAAATATATCCAGAATTGGCCACTTCCCATCATCGCTACTGCTATCACTCTAGTTGAAGGCAAGGCTAGGAAACTCTAGTAGCTTCTTAACAACTTCCTTGCTTACCCTCTTGTCTTTCAGCAGGTCTTCTCAACCCAGTAGCAAGAGGATCTGGTAAACAGTTTCCCACTAGTAATGTTTTAATGGTTTCCCACTGTACATAGAAGAAAACAGAAACTCCGTACCATGGTTAAAGGGCCACTCAACTAATTCTGAGAGAAATACCACCAAGGAGTTGGAAAATTATGAGATCAAAACAGTCCCCCCTCTGTAATGCTCATGTACACTCATTAATATAAGTTTTGCCTATTTATGTTCATTCTTAGGCTCCAAAACATTTCTCTATGTACCTTTTTCAAGAGGAAGTATTTTTTGTTACAATGCCAGATGCCAATTCTGAGTTTCCCTACTGCACTTTAAGAGTTTTCATCTTAGAGTAGAAATTAGCATTTCTTGCCTAATGTAAGGCTGAGGAAATAAAAGAGGAAGTTTTCCACTGTGCGGCATGGAGCTGTGATTCTCTATCAGGCCACTACAGATGCCACTCAGGGGTCTGGGACTCCATCACCTAAGGATTAGAGTGCTTTCTGTTAGAGTAACCAGGAAGCCACACACTGCATCTTGTTTACTCTGCCTCAAATAACATCCCTCCCACCTTTTAAATTAACATTAAAAAAGAATCCTGTCAAGGCCTGTCAAATATTATCATGTCCCTGTTGTTTTACATTAGTCACTTATTATTACTAGACTAGTGGCCCGGTGTATGATATTCGTGCACATTAAAAGGGAATTAATTAGAGGAAATATTTTAATATTGGTATTTGCCTTTTCTCTGTAATAGAAGTGTCAGAGATGAAAGAAAATTAGTAAAATGTATATGAAAATAACATATAAATTTATTAACAAATAAACAATAACAGCGTCTCGTCCCCTGGCTGGTGCTGGGCGGGGACACAGCCTTATGGCCCCAGGCCTTGCCGCACAAGTAGCCCCGCCCATCCGCGCCTGCCACTCATGCAGCCTCCTGCTGATCAGTCGTTATGGCATGAGGGTGTCATGACCATTTGCATATTAGCTCTTTATTATATAGGATTATAAAGGGCCCTTTAAAAATCTTTGAAATGATTTCAATAACAGTTATTCAAATTCAAAAGGGACCATATTTACTAAATAAGAAAATTCAAACTAGCACTCCTCTCATTTCCAATTAAGAATTAAGTTAGAATTTTGCAAGTCTTTGAAAAGAGACAGGCATCCAATTTTAAATTAAACATACAAAAATTCTTGAGAAAGTTTGTATTATGAATTAGCAGGTTTATGGTAGTCTTTATAAGAACAATATGCCTAAGAACTTTATAAAACTGTTAAGTAATACATTTATTTATTTAAAACAATGAAAAAGCTGCCTCTACCAACGTGCTCTTACTCAATCCCAGGAATCTATAAAATATGCCTAATGAAGCAAAGTGGCAAAAAAATGCGATTCTTTAAATCTTCATTTCTATGAAGATCTTTATATACTGCTGAAAGAGAACACCCCTTGATAAAACTTAGGCTCATTAGCTCTGTAATACGTCTCAGTGTATGAAGCTTCACAAATGACATATACTGACCAAAGGGGGTGTGGAAAATATACTAAAACTTCTCGACCATAATAAGTAAAGTAAGTTATTTTTCATAGTTGGGCACTCCTAAGCTAACCCCAGGCAGGTATAACATTTGTTCTAGATTGGATGCCGAAATGCCTGGCATCCAATGTTCCTATCCAATGCCTTATCAAGGGCCATCTGCACCTATAAGTGCAGATGGAAATAACCCAAACCCCAAATCCAGCATTTGGGGCACTCCAAATGCTAATGTCCCTATGTATTTTTTCCTCATCTCCTCCATTTCAG
Organism: Myotis davidii; assembly: GCF_000327345.1. Classification (NCBI taxonomy): domain Eukaryota; kingdom Metazoa; phylum Chordata; class Mammalia; order Chiroptera; family Vespertilionidae; genus Myotis; species Myotis davidii. Next base: position 288,077 of record NW_006294243.1, read on the forward strand.
CCCCTAATTTACTGGAGACACAAATGGGGCTCTCCAGCCGCTTTGAGGACAGGAACCCAGAGCATGACCCCTCCCTGGGATCCCCTTTTCTCCTTTGCTCAAACGCTATTCCAAACAGGAAGGCACCTTCCTCCGTTGGGCAGGACCTGCGGCAGCCCAGGCACGATGCTGCCGCGAGTGGAAGGTCTCTTCTGCCCTTTTATTCCGTGGTTCGTACCCTCAAGAAATCAAGTTAGAAAACTGCAATCTTTTCCCAATTTACGCCTTCGTTTATCTCAGCACTTCCTCCAGAATCCTTTCCAGATCCCACCGAGGGCTGGATTCCATGATTCCCCTGTCCTTCCAGTGCTGAATCTTGGCCTGTGCCCCATCTCTCTCCACCCCAGAGACTCCTCAAACCAGGAGCGCCAGCAGCCTGCGCCCTCAGTGTGGTGCCGCCGGCTGGGACTGCCACCGCAGCGCCGGGCCTCGCCCTTCCCGCCTGGCCCACCTGCTCCACCCAAGACCACGCCTGCTCCCCGCCACTTAGGTAATGGTGGTATAGTGCAGCTGTAAATAACTGGAAGAGGCTCTGGGAACCATCTGGACCACATCCTTTATTTTAACACTATCAAAGCAGAGACCTGCGAGAATGGCTGCCTGGTCTCAGGTCAGGGTGGGGTCCCAGACGCGGGCGGATGGGCGGGCAGGCAGGCGCCCTGGGATCGCCTACACCCCTAACGCTCCTCTCTTCTTGCGTTCATCTCCTCCTTCCTTCCTCACCCCTTTCTTATCCTGCTTCTCTCACTTTCCCCCTCCTCCCTCTTCTCTCAGCCGTCGCCACCCTCCCTTCCTTCCAGTGATGCCTGGACAAGGACAGAGGAGAGAAAACGTCCCGTCTCCTGAACTTGAGTGATACCTTGGAGATTATCTCTTCATGGAATCTGGAAATGACGTGAACAACCTTTCTGAAAGCATAAAACACACACACACACACACACACACACACACACACACACACACACACAACGACTTTTAGTCTCCTTTTTCCTTTTCGTCTTTGCATCTCCTTCCCAGGGGCTCTTTGCATCTGGTTGGGTGGCTAGGAATGAGGTGAGGTCAGAGGAGGAAAGCTAAGAGGAAATTAGAGGCAGCAGTCTTCTGATATGGGGTTGAGAACAGCAATTGAATAGGCCCCGAGATATGTTTAGTCACAACCTGACAAATCAGGCTTTTGCCGGAGAAAGAACTGATGTTGGGTGAGAGAAGAGAGGTAGGCAGGGTCATGGGGATTTTTTAAGACTCTGTTCTAAGGCGTCCATTGTGGTTTGCTTTCTCTTGAGATGCCTCAGAATACATCTCTAGTGTTTTGACCTGGATTTGACCTTGAGAAAATACTTCACCTTTTCTTGCTTCTGGCCTTAAATCTTTTCTTCTTTTTTTCTTCAGACTAATGTTTTATAGCCCAGTAGACAGAGTCCCTTCAGCTAACCTACCAGACTGTCTGCAAACCTGTTCTGATGGAGCTGGAAACTCGAGTGCTCTTCTGAAGGTCGCAGTTGTGCAGCACTGGTCCAGGATGTGGAAGGTGGGACAGATTTCTGTGCAGAGCACCACCCCACAGTCCACAGGTTGACCCTCCCAGGACTGTTTCACCCTGGGCCTGACTGTCCTAGATCCTTTGTCCCAGAAAAGAACTCCTGTCATCAAAGATTCTTTCTGCTCTTCCACCTCCTAATACTTCCTGCCATTCAAAGACAACTTTATATAAATCTCCTTATAGATGGAACCTGTATTTTCCAGCCCATCTTTCTTCAAGCTCCTTGCTCTCTGGCATCATATATATACATGAGGGAGGCAAATAAAATACTAAACAGTTTGCTTGACACTTAGTACTCAAGAAATTTTAGCTGAATTATTGTGGGTAGTGACTTCAGATTATCATTAACATTTGTTTCATGTTTTTATTCTCTCATGTAATTCTTAAACCTTGATTCTCTGTGCCATGATTTGCACAGTCCCAGCCTTTGTCCCTTGTAAATATCTGACTATGTGGTTATGGCTACTCATTTAGGAAAGCACAGTAAAAACAATACCAGGAGTCAAGATTAAGAACTTTCCTAATAGAGCACAGTAATTTCCTTAGAAGATATGATATTGACCTCATTGATTTTACACTTGTACCCAGAGTACTTTGTAACATATCTTGTAGATGACCAAGGAGTGTCCAAGGTTATACCACTTCAACACGCAGTTAGGAATCTCTCCACCTTCTACACAGAGGAATGTTTTCAGATGCCATATTTGGGTTGAGCAATTGAAGTTAACAATTCTATAGCACATCTGGGAAATAAATTATATTAAGAGATGTGGGAAAGATCTTACTTATGATTCAAAGGGGATCTAAGGTTTCAGATCTGTCGGCTAATGCTACTGTAGCAAATTTGCTTAGGTATCAGTGATTAAACTGTACCTTGAATGCTACAACAGGATGCTGTGCCCTAGAGATATTCCATTTGCTATTCAGTATACAGAGAACTAAACCAAGAGGCAAGACACAGTCATAGCACTCAGCATAGTTATTTTGAGTAAGTAGAGGTGAGTAACTAGGCTGCTTCCTTAGTTACCTTAAGCATAAATTTCAGTGAGAAAGAGACCAAATTCTCAGTCAGTTTTTACCAGTAAGTGCACAAACTTGCCATGTGCAAGTCCCAGCTGGAGGGCAGGGCCCTCCCAGCACAATTATAGCCAACGGCTGTGGTTGTAAGCTTGAACCTATGGTCCAAACATGTGGCCCCACGTGCCTTGTGCTAGAGTTCAGGTGCATGTAGTTGAGTAGGGTTGGAGCTGATGAGAATGCTGTAAACAACATGACCATGACCCTGCTTTGCCTTGTGGCATCCTATCTAATAAAAAAGAAGCATGGTAATTAGCCGTAAGTCCGCTGCCCTTCCCATTGGCTAATGA
>NW_006294243.1:291609-296053 GCF_000327345.1 Myotis davidii
CATGACGGGGCAGCGACCCAACTCCCCAATTGGCCCTGCTCGGAGCCCGACCAGGGGCTGCACCTAGGGATTGGGCCTGCCCTCTGCCACCCGGGAGCAGACCTAAGCCAGCAGGGCGTTATCTCCCGAGGGGTCCCAGACTGCGAGAGGGCACAGGCTGGGCTGAGGGACCTCCCCCCTTACCCCCTGAGTGCACAAATTTTTGTTCACCGGGCCTCTAGTCTGCTATAAAATAAAGACACAGCTGGTGGGCGCTGTCGTTGTCTCCTCACCAGGGAGCAGCGTCCCACCGAGACCCAGCTTTCATTCTCATGTCCATCTTTTCTCAATCCTCTCACCCCCCCACTCAGGGTCACTGAACCAGGCTGAGCTAGCATGGCACATAAGGCGCCTTGGGGCTGAGTATGCCATGGCCGTGCCAGATCCCCACAGTTTAGGATTAAGTCATCACAGGTAAGTTCTTTTCAAAATTTAGATGAAAAATCCTGTGCTTAAAGATCTTGTTTGGTTTTAATCTGAAATATGCAGGACACATATTTATAGGTAAGACACTAATAGTCTATTCTTGAGCTTTTGACAGAAAATTTCATTCAGGACAAATTGTACTAGTTTGATAATATTGATCTCAGTTTAAGACTAAATTGAAATTCCCTCGTTTCTTTCAGTTGAGCTGACTACACTGTTAAGATAACTGTAAAAGCCCACCATAAAAATGCAAAATTAAGGAAAAAACTGAGAAGTTGTAAAAGGATATAATGGTAGGCAGAATTAACACAAACAGTGTAGGCCTCAATGATGTAACCTTTCCTTAGGGGCTTATTTTTTCCTGCGTTATTTGGGTAATTAAAGAAAATTAGCTTGACCTCATAAAACCTCACAAGCAACCCCTACTGGCTCATTCCACATCAAAAGGTCATTTTTTAGGAGCATCATTTTAAGTTCCTTTTTCTTCTATTTTGGAAAAAATACTGCAGAGAAGAATGAAGCCTTATGACCAAATAAGCAACCTCTCCTTAAGTTTATGGAAAAGCATTTTATTTTGGGTAATAATTTAGATTGACTATTTATTTATTAAATTAATCAGGTAATTGCTCAGATCTTTTGGAAGTCATATAGATAAGTATGCAAAGGTTCAATAAATACAATTTACTAATTTTATAATACACAGAGAAGACTGAATTGGGAAATAATTCCTAAGATATAATACTGATTATTTTCTTTTAAATAGAAACTATGCCCAGGCAACTCTGAGAGAATATGAGCATATCCAAAACACCAACAGAAAAACTGAGTTCTTTAAAATTCTTTTCCCATAAACTTAGGAGTAGGTTGCTTATGTGATTGTTTTAATTGCATCATGAGTTTCATTTTCTTCTGCGATATTTTTCCCTCCCCGCAAAATGGTACTTAAAATAATGCTTATAACAAGTAGCCTTTTAGTGTAATTTAGCTAAATTTATTAATCCTTTTCCAAATGTGAAATATGTTGTAACCAAAGGCCACTTAACTAGAAGGTTCTAGGTCTGTCACTCTGGAGCAATTTATTGTAGCTGAAGAGGAGCAGTTTGTAGTGTGGGGGAGTAGTGCACAAGATAAACTCAAACTCTTAACTGAGGTTCTTATCTGTAGCTACATTGTTCTTTAGTTCTACACGTGAAAGAATTGCAGCCCGGTGTTTTGCACACTCTATATGTAATAGGGCTGGGCAAAACCTTGAAGACTATGTGATGTGTAAAAATGAGTAGTTAATAAGTCTACAATGGTGGCATGATAGAAAATAACTGTTGCTCAATTAAGTTAAAGAAGTACTAACAACATTAACCTACTATGTAATCAGACCTTCAGCTAAAATCTCAAGTTATTGCAACAGTTAGTCAATACCTATAAATCTGATTATTAATGATTTTGTGCTATTCTCGATTATATCATAATTGTATTTTACCCATAGCCATTGTTTATATCAGTCTAATATTTTCAGTATCATTTTATAATTTCTCATTTATTCTGTATTTGGTAAGGCAGTAGGAACACTGCAGTTATATCTCTGCATTCATGAGAAAATTAGGCATAAAGGTCATGGAGGAGCCTTGCATTAGAATTGAACTAACTTGACTCTTAATTCTGTCTGGTCATTAACCAGTTTGATGACTTAAAGAGGTATTTAATTTCTCCCAATTTTAGCTTCCTAAAATTTCATATGGAAATAATGCCATTTTTTTTAATCTACAGAAGTTACCCTGAGTATACTAGAATATAGTATATGAACTTGCATAGAAAGGGTAAAGTATTTCACAATATAAGATGAAATTTATGTGAAGAAACAGCAAGATCAGAATAAAATCATCAGGTTTTGACACTTAATGAGATACCTTTAAGGTTGTTAATCTCTTCATCAGAATCTTGTCATGTCAACACATATAAATTTTAAAGTGAAGATATTTTGTGGAAATGTAATTTGCAGTTGTACAGCTTCTGGACAGCCAGCTAGAGAGCTCTGCATGCACTTGTAGCAGTGAGTACTCAACCAATTGGAATACTGAAAGGCAGCATTAAGAATGAAACAACCAGTATGTAGTTAAGATTCATAGCTCTTTCTCTCTTGTCCTCACAATGTCTTAATGGTTATTTCTACATAATAAGAAGATGTAGAAATAAGGTATTTCTACATTGGAGTTGATGCCAATGGAAACAAGGATGCTTTTGAAAAATCAAGGTAAAACCCTATTCTGGATCTTTGCCAGTTTTTAATAATATGTGCATGTTAAACAGGCTTTACTGTAATTAAGATCTTCTCCTAGAAATTTATTAGAACAAAAAAGTAGATGCCAAGTCTAAAATATGGAATAAAATTACCCCAAAACATTAGTATTTAGGAGATTGATTAATATGTGTCTTTAATGGAGAATAAATTGTGATTATTTAAAAAATATATATTTGTTATATTTTTGTGTGTATGCTTTTTCTTATGAATGTGAAATGAGACTAATTACCTAGCAGCTGGCCAAAGCCATTGATAAATTAGTATTCTTTAATTAAGTGCAATTCCCAAAGGATTTTAATACAATTTGTTTAAAGCTCCATGCAAATTCTGTAACCATTTAAAATGCCTTCATAGTGATAGTCCAAAGAGAGAGCCCAATGCAGCAGTTAATCAAAATGAATAAGCCTGCTGTTATAACAGGACTCCTACCAAGAACATTTGATGAAATAGACAGTTTCTTAGAACTTGGGCTCACCCATAAAGATTTTAGTTTTCAAAGACAGAAAAATTTCTCAATATTTTTAAATTACAAATTTTTCCTTTTATTACCGTAAAAAGCACACATTTACATAGTTAATAGCATTAATGAGTTTTAGTTACACTGTGTCTCAATTCTGCTTTGAGAAGCAGACTCTCCCAAGCATTTAATTATCTTTCCTAGATGATTTCTGTGACTGTGCCCATCCTATTACTTTGTCATTTATCACACTTAGTTGTAATTTTTTTGTGTTTGCCTCTTTTCTTCTAGATTGTGGGCTATTTCAAGGAGTAACTGTTTTATTAATCTTTGCTTACCCTTCATAATTTGCCTAGTGCCTAGAAATTAGAAGATGCTCAGTAATTTTGGAAACATATGAAAGAATAAATATATAAGTATGTATTTTTAACTTTTATTAAATATAACTACCTGAGGGAAGAGAGTGGAGGGTAGTAAAATGTAGGAGGGTCCAGGTATGCGATGCCAGAGGGCAATCTGACTGTGGGTGGTTGGCACACAATGCAGTGTGAAGATCATGTTTCATGGAGATGTACACTTGAGACATGTATGATCTTGTTGACCAGTGTCACACAATAAATTTAATTTAAAATAAATAAATAAAACATATTACTTTCTGTTTTAAAAAACAGCATTTTTAATTTTTTCAATTTACATTTAATTTTATTTTGTATTTATTTCAGGTGTGAAGCATAGTGGTTAGACAATCATATACTTTACAAAGTGTTCCCTTGATATTTCCAGGATCCACTTAGCACCACACATAGTTATTACAATATTATTGACTGTCTTTCCTATGCTGTACTTTACAACCCCTTGACTATTTTTTAACTAACAGTCTGTACTTCTAAATCCCTTCATTTTTAATCCAGTCCCCCAACTACCATCAGTCTGTTCTCTGTGTCTATGAATTTGTTTTTGTTCTTTTTAAAAAAGATTAAATCTTTATTGTTCAGATTATTACAGTTGCTCCTCTTTTCCCCCCCATAGCTCTCCTCTACGCAGTTCCCACCTCACCCTCTGCCCTTACCCCCACCACCCACTGTTCTCATCCATAGGTGTACAATTTTTGTCCAGTCTTTTTCCACACCCCCCACACCCCTCCCCCCCCCAAGAATAGTCAGTCCACTCCCATTCTATGCCCCTGATTCTATTATATTCACCAGTTTATTCTGTTCATAAGATTA
>NW_006294243.1:297588-308238 GCF_000327345.1 Myotis davidii
AACTGAAGTTCAGAGCAGTCGGGAGCTTGAGATTCCCTCCGGATTAAAAAAGACAACCGCGTCCTCAGCTGCCAGCCCTTTCCACGTGTGCCCCGTTCTCAGCTGCCAGCCCTTTTGGCGTGTGCCTCCATACGTTCGCACTTTATTTCTGCACATCCTTTGAGTCTCAGTGCTTTTTTCTTTCCTTCTAGTCGTAGAATTTCCACTCAGCCAGCCTTCCTGTGGTTCTGGATGATATCCATTTTGTCTTTTAGTTGTATTTTTGAAGTGGTTGTGTGAGGCAGCAATTTCTGGTGTTTACCTATGCCGCCATCTTGGTTTCCCCGTGTTTCTGTTCTGTTTGTTCATTTACATTGTTTTTTATATTTCACATATAAGTGAAGTCATATGGTATTTGTCTTTCTCTGACTGGCTTATTTCACTTAGCATAATACCTACTAGGTCCATCTATGCTATTGCCAATGGTAGGATTTTGTTCTTTTTTATAACTGAGTACTATTCCATTGTATACATGTACCACAGCTTTTTAATCCACTCATCTACTTGGGTTGCTTCCATAGCTTGGCTATTGTAAATAATGCCGCAATGAACACAGGGGTACATATATTATTTTAAATTAGTTTGGGGGGTTTCTTGGATATACAACCAGAAGACAAATCACTGAGTCATACGGCAGTTCCATTTTTAATTTTTTGAGGTAATTCTATACTGTTTTCCACTGTGGTGGCACCAATCTGCATTCCTACCAACAGTGAGCAAGGTTTCCCTTTTCTCCGCATCCTTGCCAGCCCTTGTTATTTGTGGTTCATTGATAGTAGCCATCTGGCAGGTATGAAGTGATAACTCATTGTGGTTTTAATTTGCATCTTTCTGATGTTTATTGACGTTAAGCATCTTTTTACATGTCTATTGGCCATTTGTATGTCCTCTTTGGTGAAGTGTTTATTCATGTCCATTTTCTGAAAAATGGTATTTATTAAACAGTAAAAGTTATCCAGTGCCTTTTATAGTGTAATCCAATGATACTATATAAAATATTACTCTTCTCTTCCCCCACTGCCACTGTCTGCTTTTCATGTTGAAGTGGGACACGAGAGGTCTGTGTGTCAGTTAGTTTGTACCTATGTAAGAGTAGGCCCCATTAAAATTGATGGGAGAATACTGTGTAGCCCCTGGAAAGAATCTATTTCCTGGGCCTGTTCAGTTACTACAGAGAAGAAACTCCAGTCTCTTTTTCTGGAGGCACTCTGAAAATAGTAAGGGGTAAGGGAACTGGGATTTCACTCTTTATTACGCAAATTTTCATTTAATTTTCCTATGTGTGCCTTGTACCCAATAATTTCTCTGCAGAAAATCTCTGGTGCAGTTTTCCTAGAGAATACATCTCCAGTTTCTCCCTTGGGATGAGGATAGAGAAATTATTGTCTGACTACAACATGTGGTCATAGAACCTCCCACAGTTTTCTGTTATTGCTGTTGAAAGGTGAGTCTCCTAGGAGTAGGGGTTCTAAGAGGTGCCGCTGTCCTGTGAAAACCCTGAATGAGAATCTTCAGCCTCTTTCAGAAACTGTGAGCTCATTAGGATAAGAAACCACCTGGGAAGGACCTTTGACTCCTATAAGCATTAACAACAATGAGTAAAAAGCCTGAGGCCTGGGCCTGGATGTCTGTCTTGTACACCAATAAGTTGCTGGTTAGGTTCCTTGTCAGGGCACATGCCCAGATTGTGGTCTCGATCTTTCTCTCTTTCTCTCTTTCTTCCTCTCTCTCTCTCAAATAAATGAAAACATATTTTAAAAAATAAAGTTAGAGGTGAAGCCATTATGGTCCCATGGCTGCAAACTAGAAGAAAATATAACTCAACAAGAATAAGAGATTCTTTAAAAAAATAAATTATAGCAATAAAAATAACATAGAATTCCAAAGAGGAAGAAAACGGGCATATAAGGAATCCATGTGGCTACAGGGGAAATCACTAATGAGCCTAGATTTTAAAATACAGACTGGGAAACATGTATTTGCAGCAAATATTCGATAAATACTTAGTATCTTTAACATGTAAGAGCTCACACAAATCCTATATAATAAAAGCCTAATATGCAAATCAACTGAACTGCAGAAGGACCGGCAAAATGGTCACTATGACACGCACTGACCACCAAGGGGCAGATGCTCAACACGGGAGCTGTCCCCTGGTGGTCAGCCAGGAGCCAGGCTCATAGCTGGCTAGTGCAGCAGGAGTGGCAGGAGCCTCTCTCGCCTCTGTGGCAGCACTAAGGAGCAAGGAGCCAAGAGATAAGGACCAGCGAGCAGGTAGGTGGTAAGGAGTGAGGGATCCCAGACTGTGAGAGGGCACAGGCCAGGCTGAGGGACCCTCTCCCATCCCCCAACCCCCAGTGCACGAATTTCATGCATGGAGCCTCTAGTGTGTTATAATATTGTATTATAAAATGTATGTTATTTTTGCCTTTTTATATTATTGTAATTACTGAAACTATTTTTTAAATTGATGAAATAAAAATAGTTCTTTGCCCTCAGTTACATATATTTTTTTTACTCTTCCTCTCCTTTTTGAGACTTAATTTCTATTAGTCTCATTTTTTTTATACATCTGGCTGTGTATTCATTTCACTTTAATTTTCTTTTCTAAATAGTGATACTACTGTGTTATCTGTGGTGATATCAAATTTATGTTATCCTATCTAATAAAGAGGTAATATGCAAATTGACTATCACTCCAACACACAAGATGGCCACCCCCATGTGGACACAAGATGGCCGGCAGGGGAGGGCAGTTGTGGGTGATCAGGCCAACAGGGGAGCAGTTAAGGTGTTGATTGGGCTGGCAGGGGAGTCATTTGGGGGTGATCAGGCCGTCAAGGGAGCAGTTAGGCATCAATCAGGCTGGCAGGGGAGTGGTTAGGGGATGATCAGTCTGGCAGGCAGAAGCAATTAGGGGAAATCAGGCAGGCAGGCAGGTGAGTGGTTGGGAGCCAGCAGTTCTGGATTGTGAGAGGGATCGGGACTAAACGGGTAGTCAGATATCCCTTGAAGGGTCCCAGATTGGAGAGGGTGCAGGCTGGGCTGAGGGACACACACCACACACCTCCAACCCCCACAAATTTCATGCACCGGGCCTCTAGTTGTATAATAATATACTGTTGGGCTGCATGTAAGTGTTTTATGAATTTTGTTTTCTCTCATGTTTTCTTCCACATAATGACAAATATTTGCTACTTTATAATTTTTTGATGTAAAATAGAAAGAAAAAAACTTTTAAAGCTACATCTTCCTATAGAACCTAGAAATAATACTCTTTGAAGTACCAAGTTTTGGATTATCCTGTTGGCAGCACTTTCAGTAGAATATGGCAAACTGGTAGTAACTGTCACTTAATGATTATGTTTGTCACTACTACTTCTAAGAGCTGAGTGCAATACCATGCCAGGCACAAACACCTGACATGTATCGTGAGACTTAGGGAATATATCAATTTCCCTATTTCACAAAGAGAGAAACTGAGGATCAGAGTAGCTTGTAACTTATGTAAGGTCAGTTAGTAAGTTAACCAGCAGACATTGGGTTGAATCCATCTTATGACTGATTCCAAAGTATGCCTTTTCCCGCCAAAACACCAGTATTAAAAACCTGTATTGATTTAATTTTAAAGTCAAAGGTATTATGTGGTACTGTACAGGAGACATTTCAAAGTTGGAGTTTTTATTTTTATAAAATCTCTAGGAGCTTCCTACCAGCTCCAATTCCAGCTCTTACCTTGCTGTCCAGCTCTGTTCCTAGGCCTCTTCTCACCCTTTTATCTCTTCCCTATTTCTTTGCTTTTTTCACTAACAAAAATGTAGTTACACTAATTTTTGTTTAATAGCTTCATTTCCTTTATCTCTATACTTAGAAGTAAAATTGCTGGTCATATGGTAATCCTATATTTAACCTTTTTAGAAACTGCCAGGTTCTTTTCCAAAGCATTTGCAGCATTTAACATTCAATATAAGGGTTTCAATTTCTTCACATTCTTGTATTATCCTTTTTTTTTTTTAGATAGCCATTATTTACCTCCTCCCTTCTTTGTAGTTTTTTAGGATCCTTTCCCTTTTTATTTACCTAAATTACCATTTAGAGTTGTCTCATTTTCTTATTTTAGGTTTCCTTAATACCCTGAGATGTAACTTGACTTTGACCAAGTGACTAACACATTTACTAGTAAAGCAGATTTTCAAATATTTCATCTGTCTTGAGTTTATATCCCTTTCTAAAAATGACTGTTCTACCCCAGTCAATAAAGAGATCATTGTCATCTTCAGGGAAGACAAACAAAATAAGAATTGAAGAGGTTTGCTATTTTTTTCATTCATCATCAATTAAAACTTTGGCCTCAAACACTGAGATTACTTTTTCTTTTTTTAAAAGGAAAAAAAAAATTATACACACACACACACACACACACACATATACATATATATATATATACATATATATCAATGTATATATATATTGATTTCAGAGAGGAATGGAAAAGGAGAGATAGAAACATCAATGATAAGAGAGAATCATTGATCTGCTGCCTCCTGCATGCCCCCTACTGGGGCTCAAGCCCACAACCTATGCATGTGCCATGACTGGGACTTGATCTGTGACCTCCTGGTTCATAAGTTGATGCTTAACCACTGGGCCACACCAGCGGGGTGAGATTACCTTTTTCTTGATCTTGTTTTATTCAAACTCAATTCAAAAGAATGAAAAGGAAAGACTTTTTGTTATATGTAGACTTGAAACAAACTTCATCTTGTTCTTGAGCCTATAAAATGCTATAGTTACAAGTCAGTTCAATTGTTTTATGACTTTCGCAGGAAAGAGATTGCTTGGATTTGACTTGCCTTCACAACTAATTAGCTGTTTATACTTGGGATATTTATGTAACTTCTTTTTTCTCAGTATTTGCAGATGCAGTGAAGAGAATGAAGACAGCATTCCCTCCATTTGCATGTGCTTAATGGAATTAATTACTCAACTAATAAAGTAGAAACAAGTTAATTCATGTAAAGAGCCTATGATGGCATCTAGTATATAGATAACTCTCATTAAATATTAGCTATTATACCTGTTATTTTAAAAACCTGTACTGAGAGAGAATTCCTTGTCTAACACCATCTGTTTTTTATTTGTTTGTTTGCTACATGCGACATTCTTTTGTTTATCATTGGGACTATTTGTACAGTAAAAATTTCACTTCCTAAAGCTCCTCAGCTTTCACTTGTTGCTATGATCCCTCCCAGAGGTGTGTTTCATACAGTCATGCCTATTATTCTTGCTGAGCTCTTTTGAATCTACCTATCTGAAACCTGGAGGACATGCAATGTCTATGCAAGTGCTCATTCTTTTCTTAAAAGTCTTACTCTGAGGATGTGTTTATTGATTTTAGAGAGAGAAAGGGAGAAAGAAGCATTGATGTGTGAGAGAAATATGGATTGGTTGCCTCCCACATGTGTCCGGACCAGGGATCAAACTCACAAGCCACCTGACCAGGGCTAGCCCGGTGATTCTTAAACCTTAAAATGCATAAGAATCATTGGATCTTGTAAAAATGTAGGTATTTCAATCCTGTCAGTTTTGCACTATGTCTGGCGTTGTGAATCGCTAGTGAGCACCCACGGCATGGCAAATACCACATCTTTGCTGTTCACCAGCTGCAGCAGAGCTCTGACAGACTCGACTCCAGGTTTAATGTCTACAGCATGCATATTATAATTTAATAGGAAGCATACACATAAACTTCCACATGTTAATTTTCATATGCATATATGCCTCCCATTTTATATGGACAATTTAAAAACTCATAATCTTGTTAGCTATTAAGCAAATGAAAGCATTAAATTATTTACATGTAAATTTGCTTATATACCTGATGATTATAATGATAAACTCAGTCCAGAGACAAAACGTTTATAGGTGGATGCAACAAACAACTTTTCTTCCACCTTCTAACTTCTTCTAGTTGGCCAGTAATCAAATTTAACAGACAGACTAATAGAAGAAAGTGTCCAAAGTTTACTTTTATGAATGCACATTCAGGGGTGTCACAAGAATGAGACCCAAAGACACTTGGCAGTTGTGGTTTATATGCCTTTCTGGAGCTAAGGAGAAGCAGGGTGGGGGTGGGGGTGTATCTGGGGGTAGGGAGACACTTCACAGGGCAGGAAGGTAATTCACACAGAGATGAAAAAGCAAATGTTTGGTATATAAATGTTTGCTGGGACATCTTTAACAAGGGAACACAGAGAGGACTTTGAACAAATAGACCTTGGCATGTTCCTTTCTATATTCATCTATAGTTACCTGTGATATCTCCCTACCTAGAACAGGGCTTCCATCTAAATCGCTTTAGCCATGTAAAGAGGGAGGGTCAAAGGTTCTTTGTGAGTTTTTTGTTCCTTGGTTGCCAGCTTAAAACCAATTCCCCCAAAACATTTTGGGGTGGCAAAACTGCTTCCCTTCAACAGCATGATGAAATGGATGAATCACATGCCATTGGATACCTGAGTTTTGTCTGACTTCTGCCAACCAATCATATCTTTTAAAATATGAGTTTATTCTTTATTAAAATGAAGAAGTTGGAAACATTGTTCTCTAAGCTCTTCTTCTGCTTTAAATTTTTATAATTCCATCGAATCTGCCATTACTTGAGTGGCTTGTGTTTGCACAGACATGATATTTTGATGCTGCTTGTTTTCTCTTCCATGTTTGCCTTACAGTTAAAACAACCTTGCACTTAATAGATTATAGGGTACTTAACTCTTTTTTTTTTCCGTAAAAATTAAAATCTTTGAAAAATAACTGCAAAAAAAAAAGTAACTCCTCATTTGTACTACCTACGAGGTTGTGGAGGTAGCTTGTTTCCAGGAAGAAAACACTCTTATTATTATTATCATAAGGTCATATAGAGTCCACAAAATGGTCTGAATCTTTCTGCACCTTTCCTATTAAAATTTGCTTAGTTTGATACTGGGAAATCTAGGAGTCTTTTCTCAATCTAACCCATGACTCTCTTTTGTTAAAAATGGAAGGTTGAGGACAGGTTTGGGCAGTAGAGGAAAGGACTTAAACAGAAAAGGAAATCATTGCCTGCCTATACTACTTAGAACTGGTTAAAAAGATAGATATCATTCTGGGTATTATTTAAAGAGCTGCTAATGTCCCAGTATAACTAAGAGCTCTTTCCATTATAATCTATTATCAAAGACTATTTAATATTTTTATACTTGAGAAGAAGACACAACTAAATCATGCTTTTTCTTATTTTTTCCAAGAATTTGGATGATCTTGCATTTCATTTTTGGATCTTTGTCTGCCATGCAAACCTGTATAATCTTTTGATAAGTTAATGCTTCCTTTTCTTTCTTTTTTCCTTTTCCTTGCCTTCCCTCCTCCCTCTTTTCTCCTCCCTCTCTTCCAATTACCATGGACATTTACTCAATTGTTCATTTAATATCTAAATAACTCAACATATCCCTTTTGATAAAGGAAACTGCCTTTAAATTTCATATGGCTTTGTAGAAGTTAAACACATGTAAGAAGAACAAACTAAGCCCAAAGTTAGTAAAAGGAAGGAAATAACAAAAGTTGGATTTTTATGACAAAGAAAGTGAAGAATATACTATGGAAAAAAGATAGTCTCTTCACTAAAAGGTCTTAGAAAAACAGAATAGCCACATGCAAAAGAATGAAACTGGACCCATATTTTACACCACACGCAAAAATCAACTCAAAATGGATTAAAAACTTAAATATAAGACCTGAAACCATAATGCTCCTAGAAGAAAACACAAGGGGTAAGTTTCTTGTCATTTGTTTTGACAATTAATATTGGATTTGACACCAAAATCAAATAAAACAAAAGTAAGCCAGTGAAACTATATCACACAGCTCAATAGTAAAAGTCCCTCCAAACAATCTAATTTAAAAATGGCATAGAAATTGAATAGTCATTTTCCTAAAGAAGACATCCAAATGACCAACATGTACATGAAAAGATGCTCAAAATCACTAATCATCAGGGCAATGCAAATTAAAACCACAATTAGATATCACCTCACACCAGTTAGAATGGGTATTATAAAAAAGAGATTAAAAAGTGTCGGTGAGAATGTGGAAAAAAGGGAACCCTTTTGCATTGTTGGTGGGAATGTAAATTGGTGCAGCTATTTTTAATGATACAGAGGCTCCTCAAAAAATTAAAAATAGAACTGCCATATGACCCAGCAATCACAAATCTGGGTATATATCTAAAGGAAATTATAATAGGATCTCAAGATATATCCACTCTTCTATGTTCATTGCAACATTGTTCACAAAGCAACATATGGAAGCAACCTAAGCATCCATGGATGAATGAATGGGCAATGAAACTATGGGACTGTCTATATACACAATGGCATATTATTCAGCCATAAAAAAGAAGAAAATTTTGCCATTTGTAACAACACAGATAGACCTTGAGGGAATTATGCTAAGTGAGATAAGTTGGACATAGAAATGTAAATAATATATAATATCACTTATATGTAATATCTAAAATATCTAAATTAATAGAGGCAAAGACTAGAATGATGGTTATCAGGGATAGAGGAAATTGATGTTAAAGAATACAAATTTATGAAGACTTTTTTGTAAGATAAATTCTGGGGAATTTATAGTTATTATAGTTAACTAGAGGCCCGGTGCACAAAAATTTGTGCACTTGGGGGTGTCCCTCAGCCCGGTCTATGCCCTCTGGCAGTTTGGGACCCCTTGGAGGATGTCCACCTGCTGGCTTAGGCCCAATCCCTGGAGGATCAGGCCCAAGCTGGCAGTCAGACATCCCTCTTGCCGCCCGGCAGCCCTCGGGGGATTTCCACTTGCCAGCGGGGAGCTGGCCTAGCTGCAGTCGGACATCCTTAACACTGCTGAGGAGGTGGGAGAAGCTCCCACCACCACTGCTGTACTGGCAGCCATCAGCCTAGCTTGTGGCTGAGCAGAGCTCCACGCTGTGAGAGCAACTGACCACCATGGGGCAGCTCTTACATTGAGCGTCTGCCCCTTGGTGGTCAGTGTAAAGCCTCTCTTTTTTTTTTTTTATTCTGGGATTTATTTACCTTCTATAGCTGTCACTGGAGCTGAGAGCCGGCTCCAGCTCTGAGGCTGTGGCTGGCTGAAAGCAGGTATGTGGAGTTTGTTTAGCTTCTATAATTGCAATATTGTTACATCTGGAGCTCAGAGCTGGGCTGCAGCGGGCGGGGAACCTTGGCTTCCTCCGTCACTGGAGCAAGCAAGCCTCCTATTTGCTTCAGCTCTGTGGCTGCCGGCCGCCATCTTGGTTGGCAGTTAATTTGCATATCTTGCTGATTAGCCAATGGGAAGGGTAGCGAAGTTATGGTTAATTACCATGTTTCTCTATTATTAGATAGGATAATGCTTACTATGTACTTGAAAGTTGCTAAGAGAATAGAACTTAAATGTTCTTACCACAAAAAAGAAATTGTAGTTATGTGACATAGTGGAGGTGTTAGCTAAAACTATGATGGTAATCATTTTGCCATATGTAATTGTATTAAATCAACAAGTTACAATCCTTAAACTTATACAATGTTATATGTCTTTTACATCGCAATAAAGCTGAATAGACTAAATTAAATGAAAAAGAAGTGAAGCCTGGCCGGCATGGCTCAGTGGTTGAGTGTTGACCTATGAACTAGGAGTTCACGGTTGATTCCAGGTCAGGCCACATGGCCGGATTGTGGGCTAGATCCCCAGTGTAGGGCATGCAGGAGGCAGCTGATTAATGGTTCTCTCTCATTATTGATGTTTCTAACTCTCTTTCCCACTCCCTTCCTCTCTGAAATCAATAAACATATATTTTTAAAAAATTAAAACATAAGTATAAGCTACATTAATATATCATAAAATATTTATTCTATATAATGGGTTAATACTGAATGATGTTATGGCATTTAAGTTTTAGAAAATCAGTATTTATATATGTATTCATTCATTCATTTATTCATTTACCCATTCATCCAAAGATGTATATTGGATATATCCTATATCACAGTTATTATATCTGTGTTTTAACAAAATAATGAAAAAACCACAGTCTCTGCTCTTGGGGAGCTTATAGTAGAATTGTCAACGCTAATTTTTTTTTAACTAGAAAAAGTAAAATTATATTCTCCAAAATTTCTAGATAATAGAGAATTTATTGTGTACTGTGGCAGACATGATTACTTATCTACATCAAATCTGTTCCCTCCCCCCTTTTCTATTATTGCTCTCTTATTTAGTGTGGGACAACATGAGCACAGCCCTGGACAATGCATAGTGTTTGGCTTAATTCAATCTCTAGAATCTAGTTCCTTGCTTTCCTGGTCTCTCTTGCATGTAAGAATCGCCAGTGAGACCAAAATGATAATACAAATGATAATGAAGAAATTTCTGCAAAGGTTTTTCCTTTCTTGAAATAGGGAACAGTGGTGGTCAGACTCTTTTGCCCCCCCACCTTTTATTTTTTCCCCTGAAAACAGGCTGGTGTCTGGACCCGCAGCTGACATGTTGTGATCATAAACTGGACTTCATGAGAAACACTAAAGATGGCACAGGAAA
>NW_006294243.1:308269-311447 GCF_000327345.1 Myotis davidii
TTGAGCAGCTGAACCAGCTACAACCACTTCCTACCTCCAAACTTCTTATATGAGAAAAGTAAACCCTATTAGTGTACCAGTAAGTCTTTATAAATTGGGTTTTCTGTTACTTAGTGGAAGAAATTCCTAATGGATACACATATTCAAAGGGATCAATAGGAATGTAACAGAGTAACATAAATTAAAGCCAACGCTTAAAGAACAAATTTTGTATTCCTAACAATCATGTGTATTAAATGGGTTACTGGTTAAGAGCTTGGAAATCATTATCACATTAATTCTTGGTTGTAATTGGATTTGAAATGTGGTAAAAAGTCAAAAAATTTATTCTTGATAAAGGATGCTATCTCTTCTGTAGAGGTCAATGGTAATGGCCACACATTCATATTTTATTTCCTGCTGTCCCTCCTACAGAACTAAAAGCATGTTTATTGACTAAGGGTGAAGAAAATTCAGTTACTTGAACTTTAAAGGTATTCAATGTCTCTCTAAAATAGGATTTTCAAAAGTAAATCAATATATTCTTGTTCACTGGGTCATGAACTCTATAGTCCTTTGTTTATATGATTAGAGACATTTTGGAAAGAAAGAGATGGGGCAAGACTTGTGGCTGCAGTTGTGTGTTTTATTGAATAAAGGGAAAGATTCAATCTGTGTTTTAAATCCCATTCCTTCATAGATGATATTGATTATGTGAGTCCTTAGTAAACGCTTGTTTAACTAAAAAACAGTTCTGATTTTACTCTCAATTCATAGGGCACTCTGGATATTTATCTATGCCTCAGAGACACTAGTGGTATATCACACTAAGTAGTAGTGTTGATTCTAATGTCTCCCAAGATGAATATTTTTCACATTTTTGAAAGAGTTAATTGCAAGTAAGCCATTCCCATTTGGAGGACCTTTTCTAGTGAAGATATATGACAATTTTCATGGGAGTAGGTTGAAGGCATATGGAGTTGTTGATATATGTTATTTATAGCTAAGATGTTAAGAAATAAGAACTAGAAAGAAAACCCCACTTTAACTTTTAAGGGTTTTGTTTTAATCATGTTACTGACTCCAGATGCCGCATGAGAATAAAATGAGAATTAATTGAAGTTATTTGGAAATTTATATACCTTTAGAATATATTCCTTTACATCAAAAAATGCTCAATCCTGCTCTGGGAGCATTTTGTTAAAAACATGCTTTTGTTAAGCAAGGGCTATGTTCAAGGCACTGCTCTCATCACTGGCAAAACTTTATATAACTGCTGCTAGTTGCACAGACCTCATTGCTCATTGGGGGAAAAAAAACACTTAAAAATAATCACAACAATAAAGTAGAGGCGTGTGCATGGCTCTTCAGATCATAGAGCAGAACCCCTCACCCTTGGGAAGTCATGGATGGCCAACCACTTCTTGCTTTCACATCCTGTTTCTTAATCAAGGCTCACTTCTTCATGCGTGCTCTTGATTTAAACTCACCCCACCTCTTCTAGACCTTGCCAGTAATCATTGTTACAAAGGGAACTTTCTTATCTGGGTTTTCAAATGTTTCTTTCTAGTGTTCTTTTATCCCATAGCTAAATATGCTTATTATCATCTTAATAGTAAAGTATGGCTTGTGATGGGCCACTCCAGAACAATTTACTCTTTCTTGTCCCTGCTTCATGGCCATGCTATTCAACATTTCCAACTCTGATTAAAGTTGACTTTTTTTCATTCCACTCACTTTTCCACACCTGTAATTTGGATTTTGACCTTATCACTGCACTGACATTGCCTTGTTTCAGGTAAGAAACAATCCAAGTAGATTGTAAGCTCCATGAGAGTGTGCACTTTGCTTGTTGCATTACATGCACACACACAACAGCACATGGCACAAAGCAAGAGCAGGTAAACATTATGAATGAATGTGTGATTTCTTACTTTCTGTGGTATTTTCAACATCTCCTTCACTCTCTTCCAGTTATTCTTTTCCTCCTTGCTTTCTGATATACCTCTCAGTTCTCCGATTATTTTCCCGGGATTTCCTATACTTCCTTTATTAAACCCTATTCCTCTAACCACACATTAAATATTAATTTTTAAATTTTATCCTTTATTATTTTTATTTTCACTCAATTTTATTTTAATTATAGGCATTGATAATTTTTAGAATTTACATTATATGCTATATCTACTGCTTACTTTTGAATTTCCTATAGTTGCTTCAAAATCAACATAGACAAATTTATTTTTACATTCAGTATTATTTTGTATTAGTTTCAGGTGTACAGCATAGTGGTTATATAATCATATACTTTACAAAGTGCTCCCCCCATATTTCTAGTATTCACTTAAAAACACATAGTTATTACAATACTAGAGGCCTGGTGCACAAATTCATGCATGGGTGGGGTCCATCAGCCTGACCTGTGATTGGGGCCAATCAGGGGGCTTGGCCTGCCAGGGGGAGGGACTGTGGGAGGTTGGACCCAGCAGCAAGCTAACCAATGGTCAATCAATTCCATGAGGAATTGAGCTCCCTCCTCCCTCCTGTCTGGGCCTGGGGTGTGGGTGAACCAGATTCAGGGCTGTCAGGGCCCCAGCAGCAAGGTCTGGGTCAGTGTACTCATAGCTACTGGCCAGTCACCTGGTCATTCCGGGCATTTGGTCATATGGTCACTTAGGCTTTTATATATGTAGTTTATTGACAATACTATATTTTACATCCCTGTGACTATTTTGTAACTACTAACTTGTACTTCTTAATCCCTTTCACCATGTCCCCCAATTCCCCTCCCCTCTGGCAACCATCAGTCTGTTTTCTGTATCTATGAGATTTTGGTTGTTCGTTTATTTTTTAAAAATCTTTATTGTTCAACAGCATGGATGGAACTAGAGAGCATTATGTTAAGCAAAATAAGCCAGTCAGAGAAAGATAAATATCATATGATCTCACTCATATGTGGGATATAATGATCAACACAATTTGATGAACAAGAATGATCCAGAGACAAATGGCAGGGGAGGGAGGGGGTTAGAGAGCAACCAAAGGACTTGTATGCAGGCATATTAGCGTAACCAGTGGACACAGACACTGGGGGAGTAGGGGCTTGCCCGGAGTGAGAATGGCTCTGTGTGTGTGTTGGGGGGGGGGCTGTCAAGTGGGGAAAAAGGAGACATATGTAAAACTTTAGACAATAATTAAT
>NW_006294243.1:311554-313232 GCF_000327345.1 Myotis davidii
AATTAAGTAAGTAAAAAAATCTTTATTGTTGAAAGTATTACATATGTCCCTTTTTTCTCCCATTGATCCCTTATAGCCTGCCCCTGCCCCAGCCTTAGGCCTCCACCACCCTATGTTGTGTCCATGGGTTATGCATATATGCATACAAATTTTTTGATTGACCTCTTCCCACCCACCCACTTACCCCTGCCTTCCCTGTGAGATTCGACAGTCTGTTCCATGCTTCTATGTCTCTGGATCTATTTTGTCCATCAGTTTATTTTGTTCTTTAGATTTCACATATGAGTGAGATCATATGATACTTGTCTTTCTCTGACTGGCTTATTTGGCTTAGCATAATACTCTCCAGATCCATCCATGCTGTTGCAAATGGTAAGATTTCATTGTTTATTTTATGGCTGAGCAAGAGTTCATTGTATACTATATATATATATACATATATGTATATATATATTGGCTGTTAAATCGCGTTGTTTACCCGTATCTTCAGAAAAAAATCACTTCTACTGTCATAGTAAACAACTTGCTTCCCTATTTATAATGGTCTGGCCCTCTAGCAACTTCAGCATGAAATTATAGCTAATTTGCCTACAAACATCAGGTGGTCATAATAATCTGGCCACTTAGTGTATATGCACCATAACTTTTTTATCCACGCATCTATTGATGGACACTTGGCTAACATAGTCAAATCTCCTTGAGGAATTTTTCCACTTCAAGCAGTTCCTCTCCAATGAAAGACAATGTATCCCAAACCCAGACAAACTGTGATGACTGAGCATTAATTCTATTCTTTCCTGACCCCTCTTTCCAAGGCCCCAGATCACTAAGTCTTATAGGTGTTATTTCCTCATTATGTCAGATATTTGAATCTTGATCCATCACCACTGCTGTAGTCTTCATTGCCTCTAAGGTGGGCCAACTAAGTAGGTTTTACATGGAGTCCCCCGACTGCAGTTGTATGCTTCTCACTTTCTTTCTATATCTGTTGCTTGAATGGTCTTTCTAAAACATAAAATTGGTAATAACTTATCCCTAACTAAAATGTGTCAAAGGTTCTGATATGGTGCTGTACCAGAAAATTTAATGCTGCATCTAAATGGTAAAGTCACTTAACTGGATCATAAAATACAGCGTGTGCCCGATGCACTTTTTTTCCTGCATTTTTTCTTTTTACTCTCCCTTCCACTCCAGCACCTTCACCTGATATGGTACAAGGAGTTTCATTTCTTTTTTAAAAAAATATATTTTACTGGTTTTTTACAGAGAGGAAGGGAGAGGGACAGAGAGCTAGAAACATCGATGAGAGAGAAACATTGATCAGCTGCCTCCTGCACACCCCCCACTGGGGATATGCCCACAGCCAAGGCACATACCCTTGACTGGAATCAAACCTATGACCCCTCAGTTCACAGGCTGACAATCTATCCACTGAGCCAAAGTGGTTAGGGCAGGAGTTTCATTTCTTAGAGGAGGGGCAGTCCTGGTCAATTCCCAAAACTATGTCAAAGAGACCTTAACTTCATGCTGATTGGACCTTTTTTGAAGAAATTCCTTTGGCAAAAGAATTTCAGTGCATTGACTCATTTAGGAGTGGTTAGTGTCTCTCACTGAACCAACCACTTGTGGGTAGGAGAGTGAGAATACCTTGATGGTTGAGATTAAACATTGCCTCCTG
>NW_006294243.1:313292-325244 GCF_000327345.1 Myotis davidii
TGCAAAACAGCATGGCTGCCACACAGTGAGGATGGGGTAGGTGAGCATAGGACAGGCAATCACAGTGCCCCTAGAGATGTCACAGCTCTTCTGTAAAGTTAATTCTGCCTGCCTATCCATTTTTTCTCTTGTAGAAGACTTGTTTGCATTCTCCTTTTATACATGCTAATCTGCTTGCCATTCCCTGAGCACATCAGTCTGTTTGTTGCATCTTATGCTCACCTGCTCTCTCTGCATGGAATGTAACTCCTATTTCTGATTCAAAAGTAGGTAAAGTCATCACCTCGACAAAGCCAGTTGTGCTGCCTCGTCCCCTAGGTAGAATTTGTTAATTCTTTGTGGGCTTCTTCTACCTTATTTTTTACTACAAACCTGCCATATTAGATGGTATTTATTTACTTGTTAGCACACTTAAATTTTAAGCCTCTTGGGGCAGAGAAGTTTTCTCAGTTGCCTGGTGCTAGTACAATGTCTAGTATCACGGTGGATAGGGATCCCTAGAGTCAGGGACAAGAAATATCACTTCCTCTAACATTTTGGACATAAGCACATTTCAAAGGAGAATGTTTTCCAGTGAAAAGCTTTCAAGTTCCCAGTTTCAACTATATAGTCAAGATCTGGAAGTAAGTATCTAATTTCAGGTGAAGCAGTGCAGAGAGAAAAAAGATCTAAACTATTTTGGCAAATAAAGTCAACAAGCATTCTAAAATAGATGCAAACTTGGATTGGATGGTTAGGAAAGTTCTGAATTCTCACTCTCAGTTTCTTGATTGTTAGGAAAAGCAGAAGAAACCTCAGTAAGTGTCCCAAAACCCAAACTGGCAGCAAACTTTTCAGTAAAGGAATTGTGCAGAGGATGACTTTTACTTGTAACAATAAATAAACAACTTACCTTCATTTTTGCTGGTAACCAGTCTTCAGATTCTCGTTACCTAAATGCCATCATCTGCCTTGCCCCTAATATCAAATAAGTCATTAGATCCCATTGAGTCATCCTCAGAGTTATCTCTCAAGTTTGTACTTGACAAACAAGGATCGAAGGGATGGTGAAGGCAGTAAGTAGTCTTTCCGAAGAGAAAGTAAATTATGAAAAGGGATATGGTTTCAGAAATGTCCCGGGAGTCACAAGGGGAGAAAGTAGCTAGGACTGTGGGGTAGTGGTTAGAGTTTAAAGGGAAGAAATGTAACAAATCTATCAACAACTTCCTCAATTCACTGAAACCCTTTCAACTGTTTATATTAAGAGAACAAATCTTTAGAAACTAATATATACATTTTCCAGACAATTTGAGAGTTTTGGAAATATCATATAAGAAAATCTAGGCTACTTCCTCCAAGTTCTTGTTAATGCTCTGCTGCTTATTGAAATGCAGTTTCTATTCAAAACAACCTCTACTGACACAGCTGGCATTAGTCACTCCCAAAGTCCTTTAGTCAGGGTTCACATATTAAACCAAAAAGGTAAAAATTTGATAAGTTATTTGTAAAATGCTTTTGACTACATGCCTGCTTTGATATTTTTCAGCAAAATGATAAGAAAATACCTTGAACTTCTGGAATTAAATTGAGTGCTCTTATAGCTATAATGAAAGAATGAACAAATAATTTTATTCCTTTGCCTTAGGAGAAGAACTAGTTTTTATTTCATACAGTTAGGAAGCTAGGAAACACAATTATAGTTCATAACGGACTACTAAAACAGCTAGTGCCTTCAGTGACTCTACCTAATGGACTGGAGCATTGTGAGCAATGGAATGCCTTATCTCTAAAAAAACACTGCATGAAGAGAGATTATTAATAAGCACCCATCTTGCCTCATATTTCATTATTGCCTCTCCACTTTAGCAATCAAGTCCATTTTGAGGCTTATTCCTATCAACACACCCTTCAAATAGGACTTAAGACAAAGTTTAGGTCATTGTGTTTGCAAAAGATTTTGCTGTTCTGGACAGTTTCTCAAATGTCACACTCATGGCAATTAGATGTTTTGTTTTAAGAAACATGATTATCTGCTTCTGAATGAAACTGAATAACAAGTAAATGAATAATGAGAAAGTGGGCTCAAAGGATGCAGCATACAATATTCATCTTTCTTTCCCCCTAAGCGCCAACATAGCCCCTAGACACTAATTTCATTCCTTGCCTATGTATTTGAAAAGAACTGCCATAATACACTGCATACTTGGAGGAGTAAATTTGTGAACATCTATGCATGGGGTCTGAGCTGGCAGTTAGCTAGAATAGTGCTTAGAGCACATTCACTTCACTGACAGGGACCTAACACCTTCCAGAATCTTGCTGATGTCTTAGAGCTCTTGTCAACAGGAGTCTATTGTTTTCTGTAAAAACACCAAGTTTAGTGTTTAATAATGGTGTGGAATATAAATTGTTTGTAGACATCATTTTAATAACGTAGGAAATCTTATTGAATATATATTTGGGTAGAACCTGTCATCTAAAAGAAACCTGTTTCTTGTCTTATTTTTCAGTTGTAAAGAAAAATAAAATTTGGCTAACTACCTTTTCAACTCTGTTTTTAAAAATAAGATTGCTGCTGAAACTGGTTTGGCTCAGTGGATAGAGCGTCGGCCTGTGGACTGAAAGGTCCCAGGTTCGATTCCAGTCAAAGGCATGTACCTGGGTTGCGGGCACATCCCCAGTGGGAGATGTGCAGGAGGCAGCTGGTCGATGTTTCTCTCTCATCGATGTTTCTAACTCTCTATCTCTGTCCCTTTCTCTCTGTAAAAAATCAATAAAATATATTAAAAAAAAAGTAAGATTGCTTACATTTCTAAGATTTTGGGAGGATGTTGCCATATAACTGAAGCTCTAAATCTAAAAATCTAAGGCATGAATGTTATAAGGCTGTTCAGTAATATAGCACATTATGACATCTAATGATCATAGTGGTAATCCTGATTTATCAATAAATGATTAAATGCATTTTGAGTACTACTTTCAAGAAGGTAAGAATGTATGTGATTCATTTTTAAAAGATGACACTTCCAAAGCCTTAAAGAAAAAAACTCAAAGCTTTTAAAAGATACTTTAATAATCTCACACAGTATTCACAAAGTTTTTTATTCTCTTAGAAATTTGTAGCACAACAATGATCATTTCGTTCAAATTCCTAATTTCTTTTTAGGTCCAGGAATTTAAGTAACTTGCTTAAACTTACACTGATGATGTATCTAGATTTGTAGATTACAAGTCCAGTTTCAACACATCACATAGTAGAGGCAAATTTTACTTTTTTTCTCATAAAGAGTCAATAGCTTAAAGTCTCTAATAACAAATGACTACAGAAAAATAATGAAAAACATTTCAATGGTGTCATTAAGTTTTAAGTAAAGCAAGGAAAAGAAAGAAATCTTCTTTTATTTGAGTCTCTATTATAAGCCTGTAACTGTGCCTGACAAGTTCATGTAATTTGTTGACTTTGGTAATATTATCCACATGTTCACAGATTAAAAAAACAAAGCCCTGAAGTGTTCTGATTTTCACAAGCTCATTCCATTCCTAAGTGGCACATCAGGAATTTGAACCCGTGTCCTTCAGAGAGATGCTACCTGTTGGCCATACTTGTATTCCTGAGAGGACACAAGCAGTGGTGACTTCTATTAGAACTTGTTGACTGGTTACGCAGAGATATGAACAGTCCTACACACAGTAGTTTAATTTTACACATTTGTACCACTTCTTCTAATGGAATCACTCCTATGGTTGGTAAAACTGTCCACTCCAGGCTCATGAATCACGAGTCAGCTATCCCTTTCCTAAGGAAAGCTCCCTTAGAAATTGAGGGTGGCCATTTTGAAGAGATTTCCACAGTCATCTGAGGGCTACAGAAATTGCAGGTTGTGTTCTCTTAAATACTTGAAGAAGGGAGGAAAGTTAATGGTTACTGCTGTAGAAATATACACAATGGTACATGTGGATCTTGGAGAGACAGTGTTGTTTACAATTGTACAACAATTGTAAATCCCCTAAGTGAGACCTCATTTGGTTAGGAGACTCAGGTTGACAGTGTTTCCCAAAGTATCTCCTGGACAGTAGGTATAGTCCCAGTTCAACTGAATACATTTGAGTCTAATTTCTTGTTTCTGGAGAGACTGCCTAGAGCAAACATGTCAAACTTCCAGCCTGTGGGCTGCATGCAGCCCACAAGGAATATTTTTGCGGCCCAGCCAATGCAGCAGTGTGAGCAGTTATTTACAATTATGAAAGGAAATAAATCTCCTGTCAGATCCAGAATTACTGACATTCACCTTGGGTCAGTTTTGAAAGTAATCACTGTGGACAAGATTTCCCCCAAAGTAGGACAGATAGTAGCAGAGAAGAGATGCCCAGTGTCAGGAAGAAAACATTAATTTTATTATTGCTCTTGTTCTTTTTTTTTATAATATATTTTATTGATTTTTTACAGAGAGGAAGGGAGAAGGATAGAGAAGTTAGAACCATCAATGAGAGAGAAACATCGATCAGCTGCCTCCTGCAAACCCCCTATTGGGGATGTGCCCGCAACCAAGGTACATGTCCTTGACTGGAATCGAACCTGGGACTCTTCAGTCTGCAGGCCGACACTCTATCCACTGAGCCAAACTGGTTAGGGCTTGTTCTTTTTTTTAATACTATACTTTTCAAAAATAAACCTACATTTCTATGAAAATTAAAGCTTTTATTTTTTTTTTACGGCCCACATAAACTTAAACCTGGTTTATTTGGCCCGTGTTATCCCTTGAGTTTGACATGCTTGGCCTAGAGACAGTTAGGCTGACCTGTCTGGTTCTCCTATGCCATTGGTCGGCAAACTCACTAGTCAACAGAGCCAAATATCAACAGTACAACGATTGAAATTTATTTTGAGAGCCAACTTTTTAAACTTAAACTATATAGGTAGGTACATTGTTATTAACTTAATTAGGATACTCCTAAACTTTGCTAAAAACGTCCTCAATCTGATTGAGGTACGTTTGCTGAGGTCAACCCCTTCCAACTCTCCCATCCACACTCGTCTTGTATACTTGTTTCATCTATCTCCTTTCTGAAAACCGACTTCTGCACATGGGCCACAAGTTTCAATCGCACTGTATGTGCGCGCCCGTGGTATTTTGTGGAAGAGCCACACTGAAGGGGCCAAAGAGCCGCATGTGGCTTGCGAGCCGTGGTTTGCTGACCACTGTCCTATACCATCTGCTGGGGGATATCTGTCTGCCCTATGGAGCATCAGAGCAACAGCTACAAGAATAAGTGCAGAAAAGACATCCAGAACTATTGAGAAGTGTTTTATAAGGAAGATGGGGCCTTCCCCTACTATTTACAACAGACGTCTTGGATGGTTAAGGGAAATAGTGATCAAATCACCATCAAGTTCTCCTGGCAGGGATAGACATGTCAGCAGTTAGTTAAATTCAAGGTGCTTGCAAACGTATGGGAGAGTTATGGCAAGGCATTTTCTTTCACAGAGAAGGCAGCCAGGGCAATTCTGAATGCAAAAATTCATCATGATCCCTCCCTCTCTTGTACTTCCTAGGTTTAAGGTGTTCCCTCTTTTTTTTTAATTTATTGTTTTATTGCTTAAAGTATTAGAAAGGGTATTAGATATGTGTCCTTTTTCCCCCCCGCCCTTGACAATCCCCTGGCCTCCCCTACCCCCCAGTGTCTTATGTCCATTGGTTATGCTTATATGCATGCATACAAGTCCTTTGGTTGATCTCTTACCCCCCTCTCTCCTACCCCCTCATCCTCCAAGGTGTTCCCTCTTAAAGTGCCAGGGTTGTTGCTCTCTCTTCACTATTACAAAATCTGTATGATTTATTAGAGTACTTATAATGTCATCTTTTCCCAACCATCATCTGTCATCTAAACCTTTCATCCAGAAAAATCATGTGCAAGAAGAATAAGGACATTTTAATAAAACCTTAAGAGATCCAGTATATCTTATACTTTGGCCACATGGGCCAGTATAGGGGCTTGATTTGCAGTGTGCTCAACTGAATAGTCTTTATTCTTATGTTTTAAAACTATGTGAATTCCTCAAGAAAATCCACATGGCTAAATCAGAATTCAGTAAGAATCCCTTAAAAGACTTTTTTTTTTTTTTTTTTTTTTTTTTAAAAAAAAGTTTTTTTGTTGCCATTCAGAGAAGGTACTAACTCATCTAGCCTGGGAAAGAAGCATAATGATCAGGTTAGGTTGGAATAATTTGGTCAGGTGGAATCCCAAATTTTCAAAACAGGTCCACACAGATTCCCCCTCCATTTTCATTCTGATCATTAGATGCTCTTTAATGACCAACCTGCCTTACTCAGGTGTGTGGATCAAGACGAAGTGAGAAAAGTAGAATCAGAAATCTTCTTGAGCTAATTTTTAAGAGACTTTTTCAATACTTAAATAAGAATAGATGCTTGGCGATGGTAGGCAACGTGGAAGATCCATCCAATACTTATCATGGCATTGTTAAGATTGTTGAATGACTTTTATGAACAAAGAAATACCACTTTCAGACTTCAAATGGTCTAGATTAGAAAGTAAAACATAATAGAGGTTAATATCAAGCGCCACAATGGTGTCACCAAAGTCAACTGTGGGGATTGGGACAGCAATTCCATAAACTGAAAATATACTGACAGCTGAGGCACCATTAGTAACCTCGATTAGAGGGTCCCCCCACCTGAAGACAGCTGGCAAGAGTCTGGCTGTCGTAGCAGCCTCTGCATCAGGAATGTAGAATCCTCTCTCTGTGCCCAGTGAAATGGGTTTATTCGGAAACAAAAAAGAATTGCAACTTTGGACATGTGGTCTACTTACAAACCATGTGCAAGTCCAGAGCACAAAGGAGAGGAATATACTTTTATAGAGGAAAGAGGTGTTCAGAGGGGCTGTTGTAAGCAAAGAGTCCATTGGAGGAAACTTGGAGTTCTCAGTGTAGTGACTTTTCATTGGCTGAGTTGTAACAGTCTTTCATTGTCTCAGTGGTTGTCAGGTGAGAAGATTTCTCCTTCTTGTTGAAATACTGGAGTAGTAAAACATCTTCCCGTTGAAGATGGAAAGTACATCACTTCTTGTTTTGGGCACTTGACAATGAGTGGTAAGTTGTGAGAGTTCCCTCTAGAGGCCTTCACAACTCCAATTTAGAAGAGATTCAGTTTATTAATTTTCACATTGGCCCCAGGTAGTTTAATTAACAGTCTTGATTTGCTTTCATACTTCATGGCCCAAAAGAAAGTCACTGTTGTTTTCTGACACTGTTGTCTTCTATGTTACTGATTATTCTTCTAGGCCTTTCACAGAAGCTCAAGGGTCAGTAAAAATATAACAAGGTTTATCAAGGGAAGTATTTGCCTGAGTTATGAGAATTGTTTGAGATCTGCTCATGTTATAAAACAACCGCAATTTTTTTTTTCAGTTTGGCACAGCTGGTTGAACCTACAGAAATCCTGAATACATTATCAACTTTCAATTTAACAAAACCATTAGTAAACCAGGCCCAGTCATGTTGGGGAACCTCAGTGACATGAGGATTCATTGAGCAGGCAGCTTTGCTTCAGGCAGTGGCATGGGGAATGAAATCCCTCTCACAGGTATAGCTGTCACTTACTCTTGTAAAGCTAAGATGTTGCTGAAACCAGGATAAATATACCATTTCCTCTTTACCGGTAAGATTTGTTAACATGCCTTATCTTGTTAGTCATGGGAGTTGACCCCTCCCACTATGAGGATGTTATGTTGGATAACTATGGGTAAGGTTTTTTTGTTTCAAACAAAGCCCGATTATACACGGATAGTTGTTTAAATTCTACATTTAGTAGCTCTGTCAAGGGACAAGTGATTCCAAAACCCTAAGTGTATCTCCAAGGAAAGACTGTTTCATTTTTTTTTAAAAAAAATTCCTTTTTCTTTTAGCTTCTCAAATAGACTGTTCGCTGCTACTTAGTCTTCAAACAGCTGATTTGATCCTCTGCTTCATCCAGTCTGCTGTGGATTACATCTAGTGTATTCTTCATTTCAGTCATTGTATTCTTCACTTCTGACTGGTTCTTTATAATGGTTTCTATCTCTTTGTGTAAATTTTCCCTGAGTTCATCTATTCTTTCTTTAAGTTCATTGAGCATCCTTTTCTTTTATTTTATTTTAAATTGATTCAGAGAGAGGAAGGGAGAAGGGGAGAGAGATAGAAACATCAATGATGAAATTTGCATGCCTCTTATTGGGGATTGAGTCTGCAAGACAGGCATGTGCCCCGTCTGGGAATCAATCCATGACCTCCTGGTTTGTAGGTCAATGCTCAACCACTAAGCCACACCAGCTGGACCATTGAGCATCCTTAAAGCCAGTGTTTTGAATTCTGCATCTGGTTATTTGCTTTTCTCCATTTTGTTTAGTTCTTTTTCTGGAGTTATGTCCTGTCCTTTCATTTTTGACGTGTTTCTTTGTCTCCTCATTTTGGCTGCCTCCCTGTGTTTGTTCCTACATATTAGGTAGATCTACATCTCCCAGTCTTGGCAGGGTGGCCTCGTGTAGTGGGTGTCCTATGGGGACCAGTGACACAGTCTCCCTGGTGACCTGGGCTAGGTGCTCTAGGGGTGTTCCTTGTGTGGGTTTTATGTACCACCGATTATAGTTGAGCCTTGATTGCTGTTGACATTTCTGTGGGTGGGGCTGATCCTCAAGAGGACTGACTGTGAGGACTGGCTGTGATTACAGTGGATGAGTTGTTGTGTGAGTCTGACCTCATATGGTGGGATACACTGTATCAGGGGTCTGGTGCCTGCTGAGTCCACCCCTTGGGTGTATCATTTGTGGATCTATTTGGGTAGTTCTCTGGTGTGGTTTGAAGCCAGTCACCAAGAGTATTGATTCTGGGGCCGCTTTGGAGGGGATCCTGTGCAGACCCAGGTCATCCACTGCCTGGGCCTTACTCAGGGCCCCCTCGAAGAAGCTATGTAGGAAGTGATCTGTGGTTGGTAGCTGCCTATGGTAGGCCCAGAGCAGTGATTCTCAACCATCTGGCCCTTTAAATACAGCTCCTCATGTGACCCAACCATAAAATTATTTTTGTTGCTACTTCATAACTGTAATGTTGCTACTGTTATGAATCATAATGTAAATATCTGGTATGCAGGATGGTCTTAGGTGACCTCTGTGAAAGAGTTGTTCGACCGCCAAAGGGGTCGCGACCCACAGGTTGAGAGCCACTGGCCTAGAGGCACCTGGGAGAGGCAAAGCTATGAACTAGAGCCAACTGCCACTGATGCTCAGTAGGGTCTGCTTACCAAGAGGAATAGGGCACACTGAGGCCAGTCTCTGCTTGTTTGGGGTTTGTGGGCCTTTCATAAATTTTAGGGAAGTTTTCAGCATGGGTTGAGGCTGGCTGCTTGTGAGGAATATCTGCTGAAATAGGTTTGGGCCTGTGCAGAATTTGGGTGGGGTGGTTCTCAGGAAATCACCAAGGTGGGGTGAGTGGTGTTTAGCCAGTTTAAGGGAGACTCAGATTTTTCCTGCAGCCAGACAATTCACATCCTCCCTGTCTTTCCCTGGTGCTTTTGAGTGCTGAAGCTCAGAATGAGTACATCTGTCAGCTGGTTAGTCTCTGCCTGGGCCCTTTAAGAGGAATGCCTGGGGTTTCAGGCAGTGCTTTGTCTTACTCAGATTGAATCCCCACTGATTTTCACAGCCAGAGTTGTGGGGATTCCTCTTCTCAGCACTGGTGGTCCAAAGGTAAAGGGATTAATAAAAACACACAAACAAAGAAAACAAAAACCCCCACCTAAACACAGACAACAGTATGGCGATTACCAGAGGGAAATGGGGGTGAGGGGAAGTAGAAGATGGTAAAGCGGGGATAAATGGTGATGGAGGAGACTTGACTTGGGGTGGTGGACACACAATACAATATTATGTATTTGAATGGTGCACCTGAAGCCTATATAATTTTATTAACAATGTCACCCCAATAAATTCAATAAAAATCCTATCTAATAAAGAGGGAATATGCTAATTGACCCTCACTCTGTCGCAAAGATGGCAGCACCCACAGCCAATAAGGAGGGAATATGCTAATTGACTGCCACATCCTCAAAGATGGCAGTGTCCATAGCCACAAGTTGGTGGCGCCCAGTCCCCTCAGCCCTGCCAGGGCAGCAGGTGCGAGGCAAGGTAGGGCCCACCCCCAGAAGGGCCCAGCTACTCCATGCGCCTGCCTCTAGAATTCCCCAGTCCCATCAGCCCCCCAGCCATCCAGGGCTGGCCCAAGGTGCAGGCAAGCCTCAGATTGAAGCTTCCCAGCTTCCCAGGGCCACCAGAGGCTCAGGTAACCAGGGCCAGCAGAGGCTTGCACTGCCGGCAGTGGCAGCAGTAGAAGTGTGATGGGGCATCGCCTTTCCCTGATCACCGGGTCACCTCCAGCCCCTGAGGACTCCCAGACTGTGAAAGGGGGCAGGCTAGTCTCAGGGACACCCCCCCCCCTCCAGTGCATGAATTTTCATGCACCGGGCCTCTAGTCCTATATAATAAAGAGCTAATATGCAAATGCTTGTCATGCCCTTGCGCTCTCACACCCTCACGCCTGGGACAGGGGACCTGAGGCCAGGCCAGGGAACCTGAGGCCCCACTCCATGCCCTGGTGCTGGGGCAGGGGACCTGAAGCCCGTACACTCAACATTGGGAAGAGAGGAATTGGGACCAGCCAAGCACAAATAAGCTCGCAAGAGAGGAATGGGGACCAGTCAGGCACAAATGACCTTGTGAGAGAGGAATGGGGACCAGCCAGGCACAAATGAGCTCGTGAGAGAGGAATGGGGAGCAGCCAGGCTGCGGCCGGGAGAGGGACAAACTGCCCACCCCACTGTCCCAGGTGCCAGTGGCTGGGGCTGCAGCCCAGAAGAGGGACAAGCCACCCACTCCACAGTCTTGGGCACCAGCGGCTGGGACTGTGGCCTGGGAAAGGGACAAGCTGCCCACACCGAGGTCCCAGGTGCCAGTAGCTGGGTCTGCTGACTGCCCCACAGTCCCCTATGGCTACAGCCAGCCTGGGCAAAGCCAGCCCAGGTCCTGGGTGCCTGTGGCCCAGAGGGAGGGAAGCCCAGGTCCCAGGTGCCTGCAACTGGCTGGAGGAGGGAATACTGGGTCCCAGATGTGGGACAAGGCAGAGACAGTTAGTGGCGATCAAGCCAGCAGGGGAGCAGTTAGGGGTGATCAGGCCAGCAGGGGAGCAGTTAGGAGTGATACAGAAGGCAGACAGAGGTGGTTAAGGACAATCAGGCAGGCAGGCACCGGCAGTGGCAGCAGTAGAAGTGTGATGGGGCATCGCCTTTCCCTGATCACCGAGTCACCTCCAGCCCCTGAGGACTCCCAGACTGTGAAAGGGGGCAGGCTAGTCTCAGGGACACCCCCCCAGAAGCAGTCGGACATTACCTGGGGGGTCCCGGATTGGAGAGTCGAAGGCCGAGCTGAGGGACTACCCCTCCCCCTGTGCATGAATTCCATGCAGCAAGCCTCTAGTCCTATCTAATAATTGGCGTACGACCGCTACCCTTCCCATTGGCTAATCAGCGAGATATGCGAATTAACTACTAGCCAAGATGGCGGCCGGCAGCCAGGCAGCTTGAAACTAACATGAGGCTTGCTTGCCTCAGTGACGGAGGACACCAAACGTTCCCCACCTGCAGCTGCAGGCCTCTGAGCCTGCAGTTTAAGAACCATAGTAACAGATACATCTGGACTTCAACCAGCAGGATTGCAACATTGTAACCAAAGGCCAGAAACCTACTTTCAGCCGCAGAGGGCTAAGAGCTGGAGCCAAGCCTCAAAGCTAAAGCTGGCCCAGAATAAAAAAGAAAAAAATGAAAAAAAGGAGCAGTTGGGAGCTTCAGTCACCCGCCAGCCTGAAAACAGCCCTCAGGCCCTCACCCAGACTGGCCAGGCACCCCAGTGGGGACCCCTACCCTGAAG
>NW_006294243.1:326012-347938 GCF_000327345.1 Myotis davidii
CACCCGGGAGCAGGCCTAAGCCAGCAGGTCGTTATCTCCCAAGGGGTCCCAGACTGCGAGATGGCACAGGCCAGGCTGAAGGACCCCCCTCCCCCCTGAGTGCACAAATTTTTGTGCACCGGGCCTCTAGTAAATAAATAAAAAGGAATAAAACCACTATGCTAAATGAAGAAGCCAGACCCAAAAGGCTACATATGGTTTAAGACCATTTATATACTATTTTGAAAGGGCAAAACTGTAGGTACAGAAATCACACCCGTGGTTTCTAGGGTCTGAGTGAGGGAGGAGGCAGGAAGCACTAGGAAACTTTTTAAAAGCAATGCAAACTTCTATGTCTTTATTTTTGTGGAGATTTTCCAAAAGTCATAAAATCAATACTAATGAAAGGGTAATATGCAAATTGGTCATGACGCCCTCACAGTCACAACTGGATATGCTAATTAGTCATAACCAGTATGCAAATTGACCATCACTCCAACACACAAGATGCCTGCCCCATGTAGTCAAAGATGGCTACCCCCATATGGCCACAAGATGGCCTGCAGGGGAAAGCAGTTTTGGGCAATCAGGCCAGCAGGGGAGGGCAGTTATGGGTGACCAGGCCAGCAGGGGAGGGCAGTTAAGGGTGATCAGGCCAGCAGGGGAGGGCAGTTGAAGGCGATCGGGCTGGTAGGGGAGGGCAGTTGGAGGCTATCAGGCCAGCAGGGGAACAGTTAGGGGTCGATCGGGCTGGCAGGGGAGTGGTTAGGGGGTGATCAGGCTGGCAGACAGAAGCAGTTAGGGGAAATCAGGCTGGCAGGCAGGCAAGCAGTTAGGAGCCAGCAGTCCTAGATTGTGAGAGGGATATCTGACTGCTCGTTTAGGATGTCCCGCAGTTGGACATCCCTTGAGGGTTCCCAGATTGGAGAGGGTGCAGGCTGGGCTGAGGGACACCCCCCACCCCCAGTGCACAAAGTTCATGCACTGGGCCTCTAGTTTTATAATAAAAAGGGGTGAATTAAAAAAAGAGAGAGAGAAAAATGTAGAAATAGAAAGAACAAATTTTAGGGTCACTTGTGTTTAAAATTCCACCTCTGGAACCTGTTGCTATAAGAATTTAAGCAAGATAGTTCTTGTATTAAACTTCCTAAAACACTGAAATAGTTATATTTACACTCTGTTAAAATATTTACTATTGCTCCATTTCTTATAATAAATCTTTAGTGCACTTAGTTTTGCCCATCACTACTTGTCTGTAACCTATTTTTGCAATCTTATTTTCTTTTTTTCTCCATTCTCAAAAACTGTGATGGGTCAAGCAACTATTATCTGTCTATGTTATATTCTTATACTTCTCTATCTTAGTTAATACTTAATTCTTTACCTTAAAAATGCTTTTCCCATAAAATTCTGGTAGTCCAATTTCTACCCACATTTTATTGCAAGTACATCAACTCCTCTTCAAATTCCACTTCAATCTTTAAGCTGGAAATAATGTGTCCATGTTTTGAATCAGTGAATCTTGTTTGATTATCATTTTCTACTTTACATATTTGTGTAGTCATTGAAGCTGCTGGAGATTAGTGTAGTTTTTAGGGGAAAGATATAGTATCTAATTTATCATTATAAACTTCCAAATACCTAGTACAATGCCCAGCATTTTCAAATCCAGTGATTCTCAAAGTGTAGGCACTGGACTAGTAGCATCAGCATCACGTCGGTACTTGCTAGAAATGTACTGAATCAGAAACTCTGGGGGTGGGGCCCCATAATTTGTGCTTTAACAAGCCCGCCAGGTGATACTGATGCTATCTAAAATTTGGGATGCACTCTTGTTGAATGGATGAATGGATAAACAAATGATGAATACATTTAGTAGATATATAAATAAAATATGACAGTTACTATAATTATTTCAGCTAAAAAATGCACACTGTTGAGATTTAGAAAATAAATTATGGAACACCTTTGCATTTTAATTAGGACAAATCTGATATGCCTTACTTTCTAGCAATACTCTCCAACATGATGTTTGTCTTAAGAATTTTCACATTATTTATACCTGAAAGTGTGAATGCTTAATTTTTTTGTAAATGTTTATAAGCAAATCACTGATTTTAATTCACTGGTTGGATAAAAGATACCCATAGGATCTCTTGAAATTTTTCTATGAAGTAGAGTGTGGTGCAGTGATTCATGAATTGAATGTGTATATGAATCATTCAAGGAACTTGTTAAAATGAAGATTTGATCCAGTGGGTCTAGACTGGTGCAGGAGATTCACAAGCTTTCAAGTGATAGCATTGCTGCTGGTCCAGGAACCATCTTACGCAGTGAAGAGTTACAGTATAATGTGGTTTCCAAACTAACAGGCAATCAAATCACTGTGTAGATGAGTAAGGGGTTTGAGTATTTGGGCAGACTATTAATCTTCTATGGGCTTTGTTTTTCTTTCACTTGTGAACCATAAATGACATGTAAAACATCTAGTATGATTCCTGACACACAATAATTACTCAATGAAAAGCAACTATTATTATTCAAATAGAAGTAAATGACAAAATTAAAAGGAATGTCAAAATATCATGGCCTCATCTGGTAGGAGTGTCTACAGCCTGGGATGCAGCTCGTTTACCCTATTCCTGATGTGCTCATTATGGAATGTGAAGGCAATAAAACTGAGATCTGTCTGCTTTCAACAGTTCTAAACTTCTGCAATTTCAGCTTTGAGTGTCTGCCATTGACCCGCAGCAGCCGAAATCACACATGCAACTTGCTGAAAATTGAGCTCTTCTTCTGGCACTATCCTAATAATCAGTTTATTCCTGATGCAAACAAAGAAAGCTGCAGCACATTGAAATAAAGCATTTTGATTTCTTTATTGTATACTTAAGGACATTATTTTTATCCTGGGATCTATTTTGTTGCATATGGATATTAGTAACTGAGATTTAAATAATAAATTTATTGTTATGAGATTTCTCATTAATATTAGGCATTAGTCAAAGAATTTGGTACATTTTTCACATATATTTGTTAGCATAACATTTAAAAACTAGTTATTTAAATTACACAGTTTAATGGCACAGCCTTGCTTTTCAGTTAATAAAATCAAAAGCAATAAATCCAGTAGGCTATTACGTTGTTCAGTGAAGGATTTACCACTCATAGAGATGAATTTCTGAGTGACAGGCACCAGGAATCAGACCATTTAAGGAACTGAAACTGTCCTGAGGACATCTGATTGCATGTCTGCATTCCATTGGAATTACAAGCCCACCAGCTCAGCCCCCAGAGCCACTGACCATAAGGGCTTCCGCCAGTGACTGCATGTAAGGATGAAAACTTCAGCTGTTGGGTGCTGCCCTCATCATCCCAAGGTCTCCTTGACTCCATGTGTGCAGCCCTTTCTTTGGATGTCCCATCCCACAATCCCTTTCCTTAAATAAATTCGGTTTTCTTTAATCACTGTCCGAGATGGCTTTTTAGCCTTCCCGTGCACCATCATGTTAACCTTTCAAGTATTAAATTGGGAGTTCAAAGTATTTCTTTTGTCATTGCATTGCCTTAACTCAAGCTCTCTCATATTGAGGATATTTTTATTCCTTAGTTTTTATATCTTTTTAACGTGTTTTGAAATAAATTTTAAAAAGAACTGTATTTTAAGAAGTAATCAAGTATTAAAAGTCCATTATGATTTCTCTAAGATAAACTTTATTTTTATACATCAATTGATTTCTCCCTGTAAAAAAAGTCTCACCCAAAATTATTTCCTTACTTTTAAATTCTCTCCCTCCTCTCTCCTCCAATCTACCCTCTCCACTCAATTTGAGGTTTCTGACATATACTTTCTATTTAGCAGAAGTGAAGGTGACAACATCAATGGCTAAATAACTAAGAGGATAGGTATGCTGTGGCCTCCTTGTGAAATGACTTTTAATGGTGTCATAGTTCAATGGCAGTTTCTGGGGCAATGCTTGGAAAATTGGCACTTCTTTTAGTGCTCTGCTGCTCATGAGTGAACCCATCAACTATTTAATGGGGCCAACCCAATTAGGTTCTGCCCCATTCCTCTGAGGCTGTACCCAGAAAGTCCTAAGCACCTGCTCTTGACAGGGAGTATGAATGCTGCTGTTGGGAAGGCAGAGGCGGACCCAAAACCTATAGAATTTTGAGGGTCTCCTTTAAGAGGAAAGAATATATCCCACTCCCCAAATATTACAAAAGCAGTTCATCGTAGAAAACATCACTAGGATCCCTAAATTGAACTAACTCAGAGAGAAAATTCAAATACTTTCTGATGATCTGTGGTTGGCCAACCCGACTTCATAAATATGTTTTATAGTTAGACTAGAGGCCCAGTGCATGAAATTTGTGCATGGTGTGTGGGTGGGAGTCCCTCAGCCCAGCCTGTACCCTCTCGCAATCTGGGACCACTGGCTCCCAACTGCTCTCCTGCCTGACTGCATGATCACCTCTAACCACTCTGCCTGCCTGCCTCATTATCCTTAACCACTTCTGCCTGCCTGCCTGCCTGATCACCCCTAACCCCTCTGCTTGCCTGCCTGATCATGCCTAACCACTTGCCTGCTGGCCTCATCACCCCTAACCTCTCTGCCTGCCTGCCTGATTGCCCCTAACCACTCACCTGCCTGTCTGATTGCCTCTAACAGCCTCTTCCTCAGCCCCTGCCACAGCAGCTTCATCTAGAAGGACGTCCAGAATGACGTCTGGAAGGTTGTTCAACTGTCTGGTCTAATTAGCACATTATTATTATAGACATGAGTGAAACTATATGGTTCCTTTTCTTCTCTGTGTGACTTGCTATTACACTTAGAATGATATTCTCAGGATCCATCCATGTTGTCACAAATGGCGTATTTCATCCCTTCTTATGACAAGTATTCCATGGTATATATGTAACACATTTTCTTTATCCATTCATCCATCAAAGAACACTCAACTTGTTTCCATGTCTTGGCTACCACAAATAAAGCTTCAATGAACATAAGGGTATATATATATATTTACAAATAAACATTTTCAAATTTTGGGGGTAGATACCCAAAAGAGGGATTGCTGGGTCATATGGTAACTTTATTCTTAATGTTTTGAGGACTTGCCATACTGTTTTCCATAGAGGCTATACCAATTTACACTCCCTCCAGTAGTGTATGAGGGTTCTTCTTCCTCCACATCCTTGCCAACAATTGTTATTTCTTGTTTTGTTGATAATAGTATCCCAACAGGTGTGAAGTGGTATCTCATTGTGGTTTTTATGTGCACTTCTCTAATAGCTAGTGAAGCTGAGCATTTTTTCATATATCTGTTGGACATTTATATGGGAGAGGTGTCTGTTCAGTTCCTCTGCCCATTTTTATATTGAATTTTTTTTCTTTATTGATTAAGGTATTATATATGTGTCCTTATTCCCCCATTGCCCCCCCTCCCACTCATGCCCTCACCACCCTGGTACCTGTGTCCATTGGTTAGGCTTATATGCATGCATACAAGTCCTTTGGTTGATCTCTCCCCCTTTCCCCCACCCTCCCCTACCTTTCTTAAGTCCTCATCTGAGGATATGTTTATTTATTTTAGAGAGAGAGGAAGAGAGAAAAATCAATGTCAGAGAGAAACATCTATCAGTTGCCTCCCATGCACCCTTACTAGGGATCGAACCCACAACCTGAGTATGTACCCTGACCAGAATCAAATTATGACCTCTTGGTTCATAGGTTGATGTTCAACCACTGAGCTATGTTGGCCGAGCTAAACATGATCACTAGTTTTAATTCTATTTTACTCTTTTTTTAATGATCACTTTAAAATGCTTACACTGAATTAATAGTTTAGTGCTTCAACATTTTCCCAGTAATGTAATTATTAGTTCCATACTCATTTGTTTGTTGAAAGTTCTATTTTGGTAGAATTTCATTAGATTATTTATATATTTATCATTAGAAACTGCTGCTAGCATTATATCTGTCTTTTCTTTCTATTTCCTTTAATTTGGTCATTTGTATTATGATTCTGGATATGTTTAGCTTTTTCCCTCCCATTCTTTGCAGCATATCATTAGGCTCATTTTCAGTTTTCTCTTGTAATATTTAAATATCTGTTTTTGGATCACAGGATACAATATTTAATCAATATTTTATAAGTATATTTTAAACTTTTGGAAATGTTAATGCTTGCCTCACTATAGAACCTTTAAATAGCATCATATTAGTTAATATATGTGACATTCATGCTCTGGGATGCAGACTAAATAAATATTTGAGGAGGTTAAGTGATTATTCAAAATTAAATAAAATATAAATTTTATAAGCATGTTCTGAATAGAATTATTTTTACAGCTTCTACTTACTATTCAAAATTAACTCCATGTGCTTACTTTCTAGCCCATTGATTAATTTAGTTCTTATCACATGTCACCATTTATTATTAACTAGAGGCCCAGTGCATGAATTCATGCATGGGTGGGGTCCGGCCAGCCTGCCCTGATAGAGGTCGATCGGGGCTGGGTCAGCTGGGAGGGAGGGGATGCGAGAGGTTAGCTGGTCAGCCCTGCACTTAATTGGTGTGGGGGGGCTGATCAGGGATGGGGAGAGCAGGAGGGAGGGGCCGCAGGAGGATGGCCGGCAGGCTCTGCCCCCAATCAGGGTCGGGGGGCCAATCAGGGCCCTGATCAGGCCAGTTGGCCACCACAGTGAGCATCATAGTGACTGGTCGTTCCAATCATTTTGTTGTTCTGGTCACTTGGCTTTTATATATATAGATTAGAGGCTTGGTGCATGAAATTCATGCATGGGTAGGTTCTCTAGGCCTAGCCAGTCGGTGATCAGGGCCCATTGAGACCTTTCAGGTGCCAGGTGGGGCCTTCCTTTTCTGGCTGCTGGCTGCCAGCTGGGGCCTTCCTTCATGAATTCCCAGTCTCCTGGTTGAACTCCTAAGGGCACAATTTGCACATTAGGCATATATATATATATATAGACTAGAGGCCTGGTGCATAAAATTCATGAATGGGTAGGGTCCCTAGGCCTGGCTGGCGATCAGGGATGATTGGGGCCTTCCTTCCCCCAGCTGCTGGCTGCCAGCCAGGGTCTTCCTCTGTTCCATGCTGCCCCCTGGTGATCAGCATGTGTCATAGTGAGCAGTTGAACTCCTGGTCAGTCAAACTCCCAAGGGTACAATTTGCATATTAGCCTTTTATTATATCAGATTATGTGGGAAGTATAAATGTATACTATTTCCT
Organism: Myotis davidii; assembly: GCF_000327345.1. Taxonomy (NCBI): domain Eukaryota; kingdom Metazoa; phylum Chordata; class Mammalia; order Chiroptera; family Vespertilionidae; genus Myotis; species Myotis davidii. The sequence goes on from NW_006294243.1 coordinate 333,247, forward strand.
CCAATAAGATACCAGTCTTATTGGGAAGAGGAACATGTCTTATGTCTTTTTATTTTCTACAGGACATTAACATATAACTTTGCATATAGTAGGTGCTAAAAACTAATTATCTGATTATAATTTCCATGAAGACCATGCTCATTGCAGTTATAGACATTGCTAAACAAGTAGCTGTTCCCTAGCTATGGAGGTGAATACAAAGGCCTTCTGTCTTCTTTTTTCAAGAGCTTTGCTCCCCTAGGGTTGTTGTTGTTGTTTTTTTTATGGGAGTAAATTAGGAAGGCACTAAAAAGCAGTCAGTCTGACTCTAAGATCAACCTGTTGCCACTCTGATGCGGCATCCTATCTAATAATAGACAAACATGGTAATTGACCGTACCTTCGTTATGCCTCCCATTGGCTAATCAGTGTGATATGTAAATTAGCCACCAACAAAGATTGTGGCTAATTTGCATACTGGAGGCAGGGTGGGACAGCACCATCCCACCTGCCCTGCCGCAATCCGGGCCTGCTATCTGCGATCCTGGGCGGGGGGGTGGAGGGGGAGGTCCCATGTGTGACCTGGGGCCGCGCCCCAAACCCTGATTGGCCCTTTCCTGAGCATGACCAGGGGTGGCACCCCAACCCCTAGATCAACCCTGCCCTGTGTGTGACTAGGGGCGGTGTCCCAATCCCCCAATCGGCCCTGCCCAGTGCGGGACTGGGGGTAGCACCCCAATCCCCTGATCAGCCCTGCCATATGCGCGACCCGGGGATGTGGGGCAGGCACCTAGGGATTGGCCTGCCATCTGCCACCCGGGCAGGGACCTAGGGATCGGGCCTGCCATCTGCCACCTGGGGAGCAGGCCTAAGCCAGCAGGTGGTTATCTCCTGAGGGGTCCCAGACTGTGAGAGGGCACAAGTGGGGCTGAGAGACACCCCCCCCACCCCCAACCCCCGCCAGTGCGCACTGGGCCTCTGGTAGAGTGAATATGAACCTCTAATCTCCCTTACAGCTCGCCAACTACTCACAATAGAAGTCTATTCTCCATTTGAATATTTCCAAAGAATTGAAACGTGGGGTTCAGGGTACAGACTTCTTCTCATGGGTTCTTGCCTGACGAAGTTGAAGAATAAATTTGTGGACTAACAAATTTCTTTAAAAAAATGTAGATGTTTATTGGAAGCAGATAAAAAATCCATCTGAGGTGGGGGGTGTCCTGAGAGGGGACCACCTAGGGAGGAGCCCCCAAATGGGAAAAGCCTGCTCTCTCTCTCTCTAATAGGAAAAATAAAAAAATCCTCTTTCGTGTTTCTTTGTCTCTGGTTTATATATGCTGTAGTTCTTTGTTTGAACATGACCCTTTCTAATTGGACCTTTCATTAATTTAGGACCCCCATGCTCTCCTCATTGGTTATTTTGTTACATAGTATCAGTTCCAAAGGCCAAAGCCCAGTGGTGCCCCCTCTTGTTCTCCCCTTATCTTGTAAGATTTCTCTATCTCCTGTGAAAATCTGTTTTCCTCTCTCTGCCATTTGTCCGCATTACTTTATCCTCTGTGAAAGTTTATTTCCTTTCCCCCCATATTCTGTGGCTTCCCCTTATCTTTTGTAAATGCGTGTCTTCCTCTCCCCTTATCCTGTGGCACCTTTTTGCTTTTCTCTGTGAAAGTATGCTTTCTGGCCACTCCAGGCCCTCACCTATGCATTCCTCCCCCATGGACCCTCTTTATTCCTAAAACTCCCTAAACCTGACTATTTTATTCCTAAAACTCCTTTCAGAATCAAGCTCATCCTGGCAGGCCACATGGTGGCTGTCCAGAAGTATTGAAAAGAAAGGTATTTGGCCACAATAGTCCAGCAGTAAACTCTTTACTGGGTTAGGTTTTGAGTATTTCTTGCTGCTCTTGGTTAATCAGTGACTGGGGTTTTGTCAACAGTTAGCATCCTTAACTCTTATCCAGTTCAAAGTGAAGGGCTGGGAAAATTAAAATATTTTTATGTGAGACTATTGAAACATATGTGTTTGTGTGAGAAGAATGTCACACCTTCATCGATAACTTTCCAACTGATAACCTGTGTATTATATCCCAAATTCATTATAAAGTGGGGTATATTCTTTTAAATATGTCCTGTAAGAAGTCAGTAAGGTTCTAGCATTCAAAATAATACTCGACTCTCTGTGTACCCTGCAAAATCCTTAATACATGACATAGCATTCAGGGGTGTGGATTGTATAAGGCTTGAGAAATCATTTGGTCTGGTCCTGCCAAGGCATTAGAGGTGAGTTAATTAAATGTTTGACAAAATATAGTGGGACAATTTTTAAGTTGATAAATTTATTATATGGTCCACGAATGGTGTTATAAATATCTAAATGGCCCTTGGCAGAAAAAGATTCCCCACCCTTGAATTATAGCTCCATCAATGAGGCACTATTTTATGAATTATACAATGCCTTCCTGCAGAAGTTTTCCTTTTAATTGAAATTACTCATGGAAATGTAGCATGGTAAATTCCTAACACCCAACATACTGAAATGAAGGGAAAGGAAGCAAAACACTGAGAGCAAAACTCAAACACTTCCAGCAGAATTTTGCTCAAAATTTTACTCAGACCCACTCAGAATAAAGGAAACCCTCTGATAACATGCAAAGGAAAGTTCCTTTTCACCTCAGGCTTTTATCCACACCTTTTGTATTGTTTGGATACCTTTGCAGCCTTCCCAGTTTCATTATTCAAGCTAATACCCACATGTCCTTTGGTTCTGAGCTAGAATAATATTTCTACAGCACAGCCTTCCCTGGCTTTGGCCTTCCATTGTTCTTTCTCATCACACACTGCAACTTTCCACTGTATTAAGTAAGCCTCTTCAGGTGCGGGACCATGCTAGTCTTGATGATTATGGTGACAGCTGCTTCTAGAACAGGGTCTGACACAGGGATACCATTGTAAAGATATTAATGCACTGGCCACTGGCAGTGAAATCCATTGCCAATCATAGTTCCAGGGTTTGGATTGACTCTCTTGAGCTTACAGTCTCTCATTATTCCAAAGAGATATCAGAGCATTATTTTATTCACTTATCTCCTCATACTATTACTTCCTTTTCTATTGTATTTCTTGAGAATCAGGTTTGAATGTATTCAGTCAATTGTTATTTCTTACTGTTTTGAGCTTCTCTACATGGTAAGAGCTTAGAGTGTGAAGGCTCCCTCATGGAGTGTCATTAAGATGTCCAAGCAAAGTTTGACCCACCAGTGTGAAAACATGCTACTGAGTTGGGTGGTTTTTCCTGAGCAGGATGCAAGGGTGATTTCTTTCCCAGGTTCTTGTCCATATGGATTCGAAGAATGAAGCCATGGACAAAAGGTGGTAGATGAAAAGGGTTGAAATTTATTGAAAACAAGTACAGACTCCCATGTAGGGAAGGGGTCCTCAGGGGGTGACACACTAAGCCCCTTTTTCTAAGGTTTATAAAGGCTGCAGTTCTTTCTTTCTTGATATTCCCTTTGGATTGGTCACTACATCAGCGTCAAAGCTCAAACCCCACGTGGTATCTCCCTCTTTCTCTCCCCCCTCACTGGTAGAATGCTCTATCTCCTGTGAAAATCTGTTTTCCTCTTTCTCCCATTTGCCAGCATTTCTCTATTCTCTGTGAAACTTTGTTTCCTTTTTCTCCCTATACCCTGTGGCATTTCCCTATCTTCTGTGAATGGATGTCTTCCTCTCCCTTATCCTGTGGCACCTGTTTTCCTCTCTATGAATGTATGCCTTTTGGCAGCTCCAAGCCCTCATCTTTGCAGTCCTCCCCCATGGACCCTCAATTCCTAAAATTCCGTAAACCTGCCTATTTTACCCCTAAAACTCCTTTCACTACTCCCATATCACATGTAAGCATCAAAGTAAAATAGATTTCCTAGTGTCAAGGGAGTACATAAACAATTACCTCTGTCATTGGCTGAGTGTCCAGTAAACTCTTTATGGATGTGTATCCAGTCTTCACTGCAACTTTTGTGTTTGAGGGAAGATGTCCGGAGGCTCAGGGAGCTGGGACACAAAGTGTTGCAGTATTTCCTTTCAGGTGCTCTCACCTTCCCTACCACAACATGGGGGACTGGGTATGGCCAGACTTACTGATAAGAATATGGATTTAAAATACATTATTGTGCATCATTTTAGACAATTCAACCTACTTCCAGCTTTAAATCCAAAGGCATATGATGAGAACACAGAGATGACAAAAAAGAAATGAACACCAACCACAATCAGTGAATACGTTCGGCTGCTACCCTGGAGTTATTCAAAGGAATCTTCATAAAGACTTGAATGAAATGATCTCATATTTAGGTGACCATGGCCAGTGTCTTCTATTCATTTTAATTGTTATTATTATTATTATTATTTGGTTTAAGTTTAGATTTATTTAGAATGTGAAGGAGGAGTTATAGCAAACCGACAAGAAACAAATATTAAATCCCAGAAAAGGAAAATACTGCTCATTTCTGTGATTTAAAATATAAATTTGAAGGCAAGCTGTCAGCACACTGTTGTCACTGCTGTCAGCTCACCAGCACTCAAAGTTCATGGAACTATTTCTATTAAAATAATTATCTGTTCATGGAGTGCAGCATCCGAACAAATTATAGTCCCTTTGGTGTGATGAGTGAACAGATTCTAGAATCACTTATTATCTTGACCCTTCTCAGCTTTGAACAGTAGTGAACTACTTGCATTGTGATAGATATTATACCTGTATATTTAGGACATGAGAGTTCTAAATCCTTATATATGAGGCCTCATTCACACCCTTTCAGCTAATTATATGAATGTATGAACAATATTCTGAAAATGTTACAGTTAAGCCCCCAAATAATATCCTGATCCAAGAATAAAACAAACATAAAGTGCTTTTTTTATGTAGGAAAAGATAGACAATTAACATTTAATATTTAAAACAGTGTTTTCTGTTACATGCTTTTGGCAATGTTTAAACATAATATAAATGGCCTGATATATTTTTAAACTTGTGTGTGCATATCTTATATTATCCTGAGTTTACTTGTTGTTATATGATTTCTGAACCTCTTTAACCATGATGGATATGATGTCAATAGAAAATAAACTACATCATTGAAGGCAGCACCAATTGGTTCAAATCATCAGATGCTCGGTCCACTTTATAACAGTAAAAAAACAAAAGACATGAGATAGCAAAGGCTCAATGACCATATCAAATATATATTTTGTTCATTTTCCTGGGGACTACAAACTGACATATCATTAGCTGCTTCCTCATAGCATGTTCAATCAAAGAGTTTAATTTTTTTTTTGCAGAGATCCACACTATAGGCAGGCCTAACACCTCAGTTCTCCAGTGTCCATCACATCCCACTGACAACCAAAAAAATCAAAAATAAATCAACACACAGTATAATTTTATTGTCAAGTAACAAGATAGGGAAATTGTGGGCACAGTCTGAGGAAGCAACAGAAATTTGCAGAATAAAGTCCAAACTATTTCTACCTATTGCTAGAAATTGAGAAGAGTCCTTTTCCACATGGTTCTTATCACTAGGAAGCAGGATCCTTATTAATGAAAACTGGTCTGTGCCATTTCAGATATTTATAGCGAATGCCATTAAAAGTGTATATTCTTATAAAATAGCTATGTTTGATATCTGGGAGAATCAATCTAGTAAGTTTAGAGAGAGAATAGATCTTAAATTAATTTCAAGGACATAATTAAAATTTTTCTAGTTACTAGGATAAAAACATAATTAAATTTTTTTTGTCAAGCTTTCTGAATTTTCATTTTTTAAAATTCCGCCTGTGCTAAGATTAAGTCCTTGTTTATTGCTTGGTGCTAAATGGCCTTCAAAAAGGAAATAAAAAGTGATAGTAATGTTTAGTTTGTAAAAATTTAATTCACTTACTCGATCATAGTTATTTTTAGCATCTACTATCTATATGTGAATTATTCCCAAGACAAAAGGAGTACAACAAAGATATCAGACTTGATTTCTTCATTCATGGAACTTGTGTTTTAAAGTAAGAAACATATTATCAAATAATCGCTCATGCACACACAGGCACATACTACATTGCTCTATGAAAGACAAGTAGGTGGTGCTATCAGAACGTGGAATAAAGGGAGGTTGCCTCTCTGAGGAGGGGTAGGGTAATGTCTAGGAAGAAGTGGTATTTAAACTGGACTCTGGGGCATGTGGCTAAAGGAGGGGAGAGCGTTTTTATGCGGAGGATTCATGATGTGCACAGATTTTGAGCAGAACTGAAGAGAAAAAAAGAAGGGTATGGAGAAACATGGTCTGGGAGGCCCACTGGAAGCCATATAAAATATTTGCTATTTTATCTTTAGAGTAATGGATGCCAGTGATCAGGAGAGTTAGCTGACAAATTTGCACCCTTACAAAGAAGTATCTTACTTGGAAAAATAAAAAGTTATGAAAATCCATGCTTATGCTCCATATTTTCTCCTCCCAGAAATGTCATCCCAAGTCTGTCCAATTCAAAAGTCTTTCACTGTATTCTAGTCCCACGGCGAGTTTTCAGAAACAAAGATTCAGTCATCAAGAGTGACCTCGCTTTAATGATCTACACAGGTATAAACATTCATTCATGATAGAAAGGTCTCAATAGGGACCTGTAGGTCATGTAGATCATAAAAAAAGCCAGTGATTGAGTGACATTCTCTAAGGATTAGTCTGGTGGTAGCAGAGGCAGTGGAGTGACTTACAGTGTTACAATACATTGGGGTTACAACAAATGAAAGATGGCGAGGGTTTGCATGGCTTCTGCACTTGATGAATGGCCATCACTAGATAGCAGGTGAGCAATTTTGACTCAACTGGCAAGCAGGGAACAATACAATCTCAAGAAAGATTTCTGAACTTAAAAATCAAAGGAATCTGGCCTTAAGTCAGAACATGTTGATGGGTGACATAGAAGGAAACCAGTCTTCTTTGATGGGTCAGGGTAAGAATATCAGAGCTCCTCTTGCACCTATGAACCTGCCCTGCCCTTGGTACCTAAATACATTATGATTTTTCTGGCAGTAATGTTTATCTGTCAATTCTCAAACATGGTTCTCATCCAATGTCCCTCGACTGGTATATCTATTTTTTCTCCCCTTCATTCCTCTGATTATTTCCCTTCTCTCATTTTCCTTTCTCTCTCTTTCTCATCTCTCTTTTCAATTTAATTTCCCCATTTTTCCTCCCCATTATTGTTTTAATTTTTTTCTTTTTTTAAATTGACCATAATATGAAAGACAGTGAGTGCTTTAAAATATTTGCTATATTTATTAAAACAAATTTTATAATATCTATACATCATTTATAATTTAAAACTATACAACCACTTAATTAACATCAATTATAAATTGGTGTATTGGGGTAAAATATGTGTTGTTTATAAGTTAGAAAGAAAAAATAGAAAAAAATCAAAGATCCTTTTCTGAAACAGAGTGATATTCTGCTGAAATGTAAAGAACAGGAGATGTTCTGTGATGCCATATCACAATAGCAAAAACTCAGATTAACACTGTCTTTTATTTAGAGTGGATACTTTAATCATTGTCCAGGTAGTAGGCGAGTGATAACATTGATTGATGAATCCTTAGAAGAAACAAGTTAACCAAAGGTTGTTGGGAAATCACATTGATTATATTAATAGTAGCACATATCTGAAAAAGTGTTGGTTTTAGGGTTTTGCATGGGTTATCCTCATTAAATCCTCACAACGATTGTATGAGAGAGGAACTGGCATATTACAATTTTGCAAGCTGTGCAACTGAAGTTTGAAAAGATCAAATGAATTGCCTAAAGTTCTGAATAGACAGCTGGAGCACTGAGATTCAAATCCAGGAGGTCTTACTCCAGAGCCAGGACCAAACCACTTTGATAATTTGGCTCAATTGCCTCTTATTGCTTCTACCTCTGAAATGTTGTGTCAACTCTGCAAAATATAATTTTTAGTAATTTGAAGATTAAAAATTCTCAATTTATAATTCATATGACACTTTCCTTGGGTAGCTATGATATTTATTCCTAAACAATGATTCCCTACTTCACTTTATTTTTTAGCAATAAACAATGTCTTTACACATTGATATAAAAAAAAAATGTCAAACATAGACTGGCAGGTGTAGCTCACTGGTTGAGTGTTGACTGACCTATTCACCCAGAGGTTACTAGTTCAATTCCTGGTCAAGGCACATGCCCGGGTTGTGGGTTTGATCCCCAGTAGGGGGCGTGCAAGAGACAGCCAATTGATGTTTCTCATCTATGTTTCTATCTATCTCTTTCTCTCCTATCCTCTCTTTCAAATTCAATGAAAAAATATCTTTTTAAAAATTAGCAAACATAAAACTCTAGCCAAAAACATCTTTTTAAAAATGTAATAGGTAATTTGAGAATAAATACTGAAAAGCAAAGCAACATTCAGATTTGATCTTGCATCATCACATTTCCTTGAAAATTTCTAAAACATGCACAGTGGTTGTAAATCTTTTTCATAAATACTTACACTACGAAAAACATGTATTTGCTGTAAGTAGAATTTGCTCTTGGTAATGCATTTGCTTTTTTTTAAAATTGGCCTGCTCTTAGCATCAGATTGTGCTGTTAGCATACATGATTGGCAAATTGTCAGGAGTGAGCCAGTTCTCACTTATAATTTGCCAAATCATCTAAACTGGCAGTGGAGTATTAGAGTTTCTAAAAGCTTCACTATCTTGAGGATTGGCTGCTGTCCAATGTCCCTACAGAGGGCTGAATTAGAATAGCTAATATGTCTGAAAAGAGACACTCTGTTGCAGGGAAATCTGCAGGCTCCAGAAGGTAGGGGTTCTTTGAACTCTTACCCCTTATCAGCAAGATGCTGGCCAGGGATGGCTCTTGCTGCTAAAAAATGGTGAACTCTCACTTTGCCATTCTATTTCAGGTTCTACTACATCTCTAGGTAACATTTATTCTGTGGGTTTCTACACATCTACCATAAGGTGGAAAAAGCATTTGAAGTAAGAATACTTGTATTCAAATTCCATTTTGGGAATTTACTAACATCAATTATCTAACTATATAATCCTCCCTCTGATTCTTAGTCACCACATTTGTAACATAGGGCTTGGAAGTAGAGCATTAGAGCAAAAAATGAAATGAAATATGCCTCATTATAAATCCCTCCCATCACTTGAAAAAGAAAGACCTGAAATATATAATAAACACATAAGAGATCAGAATAATAATTGGACAACTCATCTTACAAAAATAGCATGGTTTCTAGGATAAAGACCCAATTGAAATATTAAATAATCTACAGAAGTAATGTTCATCAGAAAGGGATGTGGATAGGTATAGAATAAGAGAAAAGGCGGGGGGGACCACAGAGGCACACTTGTGCATTTTGATAGGTGGGTGGGAATAATAATTTAAAATAAATGAATCATTCCCTATTTTCTACTCCAAGTATAGGGTTTGGAAGAAGCAATTCGAGCATGAAATAGTCTCTAAGTAGTTCTGCCCCATATCCAACAGAAGTTGTTCTGAGATGGTATTGTAGAAATTTTAGCATCTACCAAAATTTGGACTCTGTAAACTTGCCTGTCTAGAAAGAAAGTGGTAACAGGCCAGGATGATTGCTTGTTTGTTTGTTTTTTTGTCTCATTTTAAATTATTGTTGAAAATTTGGATTTAGTGAGCAATCTCTAGTTACTGAGTTAGCCTCACTCAACATCTTGAAGCCCACTAATTTATTATTAAAGTGTTAGAAAAGTGATAATACCAGTCACATGGTAGATGCTTTATAAATGTTGTTGAATGAAAAAGGAGTTAATCAAATTTATTTAGTTTCAGTTGTACAGTTCTATCTAACATCATCTGTATATTGAATTGTATGCTTACCACCCAAAGTCTAGTCTCCTTCGGTCACCATATATTTGATCTCCTTTTCCCTCTTTATCTTTCCCCCACCCCAAGAAGGGGAAGTTGGATGGTAAAATATATGCCAAAAGTGGATCTGCTATATGTATTTTTAAAGAGGTAAAATGTAGTGCTGTGTAGTCAGATGAAATACTGAAAGAGAATAGCCAAGTAGAACAATTAAGAGAACCAAAAACCTGCAGCTCTATGTCAAAATATGTTGCTCTGAGAAATAAACCAAACACAATCAAAAGAGATGAGGAAACTCAATTCTTCAAATTTTCAAGTGGTAGCTATCGTTTGTTGTACTTAAAGTGTCAAGGACAAATCTCAAGGGTAACATGACCAGAAGTGAGCTCAGGAGCTCTTAAAGCAACCTGCATTTCTAGGATCGTCCAAGGAGCTTTAAAAAATACTGATGGCCCTCACTTCCAAAGATCCTGATTTAATTGACCTGAGATGGGACACAGACATTGGTATTGTTTTTAAATGCTTCTTGGGTAATTGTATTATACAACTGCAGTTGAGAACATGTAATGAGCCTTTGGTAAAATTATTGCAAAAGTCCACTTTGTTTCTTTCCACAACCCGTCCCCACGCTCTTCTCTAAGCACGTGACAATATGCCTGCTGGTGACTAGCTGCTCCAGGACCCCGACCTCAGTCCTTCCTGTGTCTGGCCACTTTTCAACCTGAGCCTTTCTCCTGTGATGAACTTGCCTATCTGCTTCTATAAGTGGCAAGGAAACTGCTTGCCGAGCCGAGGTGTCTAAGATGTGAATAGATCATTGTAATTTAACATGATTAGTAGCATCATAGGACATTATTCTTTTCACCCCAAATGAAAAGCCGCTTTATTGGAACTGAGCGTATTCAGAGACAGGATTGATTACCCAGTTTCTTATGTTGTGACTGGCTTCTTCTCCATCTGTCCAAAAATCTCTCTCCGAAAGCTGAGCTTACTCTCCTCAGAGGGCTCAATTGTGCCCACTGGTATTAATAATCGTGGAAAAGAAGCCATATTTCCTGTGCCGTTGGAACTTCTGTGGTTGCATTTACCAGGAAGGAATAAAAAAACAATAGTAATAATGAAACAATTCAACTATGATTTGGAAAAATACTGGATAGAAATACACTTATTCTTCACATAAATGTTTCCCCTTTGGTTAAAAAACAGAAATATTTATAATTTTTAGGACATTGAATGAATTTTAAAGTATGTGTAATCAGACAAAAGGCTTGTTTTTGAGACCCTAATGATTAATATTTTAGATATCATTTAATTCTGATTACACTGGGGAACCTAACAACACTAATTATCTTGGAATTCAATAGAGGATCTATGTTAAGACTCAGTACTATTAAAACACCTAAGAGAAAATAAAACCTGAAAGGAGGTTGTTTGCTGTTTGTTTGTTTGCTTGCTTGATTTTAAGCAAATCTAATTACTTTTGGCAAAGTGTTGTTGGTCTTAGGATAAATCTCTTATGAGTGTGTGTTTGTCTATGGTTGTGGGGAAAGATACCCCTTTAAAAGTAGGAATTATTTTAACACTCATCTCATAGGAGGTAATTATATTATTGATATTACAGGAGACAATATTTTAAAAATAAACATTTAACTAGGAAAATTAAATCTAGGCAAAACATAACTATTAAGAATAGGTGCTTTAAGATGGACAGATACTCTGCAGTTCAATGGAAAATGCAAAGATCTGGCAATCCAAAGTTTTGGCATAAGCTGGCTGCATGACTTAGCAAAATGACCTCTCTGCACTCTATTCCTTTAAAAGCGGCATTGGAAGAAATCATGTGTTAAAAATTTAAAGCTCCCAGGCAATAAAAATATATAAAAATGCCTTGAAAAATTATAAAAAAATTTATAGCATTTTTGTTAAGCAGAAAACCAAAACTGAAATGACAATATATGTAGAAAACTGTTATATATTCAACTTAAGCAATAATCAGAGATCATAGTCTTTTTAATAATTAAATAAAAATTTTAAAAAATAGCCAAATTATTTCAATTCAAGATTAGGAAAATCTCAGCAAAATCAATAATATATTGATTTAAGAAATTCATCTAGCACCCTGGCTGGTTTTGCTCAGTGGTTAGAGCATCAGCTCCTGAACTGAAGGGTCCTGGGTTCAATTCCTGGTCAAGGGCATAAACCTAGGTTGCAGGTTCAATCCTTGGCAACCAGTGGGAGGCAACCAGTTGATGTGTCTCATTCACATAGATGTTTCTCTCTCTCTCTCTTTCTTTCTCTCTCTCTCTCTCTCTCTTCCTCATTTACTCCCTCCTCCCTCTCTTTCATTCTTCTAAAAATCAATGGGAAAAATATCCTCACGTGAGAATTAAAAAAGAAAAAGAAATCTATATGTAGAACTCAAGGAACAGAATTGTAACTATCACATAAAATAATTGCCTGCACTGCCCCCTCTGGTGGAATTAAAGAATTTAAGAATGAGTTCTTTTAAGAGTATCATACAGAAAAATCTCTGAAACCTTTCATCAAGGAGTAGAGAAAAAGTCTTAGCTTTAGGAAGGAGAAAGGAAATATCCACTAGATATGTAAGAGAGTAAAACAATAAAAGGATAACAAATTAAATACATGAAGAAATATTGCAGAAATATTAAAAATTTGGAAATAAATGGCACGGGCAATGGCTGAATCAATACTAAAAAGGTAACCATTAACTTTAATATGTGTGGTGACTTTTATTATGAAGCAAATAGGGGAAACAGTCAAATAATTTTTGAAATGAAGGGAACATGCCTGCAGTTAAAGAGCATATTAAGATAAGTTAAAAAATAATGAATCGTGTACAGCGTTTAACATGCACACATACACAAATAAAAACCGAAGTGTAATAAAAGTTTTTCTAGGAAATAAGTAATGAACATTGGAGATCGATTAAATAAAATTAAAGAAAAACTAAAGTTGTACTCTTCATGGCCCATTTCAGTTGGGGAAATGGGTCTCTTTTTGACATTAATAATATCAGAAAGAGAATGTAAATAAAGTTAAACTGAAATTAGAGGCTTAACCACCTTTAGTTGAATTAACTCCAGTTTTGAGGGAAAATTTATAGGGGATTTTGGGAGGCACTTATAACACTGACCTAGGAAAAGATCTTAAACACATAGGAAAAGATCGGGTTGAGTCCATGTCTCATTACTACTGTGATCTGCAGTTCTGTTTCTTTGAGTAGGTCCCTGATCAGAAGGGTTTTGGGAATAAATTGTATAGTTGCCTAAGCATGATGTTCACCCACTCTACTCATCAAAAGTGCTAGTTTGAGAAAAGCTTTAGAAATTTTGAACATAAAACTAGGAAATAACAATTCCCTCTTTTGATAACTATTCATGAAGCCCTGGGTTCAGAGAAATTCAGGCTGTCTGTGGTATGGGCTGGTCTCTGCAGTACCATTACTTCAATCCTTGATGGAATGCTAATTATTGAAAAGCCTTAAGGAATGTATTAACATTTGTTAGCTAGAGGCAATTCTAGCAGCCTCCACTTGCCCTTTCCTATCATAGTATTCTGTCTATTGGTTAGGAAGCCAACATGGAAATTCCAATAGAGCTAAGTATGCCTATTACAATTTTTCATTCTGCGATAGTGTAATCCCATGATGGTTTTGAGGATGCAGTGGGTTCATTGAAGAAAAACTCCATTTATCACCTGATTTCTGTACGTTTTTATTTTGACTATTGGAGCATGGTGGTATTTTGAGTCTCCAAGAGCCACTATCAATTTTGAACCATAGCTAGCAAACTGAACATTTTGATGATTGCATCTTTCCAATGTGCATTTATTCTTTGGGAGAGTTGAAAAGAAAAATTTACATTACAAATTGTTGGCATTGTAGCAGGATATCCTCAAGATGGTCCTGCCTCTCTTTCATTTAAAGGGCTGTGGATCTGTAAACTGTCAAGTCTGGGGGAATTGGTGAAGTGCTGTGACATTCTAGTGTGGTGATAAAAGTCAGAGTTTTGTTCACCAGACCTAAAACTTTTCTACTTATATAAATTAAATAAGGCTTTATTAGATCATCCATCTATTTCTCTAGAGATATTCTAATAAAATGGTAAAAGGTAAAGTTATATGCTGGTAAAAATATTCTAATTATATGTAAGAGTCTCATACAAGTTCTAAAATGTAAACTTCCCAGAAATAACAAGAAATGAATTATTGATAGAGACATCTACATAGATGAATCTCATAGACAAAATGGTAGAGAAAAAGGCATACACAAAAGAATACATGCTCTATAAATCTATTTTATGGAGTCCCACAATAGACAATAATAATATGGCTTAAAACAATTAGAGGACCCCTCATGCATGACTCAGTGGTTGAGCATTGACCTATGAACCAGGAGGTCACAGTTTGATTCCTTGTCAGGATACATGCCTAGGTTTTCAGTTTGATCCCCAGTAGGGGGCATGCAGGAAGCAGCTGATCAATGATTCTCTCTCATCATCAATGTTCCTATCTCTCCCTCATCCTTCCTCCCTCTGAAATCAATAAAAATGTCTTTAAAAAATATCTCATCAGATGAAAAATAAAGTGTAAGCTGCTATGAGTACTATGAAAATATAGCCATATTTATGAAAGCTGTGCCCACCCAATGATGCTATAATTGCACTCCTTGATACAAGTCCGACAGAAATGTGTACATATGCTCACCAAAATGTGTCTAAGAATGTTCTTAGTAATACTATTTGTGATAGTCCCTAACTAAAAAGCACTCACATAACTTTTGT
>NW_006294243.1:348672-352243 GCF_000327345.1 Myotis davidii
TCAGAAGAAAAACTAAATGTGGAGGTAAGAAATGTATCAGACATAATGATTACATGGATGTTCATGAGCATGAGAAAAGATATAGTATCTATGAAGAATGACATAGCACTAATAAAGAACACAGTGGAAGTAATACACAGCAGATTAGGGGAAGCCAAGGATTGGATCAGTGAATTAGAAGACAGGGTAGAAAAAAATTACTTAATCAGAGAACCAAAAATAAAAAAAAAACAATTAAAAAATAGGACAGTTTAAGTGAGCTGTGGGACAGCATGAAACATAACAATATTTGCATCATAGCTGAGCCAGAAGGGGAAGAAACTGAGCAGTGGAGAGAGAATGTGCTTTGAGGAAATAATGACAAAAAATGTCTCTAACCTGGTGAAGGAAAAGTCACACAAGTTCAGGAGGCACAGACCTCATCCTTCCTCCCTCTGAAATCAATAAAAAGTAATAATAATAAAACAATTAGAAGAGTGGTTGTCTCTGAGGGGTCGACTGACTGGGAAAGGACTCAGGGAAACTTCTGGGAAGATAGAAATATGATAGAGATGTGTTATTTATGAGGTCATTTATTTTTCAAAATTGTACATTTATATGATTCTAAAATTATGGTGGCATAAGTGGAAGCTACACAGACAGTCCCCAGGACAAAACTGGATATATAACTAAAATACAGACAAACCACTCTGAAAAATCAACTGAAGACTAGCTGTGTAGCTGAATAGATAAGAAAATATGATCAAATTATATGCTGTGTATAAGAGACCCACTTCAGAACAAAAGACTCACACAGGGCTGTGAAAAACAGCAGGGTTGCTGTCTGCCAGGTGATAGATGGCTGGAAATTCAGGCACCTTCTTAAAGAGCCATGCACAAATTTTGTGTGTAGCCACTTACTTTGGGCTGGGATAGAGGGAAGGCAGGATGGACTGGAGCTGTGTGAGCAGAAGCCAGAACTGGGGACTCTGGGGTTGGAACTCAGAGGGCAGCCATCCCGTTTTCCATTGCTGAGTCATTCCCTCAGACTGTGGAGAAAACCTTTCTCCAGCAGTGGATCTTTGCTATCCAGGCAGTTTTTGCCTAGGAGGAAGACAGTTAGTTGCCCCATCCTATAGAAAGACCTCTCACCACAAGCTGTGGTCAATTACCTGAAGCTATTCAGATCTAAGAGTCAATGCAACTGCAGGTACAGGTGAGCCTCTGGAGGCTTTGAGTCTTGGCCTTATCTAATCCAGGGCCTGGAAACTAGGAAAATAAGACCTTGAAGCACATCTTGGTCCTTTCCAAAGGCACCCAGACACAGCAGGGGGAACTATAAGCTGTGGATTGCTGATACCTCCATACAGAGTACTCAAAGCCAGTCAAAAACAGCATCTGACATTGTCTTTCATGACATATTTGGAGTCAGAGCAGATCCATCTAATACAAAGAAACAAACCCAAACAGGCAGCCAAAATGGGGAGACCAAAAAACAAACCCTAAATGAAAGAATAAGAGAATTCTCCTGAAGAACAACTAAATGAGATGCAGATAAGAAATTTATCAGAAATAGAGTTCAAAAGAATGGTGGCAAAGATGCTCAACAGCATGAGAAAAGATATAGTATCTATGAAGAATGACATAGCACTAATAAAGAACACAGTGGAAGTAATACACAGCAGATTAGGGGAAGCCAAGGATTGGATCAGTGAATTAGAAGACAGGGTAGAAAAAAATTACTTAATCAGAGAACCAAAAATAAAAAAAAAACAATTAAAAAATAGGACAGTTTAAGTGAGCTGTGGGACAGCATGAAACATAACAATATTTGCATCATAGCTGAGCCAGAAGGGGAAGAAACTGAGCAGTGGAGAGAGAATGTGCTTTGAGGAAATAATGACAAAAAATGTCTCTAACCTGGTGAAGGAAAAGTCACACAAGTTCAGGAGGCACAGAGAGTCATAAACAAGAGGAACCCAAATAGGCTCATGCCCAGACACATCATAATCAAAGTGCCAAAGATTAAAGACAGAGAATCTTAATGAAGAGAGAAAAGCAATTTATTACCTACAAAGGAGCCCCATAACGCTGTCAGCTGATTTCTCATTAGAAGCTCTAAAGGCCAGAAGAGAATGGCATGAAGTATTCAAGGTAATGACACCTGTTTACTTGTTGCAGTAACGGCCATGTAGCTTTTCAGTCCACCAGCTGTCTAGTTTTCTTTTCCTTCATTGTAGTTTTGGACTTTCACTTTGTAGTTTCTCCTAGGATGGAAAGTGGAGACCACTGAGAGAATGGTAGGAAGTGCAGAAGTGTGAAAGGACTGGCTGGGCTTCCACAGATAGCAACTGAAGTTCTGGAGGGACATCTCAGCTGTTGGGGACTGCCAATGAGAACTCTGGAGTCTAAATCCCAAGCTGGTCTTCCCAGCCTAGAGCACCAGAACTGAGAAAGGTGCCTATATAACATCTGGCTGTGAAAAACAGCAGGGTTGCTGTCTGCCAGGTGATAGATGGCTGGAAATTCAGGCACCTTCTTAAAGAGCCATGCACAAATTTTGTGTGTAGCCACTTACTTTGGGCTGGGATAGAGGGAAGGCAGGATGGACTGGAGCTGTGTGAGCAGAAGCCAGAACTGGGGACTCTGGGGTTGGAACTCAGAGGGCAGCCATCCCGTTTTCCATTGCTGAGTCATTCCCTCAGACTGTGGAGAAAACCTTTCTCCAGCAGTGGATCTTTGCTATCCAGGCAGTTTTTGCCTAAGATGTGTGCAGAACATGTCGGGCATTGGCTGCAGTGGGATGGTGGATGGAGCAGGCAAGCAGGTGTGCCAGGCCAAGGCTGGGCACCAGTACTGGCATTGGGGTAAGCTTCTGGTGGTTACTGAAAATTCTTTGCTCTTGTGCATCACAGTCCCACCTGGTGCTCATACCCACTGCTCGCACCCACTGCTGGTGCCCTGTGCCAGCCCTGATCACTCGGCACCATCAGCATGTGCGAGTGGCGGCTGCCAGCCCCAATCACCCCTGAGAGTTTCTCCACCTCCCCCTGCTCCTGAGGGGCTATCAGGGCCAGCAGCCACCTTTTGCACACAGTACTGGCCCCATTCACACCTGCAGCTGGTGCCGGAGCCTCCACTCACACCCACTGCTGGCACCTAGCACTGGTCCCGATCCCCCCCCCTCCTTCCTGAGTGCACAAATTTTTGTGCACTGGCCCTCTAGTATAGATATAATAAAGAGGTAATATGCAAATTGACCATCACACCCTCACACAAGATGGCTGCCCCCATGTGGCCACAAGATGGCTGGCAGGGGAGGGCAGTTGTGGGCGATCAGACCAGCAGGGGAGGGCCGTTGGGGGTGACCAGGTCTGCAGGGGAGAGAAGTTAGGGGCAGCCAGGCCCATGGGGAAGGGAAGTTGGGGGTGATCGAACTGGCAGGCGAGCAGTTAGGTGTCAATCAGGCTGGCAGGGGAGTGGTTAGGGGGTCATCAGGCTGGCAGGCAGGCGAGTGGTTGGGAACCAGCAGTCCTGAATTGTGAGAGCGATATCCCAGATTGGAGAGGGGGCAAGCTGGGGTGAGGGGTAA
>NW_006294243.1:355289-357628 GCF_000327345.1 Myotis davidii
GGGCCTGATTGCTCAGTGCCATCAGTGGGTACAAGCAGTGGCTGCTGGCCCTGATTGCCCCTGAGGGCTTCCCCACCTCCCCTTGCTCCTGAGGGGTGATTGGGGCAGCAGCTGTCATTTGCACCCACTGACGGTGCCAGCCCCGCTCGCACCTGCTGGTGGCACCAGCCCCAATCACTCTGCGCGTCAGCAGGTGCAAGCGGGTCCGGCACCATCAGCGCATGGGAGTGGTGGGAGCAGGGCTGTGGCAGGAGGTGCTGGGTGGGGGTGTGGAGGATGGGCTGAGACTCGACCCTGTGCCCACCGCAGCTTTTCAGCCCACAGTTTTGCACCCACTGACGGTGCCAGCCCCGCTCGCACCTGCTGGTGGCACCAGCCCCAATCACTCTGCGCGTCAGCAGGTGCAAGCGGGTCCGGCACCATCAGCGCATGGGAGTGGTGGGAGCAGGGCTGTGGCAGGAGGTGCTGGGTGGGGGTGTGGAGGATGGGCTGAGACTCGACCCTGTGCCCACCGCAGCTTTTCAGCCCACAGTCTGAGGCCACTTATGATATTAAAAGTAGCAATTAGCCTCCAAGCAAACCTCTTGCCATACCTGAGGACTATTGCCTGGGGGGAAATCCAAGTCAGAATCCTATCAGTCGGTTGGCAGAGGTGGTCTCTGGAGGATTTGAGTCTTTGCCTGATCTGATTAGTCAGAAACAGCCTTTAACATTGTCCTGCACTAGAGATTGAGAGGTGTAGAGGATCTACCTAATACATAGGCAGAAACCCAAACAGAAAGCCAAAATAAGGAGCAATTATTCATCTCCCACATGTAACTCTTGTGAATATCTTGAATACCTTCAGAACTATAATGCCAATATAATAAAAGGCTAATATGCAAATAGACTGAACAGCAGAACAACTGAACAACTGGTCGCTATGACATGTGCTGACCACCAAGAGATGTGTGCAGAACATGTCGGGCATTGGCTGCAGTGGGATGGTGGATGGAGCAGGCAAGCAGGTGTGCCAGGCCAAGGCTGGGCACCAGTACTGGCATTGGGGTAAGCTTCTGGTGGTTACTGAAAATTATTTGCTTCCACCTATTGTAGTCCCACCAGGCGCTTGCACCTGCTGCCAGCACCAGCCCCACTCGCACCAACTGCCGGCACTGGAGCCGCCACTCGCAACTGCTGCTGGTGCCTGGTGCTGGCCCTAATCACTCAGCACCATCAGTGGGTGTGAGCAGCAGCTGCTGGCCATGATCACCCTTCAGAGCTTCTCCATCTCCCATCATCCCCTCCTCCTGAGGAGCAATCAGGGCAGCAGATGCCACTCGCACCTGCTGACACCTCCGGTCCCGCTCACAACCATTGCTGGCACCAGCCCCAGTCGTCTGTGCCATCAGCGGGTGCAAGCGGGGCTGGTGCCGTTAGGGGCAATCAGGCAGGCAGGCAGGCAGGCAGGCAAGCAGTTGGGAGCCAGCAGTTCCGGATTGTGAGAGGGATGTCTGACTGCTGGTTTAGGGTTCCCAGATTGGAGAGGGTGCAGGTAGGGCTGAGAGACACCCTCCCCTCCCCAAGTGCATGAATTTCATGCACTGGGCCTCTACTGTGATTAATAATTAAATATTATAAGTGAAGCTAGTAATATTAGATCATATATGTTCTACCATCTTATGGTGATAAATACAACTATATTTACAATATAAAAGTATGAAATTGTGTTTTTTAATTACTGAAAACTGTCAAAGGTAAAAATTATTGTACATATCTTTGTGTTCTGTGCATGAACAGCAATGTTTGGACATATAGTAAAAAAGAGATATGTAACTCCTAAACTATTGCATGAAATTATGTTTCTTGCCTTTATTTCAGCAAATTCACTAATTATATTGTGATAATAATGGTTATCACATAATTCATGTTACTTTGACATTACTATTAATGAGATTTGTCAATGATAGATCTGAAAAGGAGTTAATGTCCAAAATATATAGGAAACTCATACAACTTAACAAAAGGGAGACAAACAATTAAATAAAAAAATGGGCAAAGGACTTAAATAGGTATTTCTCCAAAATGGACATACAGAAAACCATGAGACACATGAAAAAAATGCTCAAAGTCACTAATCATGGAAGGGATGCAAATCAAACGACAATGAGATATCACCTCATACCTGTCAGGATGGCTGTCATTAACAAATCAACAAACAACAAGTGTTGGTGAGGTTGTGGAGAAAAGGGAGCCCTAGTACAATGCTGGGGGAGGGCGGGGGATGCAGACTGGTGCAGCCATTATGGAAAACAGTATGGAGTTTCCTCAAAAAATTAAAAATGGAACTCCCATTTGAC
>NW_006294243.1:359000-361031 GCF_000327345.1 Myotis davidii
TGAGGACTATCCTGGGGGGAAATCCAAGTCAGAATCCTATCAGTCGGTTGGCAGAGGTGGTCTCTGGAGGATTTGAGTCTTTGCCTGATCTGATTAGTCAGAAACAGCCTTTAACATTGTCCTGCACTAGAGATTGAGAGGTGTAGAGGATATACCTAATACATAGGCAGAAACCCAAACAGAAAGCCAAAATAAGGAGCAATTATTCATCTCCCACATGTAACTCTTGTGAATATCTTGAATACCTTCAGAACTATAATGCCAATATAATAAAAGGCTAATATGCAAATAGACTGAACAGCAGAACAACTGAACAACTGGTCGCTATGACATGTGCTGACCACCAAGAGATGTGTGCAGAACATGTCGGGCATTGGCTGCAGTGGGATGTTGGATGGAGCAGGCAAGCAGGTGTGCCAGGCCAAGGCTGGGCACCAGTACTGGCATTGGGGTAAGCTTCTGGTGGTTACTGACAATTCTTTGCTCCTGCTCATCGTGGTCCAGCCTGGGCACTCACACCAGCTGCCAGAGCTGGCTCCATTTGCACCTGCTGCTGGAGCCAGCCCTACTCGCACCCACAGCTGGCACCAGCGCCACGGAATTGATGCTGCTATGTCTCTGTATCGATTTTGTTCATCAGTTTATTTTATGGACATACAGAAAACCATGAGACACATGAAAAAAATGCTCAAAGTCACTAATATCGGAAGGGATGCAAATCAAACGACAATGAGATATCACCTCATACCTGTCAGGATGGCTGTCATTAACAAATCAACAAACAACAAGTGTTGGTGAGGTTGTGGAGAAAAGGGAGCCCTAGTACAATGCTGGGGGAGGGCGGGGGATGCAGACTGGTGCAGCCATTATGGAAAACGTACCACATGGTCTCACTCATATGTGGAACCTAATGAACCAAATAAACTGATGTTCAAAACTATTTTGTACTTGTATGCATGTATGCATATCCTGTGGACACAGACAATGGGGTGGTGAGGGTCTTGGTGGGGGGACAGGAGTGGTCTGGAAGAGGTTAATGGGGGGAAAAAGGAGGACCTATGTAATATTTTCAACAATAAAGATTTAAAAAAAGACATTAAGTAAAATAAGAAAAAAAGTTAATGATATTAATGCCAAATAAGGTCTTTTTTGAATTATCATAATTTTTGGGTAGCTTCTTAAAATTAATTTCTTATTATCAAACTTTTCCTTTGAATAGGAAATTGAAATGTCAAAATTTTTTTACAATAATTCTCAGACTTCAAATAAACTGAGTTCAAACATTGTAAGAGAATCATATACAGTAAATTATAAATATCACATAAAATATTGGAAAATACTTTAATTTCATTATATAAATTACAATCACATATAAAAATTTTAACCATCTCTTGAAAGAACCTCATTTTATATAGAAATATGAAGAATATGCCTAACACATATAATGCATATAATGACTAGGCATATTTTTATGCAATTAAAGCATTTTCAAAGAATAATATGAATTAACAATTCAATTATTCATCTCCAGATTAAAAATGGCAGCAGAGTAAGTGGATGCTGCACAGACATGCTCCCAGGGACAAAGAGATTTTATAGCTAAAATACAGAAAACTTCCTGAATAATCAACGTAAAACTTGCAGGAGAGAACCCTGACACCCGAGGACCTAAAACAGAGACCAAATAGAGACTGGTAAGAGGGGCAGAGGCGGGAAAGGGCTGGCTGGGTGCCCAAAGACAGCAACTGGAATCCAGAGAGTTATCTCAGCTGTGAGGGGATGTCACTGAGAACTCTGGGATCTAATCCCCAAGCTGAGCCCCCCAGCAGAGAACTGAGAAAGGTGCCCATATAACATCTGGCTGTGAAAAAGAACAGGGTTGCTTCTGCCAGGGAGAGACAGCTGGAAATGCAGGCACCCTGTTAAAGGGCAAATGTACAAAATTCCCTGTACAGCCACTCACCTTGTGGTCTGGCAGAGGGAGGGCAGAGTGGACTGGAGCTGTGAGAGCAGCAGCCAGGGTTGGGGGCT
>NW_006294243.1:361977-364517 GCF_000327345.1 Myotis davidii
GACAAGCCTCTGGGGGTTACTGGAAATTCTTTGCTCCTGTGCGCTGCAGTCCTGCCTGGCGCTCGCACCCTCTGCTGGCGCCCGCCTCAATCATAATATGCTGTCAGCAGGTGCGAGCGGCAGCAGGAGCAGGGTTGCCAGCATACAGGGGACTGGGGGCTGCAGTGGGAGGGGCCAGATGGGGGCGGGGGCGTGCGAAGGATAGGCCAAGACTCGACCCTGTGCCCACCGCAGCTTCTCAGCCCACAGTTTCTTTCAAGGTGCACAAATTCGTGCACTGGGCCCCTAGTTAAAATATAAAGAGTCCTGTCTGGATAACTCAGTTGGTTAGAGCATTGTCCCAATACATCAAGGTTGCACATACAAGAAGCAACCAATGAATGCATAGATAAATGGAACAGCAAATCAATGCACCCCCCCATCCCTTCCTCTTTCTTGCTAAAATCAATAAATAAAAATTTTATAATATTTATAAAGAAAAAGAAATAAGAGATAGTTGTCACTATTGGCAAACAGTCCTTTGTTAAGGGAAAACACCTTGCAATCCTGCTGAGAGAAAAAAAATATCAACAAATTAATTTATTTGCTTTTTTTCTACCATTGTTCAAAATTGGACTTACTTGTTGAAGTAATGTCCATTCAGATATTGGCAGTAGCAAAATCCTCCAACTGGCATTGCATTTGGCCACAGTCACATTTTATTTCAAGGACACTGGGTGAGTGATGTAAAGAGCAATTTCCCTAGGGCCTAAACAATGTTAGTCATGAGAATGAATATTTAAGATTATGAAAAGTTCTGTGCTGGTGTGGAATGCTAAATCCTGAGTTTCAGAAGCACTCATGTGTCCTTTAGTAAGTTTACTTGTAGTATGTTTTTGGTGCGTGGGACTTCTAAAGTGTTGGGTCAGAGAAGTGACCCCTCTTACTAGTTTTAAAAGTTGTACTTGTTTAATACATGTTCATTTGGAGTCCACTGGAAACATTCAATTAGAATATCCAGGAAGCAGCTAAATGAGCATATGGGTCTGGAGCCAAAGAGAATTAGAAATTGTCAGCATGCCAAAAGTTATTAAACAAAATCAGCTCTTCAGCCAGCAGTCATTTGAAGTTCTCATTACCAAGTTCACTGACCAGAAATTCTCAGAGTGGGGGAAGTATAAATTGAATGAGTCACCAGAGCTTAATGACAAGGTTTGGTTTTGTTGCTGACTGCGGTATTTAGCTCTGTCATTATAAAGACTGCAGTCTGGTAGGAGATGCAGGTATTGAGTGTTAAAAGTGGGAAAAATAAAATAAAGGTCTAACTTAATTTGAGATATTTAGGGAAATTCTTTCTGAAAGAATGAGCAATGTAGAAGCACACTTGGAAAATTAAAAGAACTTATCTAGGTGGAAAGGAGGCAGAAGACAATGAAAATGGCATAAAGCTTGGTCATTCAAGGGATAGAAACAGACATGCATAGAGCATAAAGATTAAAGTGGTAAGTTGGTGTTACATTAAGTATCTTGTGAGTTATGGTAGAGATTTTAGAAACTATATTATTTACAGGCAATCAGATGTTAGCAAAGAATATTGGTGGGGAGTAAATGATTATATTTGAGTTTTAAACTCTTTTACTTGATTCCTATATTGAAGGGTGTTAAGAGTGAAGAATTCCTAGAACAAGTTAGAATGCTATTGAAGTTCAAAAGAATATCAAGTTTTAGATGAAGATGTTGACAGTAAAAATGAACACAAGAGATCAGAGTAAAGAAATTATTTAGGAAATAGGATTCATAAGGCCTGATGAGTGGTTAAGAGGGAGATATGGTACCTGGTGTCCTGGCCCAAACTGTTGTGTGGATGGGGCACTTTATTTCTTAATTTACTAAGTAAGAGATACTGGACCTGAAGGAAGATAGCTGGTTTACATGTGTTTGGGTAAATTGAGGTGCCTCTGTCAGATCTAAGTGGAGATCTCAGAA
Organism: Myotis davidii; assembly: GCF_000327345.1. Lineage (NCBI taxonomy): Eukaryota > Metazoa > Chordata > Mammalia > Chiroptera > Vespertilionidae > Myotis > Myotis davidii. The sequence goes on from NW_006294243.1 coordinate 363,943, forward strand.
GGCAATTATACATGTGTTCTGGAAATCAAAAAAGGATCTTGACTAAAGATATAAATTTACTGATCAAGAGAATAAAATTTGTTTAAGGAGGGATGTGATGCCTGGTCAGTTCTCAGCTCAATTTCTATTATGTTCATTGCTTGTTTTACTACATAGTCACAGAAATGCTGGAATAGCCTCATATTTTACCTAGTGCTCATATATCTGGCTGATCTATACATTTCTGATTTAATATGTTTCATTTTTGCTAATGGTACACATAAAAGATCCCCCAAATGTGGTGTCATATCCTGAATGCTTCTTAAGCACACTTAATAGTTTAACCTAACATTTTACCACAGTTTCCTCCTAATTAGTACTAACCATTATATATTAGAAAATAAACCAAATGGTTAAGTTAAAAGACATGTAAGAGTTAAAATTGGTTGATTTTAGTTTTCTAGAAAATTAATGTTATTTAATACAGTGGGGCCTTGACTTACGAGTTTAATAGATTGGAGCTGTGAGGACAGAAGCCAAGATTGGGGACTCAGGAGATAGAACCCAGAAGGCAGACACCCTAAGTTTCCTGGGCT
>NW_006294243.1:364608-387365 GCF_000327345.1 Myotis davidii
TATTATAAAATTCTGCATGTCTGTGTCTCACTCGTTCACTGTTAATTTGACATACGAGTAATTTGAGTTAAGAGCTCCGTCAAACTCGTTAGTCGGGACACTCATAAGTCAAGGCCCCACTGTATTTAATTTACTTGAAGAAAATGGACTACAATGATACTATACTTAGAAGGGTGAAATAATAAAACATGCATTCATGAAACAATTAGGTGACATTTAGTGCTCAAAATGTAATGATTTGTTAAATGTCTTTTTCTTAGAAAATTCTTTTTGATTTTTCTCTATTATTCAGAAAGTAGTTATTTTGTATTTAATGAAAAGAAAAGAATCACATTGTTATAAGACTCAATGCTGTTATCGTCTATTTTAAATTTCAGCCAAACCAGCTGAACAATATTAAAAATAAATTACTAACATGCAGTTACCATAGGTAGATATTGTGCTGTCACCAAAAAATAATCGGTGAATGGCAGGTGAAATGCACGGTTGATGAGATGCTATTTGTAACCCAGAACACGGTTCCTGATAAATCCAACTGTATAATTAAGACAACAGAAATATGCTCATTGAGAGATAGGCTTAACATGTTATATTCATAACATGGGCATGGATGTTTTTTGTTTTATCATGCCTTTACTAAAAAATTAAACTGCTTCAATTCTCAATATTATTGTATCTTTTTTTGTTCTTTTGTATCTTTTTTCAAGTTTCAACTTTTATTTTAAATTATTTATTGTTTGAAGTATTACATATGTCTCCCTTTTCCCCCACTGGCCTCTCCCTGGCCACTCCTGGCCCCCAACACATTCCCTTGCCCGCCTAGTGTCTGTGTCCATTGGTTATGCTTATATGCATGCATACAAGTCCTTTGGTTGATCACCTACCACCCACCACACACCCTCCCCTGCCTTCCCTCTGAGGTGCACCTTTATGTTCATAGCAGCACAATTTACAATTGATAGGATTTGGAAATAGCCTAAGTGTCCATCATCTGATGAGTGGGTTAAAAACCTGTGGTACATCTACACAATGGAATACTGTGTTGCTGTAAAAAAAGAAATAACTCTTACCATTTGCAACAGCATGGATGGACTTGGAGAGCATTACGCTAAGTGAAATAAGCCAGTCAGAGAAAGACGTATATCACAGGATCTCACTCATTTGTGGAATATAATGAACAACATAAACTGATGAACAAAAGTAGATACAGAGACACAGAAGCATTGAATAGACTGCCATCCAGGCTTTTCACAACCCATAGACATTTGATAACAGATGCAGAACAGAATCTAATGTGAAATGGAAGAAAGAAGAACTAAAAAGGTTGTGCACCTTGAAAGGAACTGTGGGCCACAAGGCTGCAGTAGGCACAGGGTGCAACACACTGAGTTGGTAGAAAATATATAAAGGTAAAAGTATATAATAAAAATAGGAGTGCTAAATTGGGCAGTACAGTGGGGCATTGACTTATCAGTTTAATTCGTTCTGTGACCTAGCTCGTAACTCAAATTACTTGTATGTCAAATCAAAAAGTGAACGAGTGAGACATGTGATGCTGGGCTGATGTTGTGGCATTCACTGTGATGTTTGTTGAGCCAACTAGCAGTGTTGTATCTGAAGCTGGCTTGTAACCCGAATTTTAGCTCACAACTCAAAGCAAAAAATTGGCCGAGAGACAGCTTGTATCTCGAAAAACTCGTTAGTCGGGACACTCGTAAGTCAAGGCCCCACTGTAGAAAGTAACTACTTATCTATAATAATAAAAAAGACAACCGTTAATGTAAAAAAATCAATAAAAAATGATCAATCATAAATTATAGATATGGACACAATCAGCAGATTTAAGTTAAAAGCAGTTAAATAATTGAAATGATTTCCTTTGGATTGTAAAACTGCAGCTTGGGAAAGGTGAGATATTTCTATTACACACCCTTTTTTATTTGCTATTTTATATGTGCAAGTGTGTTAAAAATCTATATTAACACAACTAGTAAAAATTACATATACTCTGTAGAGATAAAAATAGAATGTTAATGCCAATTTAAAGTAAAAGTAGGATGGCTGAGCATTTTGAAAATGCTTATAATCTTGTTTTCTCTTAATATGAAATCTTATTAGACACACTGTTATATTATAAAGTTATTTTTTCCTCTTTTCTCAGAGCTGGATTTATCAGAGCAGTTTTTATTCAGACCAGACTAATTTTTAACTTTGGATCCTATTCTTCCTGCTTTAAGTTTGAAATAAAAAATAAAGTGAACCACATGAAGTACACTCCTCTTCCTGAGACTTTTGACCCAATAGGAATGGTGATGCTACATAAGACGTTTTCTCTTCCTTCTCTTTGTGTCTACTTCCCTCTGAAACCAAACCAAACTAATCTGAACGACCCTTGGCAATGGCTATGTTCCCATGAGTATATTATTGACTGTAATATAAAAGGTATGGAAATGTGTAGAAAATAAATCTAAGTTTCTCATCCTTCCCATGTATGCAGTCTTTTGAAACATATGGTGCAGGCAAATATAGGTCAACTCAGACTTTTCATTTGTAATTCTCACCTCTCTACTAGGTTGAGGTTCCAAATCAATGGAATATGACAACTGTCAGTTATTTGTATTAAGCTTCTTAGAGCATATAATTATTATGTTTTGGTAAAGGTCTACATTTTTTAAAATATATTTCTTTATTGATTTAAGAGAGGAAGGGAGAGGGAGGAAGAGATAGAAACACAAATGATGAGAATCAATGATTGGCTGCCTTCTGCACACCCCCCACTTGGGACCAAGCCCGCAGCCCGGGCATGTGCCCTTGTGCAGAGGAAGGGAGAGAGACAGATAGAAACATCCATGATGAGAGAGAATCATGGACCGGCTGCCTCCTGCACGCCCCCTACTGGGGATGTGCCCGCAACCAAAGTACATGCCCTTGACCGGAATCGAACCTGGGATCCTTCAGTCCACAGGCCGACGGTCTATCCACTGAGCCACACCAGTCAGGGCATAAAGGTCTACATTTTTTATCTTAATTATCCAATTTTGTTTTCAAAAAGAACAACTTAGAATAACAAGTTCATTCCAACTGTTAAACACACACACACACACACACACACACACACACACACATACACACAATGTAAATATCTGGTAAGGCAAACATTTAATTTTAGTATGTGTGTCTGACATCTACTCTGTTCTTCCTTAAAAGATAAGTAACCAGATAAAGAGCTTCACAGATAAGGAAAAGACGCATCTATCAGCAAGTGAATCTAAGAATCAAGTGAATAAATAATCTGATGAACAGAATGAACTGGTGATTATAATAGAATCAGGGACATAGAAAGGCAATGGACTGACTATTCTTGGGGGGGAAAGGGGTGTGGGAGATGCGGGAAGAGATTGGACAAAAATCGTGCACCTATGGATGAGGACAGTGGGTGGGGAGTGAGGGCACGGGTGGGGTGGGAACTGGGAGGAGGGGAGTTATGGGGGGAAAAAAGAGGAACAAATGTAATAATCTGAACAATAAAGATTTAAATTAAAAAAAAAAGATAAGTAACATATTATAGATCTTTTGGACAAATATTTGGTTTTGATCATCTTAAAAATGACCTAAAAATAACATGAGAGTAATGTTAAAAATGCATACATCTGCCTAGGCTGGTGGCTCAGTTGGTTGGAGTATGGTCCTGTACACTACAAAAGATTGTAGGTTTGATTCCGGGTCAGGGCACATACCTGAGTTGTGAGTTCGATCTCTGGTTGGTATACATTAGGGAGGCAACTGATCAATGTTTCTCTCTCACTTATATGTCCCCCCCCCCCTCATTAAAAATCAATAAAAGCGTATCCTCTGGTGAGGATTAAAAAGAATGCACACATCTCAGTGTCTCCATGGTCTTCCTGAATCATAAATGCTCAGTTTGAAATACAGGCATCTATTTTATTTTATTTATTTTATCTTATTTTATTTTATTTATTTTACTTTTTATTTATTTTATTTTATTTTATTATTTAAACTAGTGGCCCAGTGTATGAAATTCATGCACGCGGGGGGCGGGGTGGGGAGTGTCCTTCAGCCTGGTCTGCACCCTCTCCACTCTTCCCCTAACCACTCTCCCTGCCAGCTTGCTCATCCCCAACTGCCCCCCTTGCCGGCCTGCTCGCCCTTACCTTCCCTCCCCACTGGCCCGCTCTCCCCCAAATGCCCCCTGCTGGCCTGATCATTCCAAATTGCCCTGACCTGCTGTCCTGATCACTCCGACTGACCCCCACTGATGGCCTGCTTGCCCCCAACTGGCCCCCTTGCTGGTCTGCTTACCCTCAATGGCCCCATCCCCCATCAGCCTGATCACCCACAACTGCCCTCCCCTCTTGGCCTCTAACTGCCTCTACCTCAGCCCCAGCACTATGGCTTTGTCCAGAAGAACGTCTGGAAGGTCTTCTGGAAGGTCTCCCAGTCTAATTAGCATATTACCCATTTATTAGTATAGATAGAGGCCTGGTGCACAGGTGGGGGCCAGCTGGTTTGCCCTGAAGGGTGTCCCAGATCAGGGTGGGGGTCCCGCTGGGGTGCCTGGCCAGCTTGGGTGAGGGGCTGATGGCTGTTTCCAGCTGGTCACACTCCCCAGCGACCCAAGCTCCCAGCCTCTCCTTCTTTTTTCTTTTTTTTTCTTTTTTTCAGCGCCTGCCTGAGCGGAGGCCAGGGTGGGCTGGAAGCAGGTATCTGGGATTTATTTATCTTCTATAATTGAAACTTTGTAGCCTTGAGCGAAGGTGGGAAGCTTGGCCTCCTCCATCGCTGGGGGCAATCCAAGCTTACTGCTCACTCCAGCTCCATGGCCACCACTATCTTAGTTGGGTTAATTTGCATACTCGCTCCTGATTGGCTGGTGGGTGTAGCTGAGTGGCAGGGTGATGGAGTGATGGTTAATTTGCATGTTTCTCTTTTATTAGTGTAGATTCTTTAATGTTTAAAGTATTACATATGTTTCCTTTTCCCCCCATTGATCACTCCCCAGCCACTCCCATCCCCCAGCAAGGCACAGACATCTATTTTATTTTTGATAAGATCTCTCTGCTATTTTCCAGTATTTCTCAGTATTACCAAGTCTTAAGTGCCCCTTCTGCAAAGTCCAGTCTTATCCCTTAATTTTCACTGTAGTAAATATACAGCTTTAAAAACAGGAATAAATTTTTTTATTTATCCAGTTGTTTATTCAACACAAATAATAAATGTGTTCTAATTGTGAGCACTGTACAAAGTGCTGGACACATGATCAAATGAAGATTGCCCCTATTGGGATGAGGCCTGGTCTTAGGCATTCAGGACAAAAAGACATTTTAGTAAAGCCTCAATATAATGGACTAATTCCAGCGAGGGGCATCCATTACAGCCGAAAGTCCATTATATAATAAAGTAGGTTTTCCCAATGCATATGCTAAAAAATTGATAAATTAATCACTTTACCTGTTTTTACTTATATAGACATGCTCATGTAATGAAAATTAATTACATATGAAAAATTTAATTTCACAGAAAAGTTTTCTAATGTATTACTATAATTTTAAATTTATACTGAATAGGTCTAGTAAATGCTTGCATTCACCAGTCACTGGGAGTAAACAAATACACACGGCTGGGTTTGTCACATAGAGGAAAATTGGCCTGCAAGTGTTAAAACTGCTGCAGAAAGTCATGCCACATGACAACAGAACCAAAGATCACACTCAATGTGATGTGATCATGTGCTAATCATTCGCTGAACATTGTTTACAAGTGGTGACTCTTGGATTTAAATATGTAGACTATAGCTGCAGATATGTAATATTTATTCATGTTGGAGAAATTACTACAGTGCTTTTTCTAACATATGGCCTATGCGCTAAAAATTGTTAAAAATCACAGTGAATTAATATAAAAAAATAACCTGTTAAGTTAATTATAAAAAAATTTTGTGTAAAAGTATTTTAAAATGACCAGGGTGTTAATTTTCCCATATGACACATGGACCAGAAATTTTGTCCATTAAATCTGAAGTGTGTTAAATTGAGGCCTGCAAAATCAAGGGATTACTATAATGAATTATTTTGGCACTTTAATATGATATATATAGGTAAATATAATTAACTTTCCATTGCATACTTTGTGAGGTTCTAAGAAATGACACAATGCATGTCAGTGTGGATTATAAATTTATATCCTTCTAAAGCTCCAGGGTACACAGATAAAAGTTACTGTTACTTAGATTAAAATCCTAGTTGAGCAAATTGAGCATTTTTATATGCTTTGTGCAATTTCCAGTTCAACTCAGAATGGCCAGTCTTGTCAAGGAGTAAGCATTTTTATTGTTCACATGTAAGCTACCAATATATGTTATTTTACTTTGATGACAAAGCAACTCAATTCCAACCACTAAACTGCTAAATTTACCTCTGCCATTTTCATTTCCTCTGCAATTTAGGGATTGTGAATAGTAATTAGAGCAAAGTTGCAGTGGCCCTTGAAAAAGCCAAGATGTATTATTCAGTCAGATATTTTTTCTTCTTCTGAATTCTGGAGGTAGTTTTTCTATCATATAAAAACATATTTAGTTATTTCTACTTTAAATACTCTCTTTTAGATAAAAAAATAAAAGATAAATCAAAGCAAAACATACTTTTTGTTGATTTCTAGTTAATATTGGAAGCGCTTCATGAAAACAAGAAATTTTAACCATAAAACTATTTTCTGGTCAGTTATGAGAGCTTCAATAAACTATATATCTATTCATACAGCAACTTGAATGAGAGAATACTCATAGTAGGATGTTTCTTTGAATAGAAAAGCTTGGCAAATTCCATGGCTTTTAAGTCCTTTATTCCTCTTGATTTCCTTTCACAACTTATTGCTCGGGTACTTTTGTTTTAGAATAGTTCAGCATTGCCTATTTACTGTCAACCAATAGGTGTTTCCATGAATATTAAAAGAAGTAAATATATATGTGTTACCTGAGAGTTACTAACATTCAGTATTAGTATATAATTAATGTTTTCTTTAAAAAGAAGCAAACCAAGTTAAATGACACTCCCCTAAAATGTTCCTTACCTCTAGAGTTTATCTCTTTCAAAGATGTTTTTTGAGGATGAAGACTTTACATCTGGTATTATACTTCAGTAAATATTATACCATTCAGTGTCATCTAAAAAGAATCGATATCCTGGCACAGCTGGTGTGGCTCAGTTGGTTGAGTGTTATCCATGTTATCCGATGCACCAAGACGTCACCAGCTTGATTTCCAGTCAGAGCACATGCCCAGGTTGCAGGCTCCATCCCCACTAGCGGGTATGCAGGAGGCAGCTGATCTGTGTTTCTCTCTCATCGATGTTTCTAACTCCCTCTCCCTCTAAGAAAAAACAAGACAAAACAAAACAATAAAAGCATTTTTAAAAAAGAATTGATATCTTGTTCTTTTATATAGACTACTTTATTATAATACCTATCATAAAGGGAGTTACATATTTTGTGTTGAGTTTGCCTTGCAAGTTACATTTTATAATTTAAATTCATATTTTGGACTTTTTACAACACTTTAGCTTTTATAAACCAACCTTAGTTTGTCAATTTCAGCAAGTGAATACATATATATTTATAACTGATATAAATATATTTTATAAAAATTATGACATGTTAATATATATCATTATTTTAACCCAAAGGTGATTTTTTTCATTTTTAAATATATCAAGTATTAATTAATTTTTTTAGTTTATGCAAAATTATTTAGGAAAATTTAATTATAACATTAAACACAGCATGCTGATTTAAAATATATGAACACCCTTTCTCATTATTCTAATTTTATTATTTCTTACATTGTTATGGGGCAACCCGTAAGAGATGACCACCAGAGACAAAGAGTAGAATTTAGGAGCCTTTATTAGCTGGCCAGCGACTCCAGTTGCAGCACCCCGATGTAGCAAGGACTGAACTGCAGCCCCGACCAGATGTAGAAGTAAGCTTTTATTCACAAAAAACACAAAAACGGTTGGCTAGATACACAAAGTTCATTGATCCTTTTCTCAACATAGGTCACAGACTCATACCTTAGAAAGGTCACAGACTCATACCCCCAAAAGGTCACAGGCTCATACCTTAGAAAGGTTAGGCTCTTCACCCCTGGCTAAACCGTGACCTGCTTGTAAAAAAATGTTAAGAGAGAGCTGTGGCATTTGCAACAGAGCCAGTCTTGGTTCCCAGGTACAGAGGAATTTGCTTTCTAAAACCAGTAAGATCACAATCAATGGGCTGTTCACATTACAATCAATAAGGCATTCAATCAAATGGGATGAGTTATATAATTCAGAAAATCAAAATAAATTTTCTATTGTTAAGCCAAACCGTAGGGTTAGAGTTAAACTATAGTTTCTACCTGGGATGATTGCTACCATACTTCAACATGACCACATAAGAAAAAACTGACTTTTTAATTTATTTTCAGTGATAAAATATTGAATTTCAAGTTTTTTTTAGGATCTTACCAAACTTCAATTCCTTTGGCTTTTTATTTTAACTCAAAGTTAAAAAAAAATGTTTTCAGTGTAATTTGTATGCTTTTGTGGTGCTCTCCAGGTCTGTAAGGCTACTAGTTATTACTCAGCAGTTATTGAATATATTTTTAATAGGTACTAGCTACTTGGCAAGGGCTTTGAGGCAAAGGTAAAAATAAAAAGAATCTTTATACTGAAAATAGTCTTGAATAAAACAATAAAATGTACCAACTAATTCTGTATAGATCTTGACATCAAAAGGTACCTTTTTCTATCTCTCCTTTTTTTCTTCTCTTTTCTGTAAATATTTTTGATGGGTAGTTAAGGGCTTGATAAAGCTTATTTTAATATTTTTTTAACTTAAAAACTCCCTCAAATCTTTACTTGTGACATGATATGTTCTTTTAAATGGGGTCCATAGGCATGCATTGATGAAACTGTGATGTAAATTCCACAGAATACTATTTTTATTTTCAAATGTTTCTTGCAAAGATGCCTCATTTGAGAACTGGAGGTTTATTTAACACACTCTTTGTATTTGGTTTTATAAATGTTGAAGAGCACTTGCCCTGGGAAGCAAATGATTATGGAAGCAGAGTAATTTTCCATAGAAAAGTTTAAGAGAAGCCATTAAATCATTTTTTTAGCCATCAGGTAAGGTGCCTTACTTTTTCAAGTTTGGTTTCTCTCCTGTAAAATAAATATCAGTGGGAAAAACACTTAAATGTTTTCAATAAAAGTTAAAATGTTATACTCCATACAATACTAAAGTTAATAAAAAACAGGCAATCTCAAAATTTAAATCTCTTTAATGTCTTAGGGATTTAAAATCTCTCCACACAAATGCAGATCCTATTATATGAATCCTATGGTTAAATACATTCAATGTCTTTTTTTGGTCCTATTGGTGTTCTTTGCAGGGTGGTGGTGGCGGGGGTGGTGGCAAATGAAGGTTATTTTAATCTTTCTTCTTGTCTGCCATTTGAAGTATAACATTTATAAAATCCTGTCTTATGGTGAATATAATTGGCTTCCAACATTTTCCAAATGTATGGATTCTTTAGTGGTTAAAGAGAAAGAGAGATAGGGAGAGAGACAGAGAAATGGAGAGAGAGAGAAAAGAATAAGAGAGAGTGCCATGACTCTACATCTTGTTTTTATAACTTAATGTCTTAGTGATATTTTCTTGTCAATACATATGGATCTACCTCATTTGTCTCAAAATTCCATAGCATAAATATATCATGCTTTAGTAATTTATTAATGGACAATGAACTACTCTTGCTTTCTCCTACAATTTTAAATAATATTGCAATAAATATTCTATCAAATAAATGCAGATTTCGTCGAAGACTTCCATTCAATTTTTTTATGCTTGTCACCATACCTTTACTGGCTTAATTTTTCCTCTTCACTTATACACACAAAATGTTCTAGTTTAACTGATCTAATTACTATCATTGTGCACCTTCTATTATCTCAGTTCATAGTTTGCACCAAATAGTGAATCGATTTGGAATTGCCTCCCTGTGCCCTCTCTACATTTACTAACTCTTGTGCATTTGTCAAGTTCTACCTCTGTTTCTTTTCACCAACAGTGATCATTTGCTCTTCTATAACACACATTCTTTGCACCCAATGTGGCTCAGTTATATAAAATATATTGTATTAGTTTATGTGCATAAATGTATTATTTTGCCTGCTAGTTGCACACCTTTAAAGATATCTAGTCCTTGAGTTCCTAGCATACTAATTGCATAGTTTCCTATTCACAGGAGACATTCTAAATTATAAAAACTTGAGAGAGTATCATTCCTTATATTTTCTTCTTTTTAAAATTTTAATTGACTTTACTGGGTGACATTGATTAATAAAATTACATAGGTTTCAAGTGTACAATTCTATAATATATCATCTGTATATTGTATTGTGTGTTAATCACCCAAAGTTAAGTCTCTTTCAATAACCACTTACCCTCCTCTATTCTCTTCTACCTCCTCTTATTCCCTTTCACCCTTGTAATCATCATACTGTTGTCTCTGTCTGTGCAGTATTTTGTGGTTATTTTTTTTGTTTATTTTTACTTTTTTCTTTTTTTGCTTAATTTCTTCACCTTTTTTACCCAGCCTCTAACTCCCCTCCCTTCTGACAGCTGTCAATCTGTTTTCTGTATCTATGAGTCTGTTTCTATTTTGTTAGTTTGTTTTGTTCATTAGACTCCACATATGAATAAAATCATATGGTATTTTTCTTTCTCTGAGTAGCTTATTTCACTTGGCATAACACCAGATCCATCCATGCTATCATAAAAGGTAAGATTTCTTTTTTTTTTTTTTTTTAGAGTCAAGTAGTATTCCATTGTGTAAATCTACCACAGCTTTTTTATATATTCATGTACTGATAGACACGTGGGCCATTTCTAATCTTGGCTATTGTAAATGGTGCTGCAATGAACGTAGAGGGGGATATAGTCTTTCAAATTAGTGTTTTTGGTTTCTTCAGATATAGTCCCAAAAGTAGAATCGCTGGGTCATAGGCAGTTGCATTTTTAGTTTTTGAGGAAACTTGATACTGTTCTCCACCATCGCAGTACCAATCTGCATTCCCACCAACACGCATGAAGTGTTTTCTTGCCAGCACTTTTTATTTGTCAGTTTATTGATGGTGGTCATTCTGACAGGTGTGAGGTGATATTTCCTTGTGGTTTAATTTGCATTTATCTGATGATTATTGATGTCAAGCACCTTTTCATATGTCTATTGGCCAATTGTATGTCCTTTTTGCAGAAGTATTTACTCAGATCATTTACCCACTTTTAATTGGATTATTTGGGGGGGGGTTGTGTGTTATATAAATTCTTTACAAATTTTGGGTATTAGCCCTATCAGATATATCATTCACACATATGTTCTCCCATTCGGTGGGCTGTCTTTTCATTTTTGTTGATGGTTTCCTTTGCTGTGCAAAAACATTTTAGTTTGATGTAGTCCTATTTGTTTATTACTTCTTCTGCTTCCCATACCAGAGGAGAGATATCAAAAAATATTGCTACATGAAATGTCTGAGATTTTAATTCCTATATTTTCTTCTAGAATTTTTATGATTTCAAGTCTTACAGTTAATCAATTTTAAGTTTATTCTTGTATATGGTGTAAGAAGGTGGTCGAGTTTCATTTTTTGCATGTATCTGTCCAATTTTCCCAACACGGTTTATTGAATAGACTATCTTTACTCGATGGTATGTTCTTACCACCCTTGTAATTTATTAATTGACTAAAAAGGTGTGGGTTTACTTCTGGCTGGGTTCTCTATTCTGTTCAATTGATCGATATGTCTGTTTTTATGCCAATACCATACAGTTTTGATTACTATGGCCTTGCAGTATAGTTTGATATCAGGTAACATGATTCCTCCAACTTTGTTCTTTTTTCATAAGTTACTGTGGCTATTCAGGGTCTCCTGTGGTTTCATATAAATTTTTTGAATATTTCTTCTAATTCTATGAAATATATCAATGTCATTGGTATGTTGATAGAAATTGCATTGAATTTATAGATTGCTTTGGGTAGTATAGACATTTTAATGATGTTAATTTGCCAGGAACCAATTCCAGCATGTCATAATTTCAATAGTTTCATCAAAAGGTTGATGAAACTTGGGGACTCAACAGGGCTGAGTCACACATATAGTCACCTGTTGGGAATGGCCAAAGGCATTTGCCCAAAACCAGAATAGGAAACTGATTGTGGCTGCCAGACAGTTACAGGGCATCTTAATCTACATGTTCGTCTCCGGACTCTTTATTAGTCTCTGGATTCCTATGTCATCTATGCACAGCCCCTTTTCCAGATTCTTGAATCCTTCTAGATGCTGGGACAAGAACCCCAGCATTAATTCTTCCTATCAGTGAACACAGTATATGCTTCCACTTATTTCTATTTTCTTCAACTTCTTTCTTCAGTGTCTTATAATTTTCCAATTACAGGTATTTTAGATCCTTTGTAAAATTTATTCCTGGTTATTTTATTCTTTTGACACAATCATAAATGGGGTTGGTTTTTTTCTTTTATGTTTTCCTCCTGATAGTTCATTATTGGTGTATAAAAATGCAACTAATTTATGGATATTTATTTTGTATTCTACTACTTTTCTAAATTTATTTATCAGTTCTAATAGTTTTTGGTGGAATCTATAAGGTTCTTTATATACAGTATCATGTCATCTGCAAAAATAACAGTTTTACATCTTCCTTTCCAATTTGTATGCCCTTTTTTTCTTATCTTATTGCTCTGGCTAGGATTTCCGGTACTATATTGAATAAGAGTGGTAAAAGTGGGCATCCCTGTCTTGTTCCTGATCTTAAGAAAAATACTTTTATTTTTTGCCTATGATGCTTTTAATTTTTGCCATTATTGACTATAATGTTTGCTGTGGGTTTGTCATATATGACCTTGATTATGTTAAGGTATATTTCCTCTATCCCCACTTTGCTGAGAGTTTTTATTCTAAATTAGGGGCCCGGTGCACCAAATTCTTGCATGGAGGGTGGGTCCCTCAGCCCAACCTGCACCCTCTCCAATCTGGGAGCCTTCAGGAGAGCCTTCTCCAATCCGAGAGTTTCTGTCTGTCTTTGCAATCATATGAACGAATTGTCTGAGACCCTAACCCAGTTTGGTTTGGTGCTCACAGAATAGTAGAGGTCTTTTTTTTTTCTTTGCTTCATTGGTGGAGATTTCCTAGAAGTTGCAGGATATCTTCCCTTTAATTTTTCCTCGACACTCTAACTTTACTTATGTCTCTCACCTTTGCTTCCCCTCTATCCCCCACCTGCAACAGTAACTTGCTCCAGGCTCATTTTGCTCTAGTGTCTAGGACAGTGGTTCTCAACCTTCTGGCCCTTTAAATACAGTTCCTCATGTTGTGACCCAACCATAAAATTATTTTCGTTGCTACTTCATAACTGCAATGTTGCTACTGTTATGAATCGTAATGTAAATATCTGATATGCAGGATGGTCTTAGGCAACCCCTGTGAAAGGGTCGTTTGACCGCCAAAGGGGTTGCAACCCACAGGTTGAGAACCGCTGGTCTAGGAGATCCTGCAATGCATCTGCCACAAGAACTATGATTCACAGAATTCCTGGTGCTCCCCATGCTCTTGGTTTCCGCTTCCAGTCCAAGGGCTGCAGAAACCAAAAGGACTGGGAACTCCAGCTGCCCCCAGGCTGGGCTGACAGGACCAGACACTCCTGTGGCATCCCCGGGACCTGGTCGCTTGGCACTGGCATGCGCGCATGCTGACCACAGGCTTGGAGTGGGAGGAGTCCCAGGAACACCCACCATGTTGCCCCGACTACTCAGTGGGTGGGTGAGCAGGCAGGGGGGCGTCCCACCCCACCCCTGGCTGCTCAGTGCCTGCGCGCATAGGCCCAGAGTGGCCAGGGGGCGTCCTGCCCTACCCCCAGCCACTTGGCACCTGTGTGCGTGCTCGCTGCCCACAGGCCCACTATCTTTGTCAGGTTAATTTGAATACTCACTCCTGATTGTCTGTGGGTGTCATGGAGGGATGGTCAATTTACGTATTTGTCTATTATTATTATTATAGATGGGTGTTGAATTTTATCAAATGTTTTTCCTGCATCTATTAATATGATCATGTAATTTTTATCCATCATTTTGTTTATGTGGTGAATCATGTTTTGTGATTTGTATATTGTACTAACCTTGCATCCCCAAAATAAATTTCACTTGATCGTGATGTATGATCTTTTGAATGTATTTCTATATTTGGTTTACTAATATTTTGTTGAGAATTTTAGCATTTATATTCATCAGAGATATTGGCCTATAATTTTCTTTCTTCATAGTGTCTTTGTATGGCTTTGGGATTAGGTTAATGCTCACCTTCTAAAATGAGCTTGGGAGTCTTCTATTGAATTTTTTGGAATAGTTTGAGAATAAGTGTTAGTTCTTTTTAAAATGTTTGGTGAAATTCACCTGTGAATCCATCTGGTCCAGGACTTTTGTTTGTTGGAAGTTTATTTATTTATTTTATTACTGATTCAGTTTAATTAGTTTGAGTGGTCTATTCAGATTTTCTGATTTTTTCAGGTTCAGTTATGGAAGATTGTATATTTCTAGGAATTTATCTAGTTTATTCAGGTTGTCTAATTTGTTGGCATATAGTCGTTTGTAATATTTTTTACAATCCTTTGAATTTCTTTGGTGTCAGTGGTCACTTCTCTTTCATTACTGGTTTTATTTATTTGGGTCTTCTCTCTTTTTTTCTTGATGAGTCTGGTTAAAGGTTTGTAAATTTTATTTATCTTTTCAAAGAACAAGCTCTTGGTTTTATTGAACTTAATATTTTCTTAGGCTCTTTTTTGTATATGTTTCCTCTGACCTTTATTATTTTCTTTCTTCTCACTTTGGGTTTTGTTTGTTGTTCCTTCTCTAGTTCTTTTAAGTGTAAAGTTAGATTTCTTTAATTTGAGATTTTTCTTGTTTCTTGAAGTAGGACAGTAACACTATGAATTTCCCTCTTAGGACTCCCTTTGCTGTGTTTCATATGTTTTGGTATGTTGTGTTCTCATTTTCATTTATTTCAAGATTTCTTTTGATTTCTTCCTTCATCTCATTGTTAACCTATTCATTGTTTAGTAGAGTGTGTTTTAGCTGCCATGTCTTTGTGTATTTTTTAATTTTTTTTTCTTGTGACTGATTTCTAGTTCCAAAACATTGTGGTCAGAGAAGATGCTTGATATGATTTCAGTTTTCTTAAACTTATTGAGACTTGTTTTGTGTATGTGATCTTTCCTAGAAAATGTTCTGGTTTTGGGTGAAATGCTCTGAAGATATAGATTAAATCCATCTGGCTAATATGTTATTTAAAACTACTGTTTCTTTATTGATTTTCTGTCTGGAAGATCTAACCATTCATGTCAATGAGTATTAAAATTCTCTTCTATGATTGTATTACTGATGAGCTTTCCCTTTATGTCTATCAAGATTTTCTTTATATATTTAATTGCTCCTATGTTGCATGCATAAATGCTAACAATGGTCATATACTCTTTAGGGATTGATCCTTTTATTTTTACATAATGTCTTTTTTTTCTTTTTATTATACTCTTAGTTTTAATGTCTATTTTATGAGACATATGTATTGCTACCCCAGCTTTTTCCTCATTTCCATTTAACTTTAGTCTCTGTGTTGTTTTTTTTTAATGTTTAATATCTTCTTTTATATGTTTAATTTTAGTCTGTGTGTTTCTTTTGTTCTGAGATCTCTTGTGGACAGCATATATATGGGTCTTGTTTTCACATCCATTCAATGACTCTATGTCTTTTGATTAGGACATTTAAGCCATTTACATTTAAAGTGATTATTGATAGGTACATATTTATTGTCATTTTATTCTTTACAACTATGTTCCTCTTCCTCCTTGTCCTCCTCTATCTTGTCTTCTCTTTCCTCCTCCTCCCTTTCCACCACCTCCTCCTCCTCTTTCTTCTTCCTCTCCTTCATCTTTTTTTTTGTGGTTGTTGTTCTTTTTCAAGAAAACCACTTTTCATTTCTTATAATACTGGTTTGGTGGTAATAAACTCATTTCATTTTTTTTCTTGTCTGGGAAGCTCTTTGTTTCTCCTCCAATCTATAATAATAAAAGCATAATATGCTAATTAGACCAGACTACCTTACAGACGAAGCCAGGGCTGCAAGGGAAGCTCGGGTCCCAGGTGCCTGCTGATGGCCAGAGGGAAGCCCAGATCCTGGCTGCCAGAGGTGCCAGAAGGAAACCAGTGCTGGCAGCCAGGGGAAGGAAGGCCTAATGTTGCATGAATTTCATGCATCGGAACTCTAGCTTTAAATAACCTTGCTAGGTAAAGTAATCTTGGTTGTAGGTCCTCACCTTTCATAATGTTGAATATTTAATGCCAATCACTTCTCACATGAAATATTTCTGTTGAAAAATCAGCTGGCAGTCTACAAGGATCTCCCTTGTAGTTAACAAACAGTTGTTTTTTATTGCTGCTTTAAAAATTCTCTCTTTGTTTTTAAATTTTGCATTTTTAAATATAATGATTCTTGGTGTGGGCCTATCTTAGCTGGGGCTCTTTGTGCTTCCTGGATTTATGTGTCTTTTTCATTCATCTGGTTAGGGAAAATTTTGGTCATTATTTCTTCAAATAGGTTCTTGATCCGTTCATCTTTCTCTTCTCCTTCTGATACCCTAATGATGCAGATATTATTACACTTCATGTTGTCCCAAAGGTCCCTCAAATTATCCTCATTTTTACATACTACCCCCACTTTTTTTGCTAGTATGATTGGGTATTTTCAGCTACCTTGTCTTCCAAGTCACTGATTTAATCCTCTGCTTCACTGAACCCACTGTTTATGCTTTCTAGAGTATTCTTGATTTCAGACATTATGTTCTTCAATTTTGACTGCTCCTTTTTTTTTTTTTTTTACAGTTTCTATGTCCTTTTTCAAGCTGTTGATCATCTTTATAACCATTACTTTGAACTCTATATCTGGTAAATTATTTACCTCCTTTTTGTTTTGCTCTTCCTCTGAAGATTTATCCTGAGTGTTTTTTGTGGGGCATGTTCCTTGTTTGTTGTCTTGGTTGTCTCTTTGTGTTTGTTTCTATGTAGTAGGTAGATCTTCTATTTCTCTCAGTCTTGGTAAAAATCAGTGATGCTGTCTCCTTGATCACCTGAACTGGGTGCTTAAATAATGTCCCTTATGTGAGTTATGTGAGCCCTACTTTTTAATTGAGTCTTGATTGTTTCTGCCTTGTTTGTGCATGAGTTCTATGCTCAGGCTGTCTGATTGTGAGTTTGACCTCAACCACAGTGTACAAACTGCTCTGTACATGCTGACCATGCAAAGCAGAATTTGCCTCAGTAGGTTCTAATGCCTGTCAAGGTCTCCTTTTGGATGTGCCACTTGTGAAGTTTGTTGTCTGAATCTGGCCAATGGCTGTGTTGGTTCTTGGGCCTCTTAAGAGGGACACTGGTGCAGGCCAATGTGAGACACTGCCTGTGACTGTTCCTAGGCAAACTCTTTGGAGTTATAAAGTGATCCACAATCTGTGGCTGTCTCTGCTGGGCTTGCATATGCATGGGAAGAACAAAGCTGTGCATCACGGTCAACTTCCACCAGCACCAAGTACAAGAGTAAGTCATCAAAAGGCCTAAAACACCCACCTCTGCCTGCCTCTGCCTGCTGCCTGTTAGGCACAGTCACTGAAAACTCCTGGTTGTATTCAGGTTGCATGAGGAAGGTTCTCAGTGGATCACCAGGTTTGGGTGATTGTTGTTCACCAGATTGATACAGGTTCAATCTCAGTGCCTGTGCTGGATCTGAGGCCAATCACCAAAAGTCCTGGTGTATAACAAATTTAGCTGCCAACTTCTGGATGCCCACAGACCTTTGTGGTGGGGCAGGGTCTCAGGAAATTGTGAGGGTAAGGCCAACAGAGTCTAGTAGGCCCAAACTGACCAAGAATTGACGGTGTGAAGGGAGGGTTCTGCACCAATTGTGTGTGCAAGGGGAAAATTGCTCCTCTCCAAGAGCAACACAACTTAATCTGTCCCAGATTCTGTGGGAGCCCAATCTTATCAGGGTGGGACTGTTGGATTCTGGAAATTGGGGCTTAGTGGATCTCCCATGAAGGAGAGTGCCGGTCAGGTTTTGGGGAAGGAGATAGGAGTAGCCTCTGCCATTGAATCACACAACTCGGTCACTGACACACCCTGAGTTGGCCCAGACCTCTACACCACTTCCCAGGCAGCTGACTCTGTAATAGGGCATGAGATTCGCAGGGTGGTGCTACAGGCAGGACCAGAGAGTGAGGGTACTATATTCCCCCAGGCTGATGCCATAAGTGCTCTACCCAAAGACAATGGCATCTGCAGTGTGTGAGAGGGACTCTGCAAAGGGGTCCTGGCAACTTACTTTCAGGTATTCCCCAGAGCTACAAACTCATCTCTCCTTACACAATTCTAGTCTGCTCCTCCCTCCCTCTTGAGTGGCTGTATACAAGATTTTGTGCATTTTCCCTTCAAGAGGGCATCTGTATCTCTAACTGACCCCTGTCTCTCCCTGGAGGACAGAATCCCTGCTGATTTTCATAGCCAGATGTCATGTGGGAGCCTCTTCCTGGCTCTGGTCCTTCAGACTAAGGAGTCCAGCATGGGGTTGAGACCCCATGCTCCTCAGGGGGAACCTTTGTAGCTGAGATATCCCTGAGGAATTTCAGCCAGCATCAGTGGGGGAAGGAGCAGCTCTTCTCGTCTCTCTGCCATTCCTACCAGTCTCAACATGGCTTCATCTATAAATCCTTGATCATAAGACTTCTGTTCAAATAGTCTTTATTTAGCTATCAGGTTGATTGTTCTATATTTTAGTTGTAATTCCATTTTGGTTCTGGGAGGAGTTGAGTGTAGCTTCCACATATTCCACTGCCATCTTGGATGTCTGCTAGATATTTTTCTTAGAATTAATATTGAAAATTCTTACAAAAGTGAAAGAACACATAGGCATAAACAAATCAGAATCAATGTTGACTATAATGTTGGAGAAAATTCCTGCAACATCAGGTATTTCCCTTTAAGTTACTTTATTATGTGTTGTCCAGAAGTTCCATGAAAGGACCTCGGCAGCTGTGATCACTAGAAAGATACTTGAGAACTCATGACGCTGATTACCTAATTATAAAACTGGAATGAAACTACTTCAACATTTTAATTATAGGTCATACAGAAGTTGGAGGTAATATAGAAGACATGGCCACTGTTGACTTGTGAGCTAACACTGGGTAATCAGGGCTCTTCTCCATTTCCCTGTGTGTGGAATGTACCTTCTGCCCACATTTTCCACAGAGTCATTTCAAGGATGCAGCCTAGAGAGAGTAATGTGGTATTAAGACCATCTGGACTATGTGACTAAACCATGTAAAATCCTCTATATAAACTCTCAAGATTCTGGTGGACTGATGGAGAGACCTACTCACCTTGTGGCCACCAAGACAAGCCCTTGATTATTAAAACTGCCACCTAACAATTTTGAGTGCCCTGCCTTTCTTTCATCTTTACTGGCCTTCTGTGTGCAGGGACCACAGAAAGTCCCTTTGTTCTTCTCATGCATATGCAATTTATCCATAAAACTCTTGAGTTTGCAAGCTAACAATAGGTGAGTAGTGTACTAATGTTAGCTTTATTTTTATATGTAAACTAGAGGCCCAGTGCATGAAATTCGTGCACTCAGGAGTGGGGGGGGGGTCCAAAGAGGTAGGCCATGCCCACCCATCCAGGGCTCCGTGATGGATTGCCCCAAAGAGGTAGGATGGAGCTGGGGGTCCTGCCTCCACGCCACATAGAGCTGGGAGGCAGGACCCCCAGGACCCCCAGGCAGGCCTCACTGCATGGAGCCAGGGGACCCCCAGGTAGGCCTTGCCAGACCCCCAGACAGGCCTTGCCTTGCCTCGCGTAGGCGAGACTCCCAGGCAAGCCTTGCTGCATGGAGCAGGAAGAGGTGGGACCCCCAGGCAGGCCTCACCTCGCAGAGCCAGGGGACCCACCTCCTCCTGGCTCTGTGTGTGAAGCCAGGAGGAGGCGGGACTCCCAGGCAGGCTCCTTACTGCACATGCAGCGTCAAACCCAGCCCTTCCCACTGTGCTTGCAGGCATCTTGTGATGGTGTGAGGGCATCATGGCATGATGGCCACTTAGGCTTTTATTAGTAAGGATATTCACCATTATCAAAAAGAACTGATGGAGGCAAATGTCATAGAGTGAGAGATATTTGAATTGTTGAAAGATGAATTCAGTTTAACATTAAACAAGGAAAAAGAATAGCAGGACAGTGCTATGTATTATAAGCTGAAATCCATGAGTATAAGAGTCTAAAATTCTGAAGAAATAGTATAAATTTTGTTTAGCTGGAGGTAATGGGCAGCAGGGGGCATTGGAAGATATTAAAAGAAATTAAAGCATGGAAAGCAGCATTACTTAATTTATATCTTAAAATATATGTTTAAAAATTTTAGCCTTTTAATAGAGATAAGATTGAGGGGACACCAGTGGATACAGGAAGGTTAGTTCAAGGTTTTGCATTCAGGAATGTGCTGATGATTTGAAATAGGATGGTTATAATAGAGATGTTTGGTCATGTTAAGTTAATGAAAACTTGGGGGAAAGAACTTCTTAGGTAGATGAAAGTAAGTTTCTTTTTCACAAAGAACTCTCTATACACTTAATGATATGTTAACTCTAAGTCTTTTGGAAATACCAATTACAGACTTTGCTTAATTTATTGAAAGGATAAAAATGCACTCAATGTTGGATATGATCACCTGTATATCATTATATGATGACTAAATGTCATTTACTAATATTTAACATGTAAGTTTAACTAAAAGTATACTTGGAACTGTTTTTCTAAATAGAAAAAAGATTGTAGCCTAGCTGGTTTGGCTCAGTGGACAGAGCTTCAGCCTGCCGACTGAAGGATCCCAGATTCAATTCTAGTCAAGGGCACATGCCTGGGTTGTGGGCTCAATCCCCGGTAAGGGTTGTGCAAGAGGCAGCCAATTGATGATTCTCTTCATCATTGATGGTTCAATCTCTCTCTCTTCCTTCCTCTCTGAAATCAATAAAAAAAACATATTGAAAAAAATATTGTAATAAAATGTGTAATTTATCCTAAGGGGCAGGTTTAGAATAATTATTTTATTTTCCCAAGTGTCAATTTAAACAAAAACATCTAATTCCAGATATAGTTCAACAAATTAGGTACAAACTGCTTGAGAGGTAAAGGTGTTAATTAGTTTAGAGACAGTTGACCTTTCCCTAATATTCTTTCTGTGTTTTTTATTCATTTTCTCTGAGAAGAACTGACTGAACTATGGGTTTCTCAGGATAACATAAATTGAATGTATGGCATGTTTATGAATATTTTTAATAAATAATTATTTGTCCTATCCCTATACCTTCCCACCCCCAAAAATCTAGAAGAGTGCAATAAATGCAAGGGAAACATTTACAGTGATAATGTTTACTAGAGACCACTAATTTGTAAGCATTCTTTATACATTGATAATAAGATTAACGATCTAAGTTTAAAAAATTGTTAGAAGTTTAAAAAGTTATCACATGCATTCCTGTTATCATTGCCACATAACAAATTAAAATTTAACAACTTTGTTATGCTCACAGATTCAGTGGTCAGGAATTTGAACAGGACATAGCAGTAAAGACTTGTTTGCTTTACAGTGTCTGGGACTGAGGAGACTCAATTTCTGGGGATAATATATGACTAAGAGTAGAATCATCCAAAGACCTGTTCACTCACATCCCTGGCACTTGGGCTGGAAGTCTAAGACTATTGTCAAGACTGGAAGTTCTGGGAATATTTACTTATGTTTAAAATGCACATATATGCCTTAGCAAGTGTGACTCAGATAGTTGGGAATCATCCCATACACTGAAAGGTTGCTGGTTGGATTCCTGATCAGGGCATATGGCTCCATCCCTGGTAGGGAGCATGCAGGAGGCAACTGATCAATCTTTTGCTCTTACATTGATGTTTCTCTCTCTCCCTCTCCCTTCCTCTTTCTCTAAAATTCAATTAAATAATGAATATATACCATGCCACTGGAATCCCACTTCAAGCTTTATCTTGAGTATTTCTGCAAAGAACACATATACAGGAATGCTTATGACATCTGCTCGTGATAGCTTGAATCACATAATTTCAAGCAAGGCAAAAACTGAGCCAGTCTTCGAAAGTCATATAGCAGCAGCTCTCAACCTGTTGGTCGCGACCCCTTTGGGGGTCGAACGACCCTTTCACAGGGGGCACCTAAGACCATCAGAAAACACATATACAATTACACTAGAGGCCCAGTGCACAAAAATTTGTGCACTCGGCGGGGGGGGAGGGCGTCCCTCAGCCTGGGCTGTGTCCTCTCGCAGTCTGGGACCCCTCAGGGGATGACCATCTGCTGGCTTAGATCCGCTCCCCGGGGGATTGGGCCTAAGCTGGCAATCAGACATCCCTCTGACAGCCCAGGAGCCCTCAGGGTATATCCACTTGCCAGTGGGGAGCAGACCTAAGCTGCAGTCAGACATCCTTAGTGCTGCTAAGGAGGCAGGAGAGGCTCCCACAACCACCTCTGTGCTGACAGCCATCAGCCTGTCTTGTGGCTGAGCAGATCTCC
>NW_006294243.1:387791-391245 GCF_000327345.1 Myotis davidii
CGACCCTTTCACAGGGGTCGCCTAAGACCATCGGAAAACACATATATAATTACATATTGTTTTTGTGATTAATCACTATGCTTTAAGTATGTTCAATTTGTAACAATGAAAATACATCCTGCATACATTAGATATTTACATTACAATTCATAACAATAGAAAAATTACAGTTATGAAGTAGCGACAAAAATAATTGTATGGTTGGGGGTCACCACAACATGAAGAACTGTATTAAAGGGTCGCGGCATTAGGAAGGTTGAGAACCACTGTCAGATAGCATCATTTCTTCCCAACTCCATTTGTCAAAGCCATCACAAATATTTCCAGATTCAAGAAAAAGGCAACTAAGAACTAACACTTGGTAGGAGACTTACAATGGTGCACTGCAGAAGGGAGATAATGTTGCTCTCTGGGGAAAATACAATATGGTACAATATATAGTAATTTAACATAGTGTCTAGCATGTAAGAAGCACTTAGTAATGTTAACTATTATTAGTATTACAACAAAATAGTCATTTTAAAAGGAAATAAAATAGCTACAGTCCAACTTGAGCTTTTTTGTTACTTTATGTCCATTGTTATAATAAAATCTTTTCAAATAAAAATACACCTCATGCCCTAACCAGTTTGGCTCAGTGGATAGAGCATCGGCCTGCAGACTCAAGGGTACTGGGTTCAATTCTGGTCAAGGGCATGTACCTTGGTTGCTGGCACATCCCCAGTGGGGAGTGTGCAGGAGGCAGCTGATCAATGTTTCTTTCTCATCGATGTTTCTAACTCTCTATCCCTCTCCCTTCCTCTCTGTAAAAAATGAATGAAATATATATTTTTTAAAAAATACACCTCATATTACAGAAGATAAATCTACACACTAGATCTATGTTTCCAGTTGACAAGAACATTTATTGAAGTGTAATAATTAGACTTAAATATTACTTAAATATAATTTTTGGTATTTTTCAGGTAGCTAAAAGAAATAGTTATTATAGACATCTCTCACTGACACCAGAGAGGCGTTACAGGACAGGACAGCCCCCTGAGCCAATGGAAGAGAAGGCTGTTCCCAACCTTGATCCTTGTCTTCTCAAATAAATGAATTTATATGAGAGACCTTGACTGCATTGTGAAAAGCCAATTTATTAAAATAATGAAAGCATGCACATTTATTGAAAAAAGAAAAGCAAGCAAACCTATGTATCTGGCTTATGGAGCACAGACAGGCTTTCAGCTAATCTGAAGAGCGAGTTGGGTGGGGGTCTGAGGCACCATACACCCTCCTGTCCATAGACTTCAAAATTCCTCTGCTGACTATTTTGGTACAGATTCATTCTCAAGGTCTTTTTTTTTTTTTCACTTTGTTGTGGCTTGCCCAGAATTCACAAGAAGCACCTGGCAACTTTACCTTGCCAGGCCTTGAGACTGCTGTCTTCTCTGCTTAGGGAGTAAAACTGTCCCTTTTTCCTTTCCTCTTTTCCCCTGTCTTTCTGTATTCTCTCATTAGGATTTTCTTTGTTTTTGTTTTTAACCATTTGCTCTGGAATCCTTGGCTAGGGAAGATAGTGGCTTGTTACTTACAATCTGGCTGCAAATTTCCTACAATGTTTGGTCTTGTTTTAACTTGCCTGTCTCAGTTTCCCTATTTCTCCTGCGCTGGAATCATGCAGGAGTAGTTATTGCTTTAAAAATAATTTTTAAAATTTACAAACCCCATATTTTTTAGAGGGGCCTCACTTTTTGACCAGGGAAAATTTAAAGCAACACACTGAATAGGTTTGACTGGAAAAACTTGTCATAATCAACTTCATATGAAATTTGTGTATGTAATATGTAAATGAAGTGGTCTGCCAAGATAATACAACAGCAATTAATTCTGTTAATAGTAATCAAGTCTTTTCCATGTGAGATCTTTAAATATAAAATGGCACAGTATTTATAAAAAATAAGTTAAATGTGTGAACTGATTAAAATAAATAATTTAATTATTTTAAAATTAATATATTTACTAGATCACGTAAAAGCTTAAATATTGTGATTAATGAATTAACTTTTGACTGGGTTAACCTGAGGATATTTTTTCCATTGATTTTTAGAGAGAGTTTAAGGGAGGTATGAAGGGAGGGAGAGAGGAGGAGAAAGAAGAGGGGGGAGAGAGAGAAATATTGATATGAGAGAGCCATATCGATTGTCTGCCTTCTGCATGCTTGACTGGGTTAACTTTTAAATGTCATTTGTAAATGATCCTACAATTTAAATATTCATAACAAGAGTGTGTTTATGAGACTTACATAAAGAAAGACATTAGAGGAGGAAGTAGATGGCAATTTTAGATATCCTGCATTTGAGATAATAATAAGGCATCAAATGGAAAAGACTGAAATGAATATTTAGCATTTAGATTTCCAGAACTGCAGATTAGATCAATGAATAAGACCCAGAGTCATCAACAAGGAGGTGAATCTTGAAGTGATAAGAATGTACAACAATTCTAAGAGGACAAATCTTAAAGAAAGAAGAACAGAAGACAGCTGAATGTGACTTTACAAACAGAAAAGGCAAACGTTGTTATTAATGGAATTCTGGTTAAATCCGTATCTCTTCTTCAGGTTGTGAGCCTTATTTGACTTTTGGATTGGAAGCACATGTATTTATATATGTTCAACATTCTTCTTGTTAAATAAATCTGAGTTCAGCTTTTAAATCTGTGTAATACAATGGAGCTTTAATCCTAGAACCTTGAAAACATTTAAAAGCATAAGTTTTAACTTTTAAAATCTGTATAAGTTAAATTTCAGCTTTTGTTTCTCAAATACAATAATATTGCTTCTGATGTTTGACTAAGATTGGATGAAAGCCTAAGTAGATAAGAGATGAACCTCCCTGGTCTCATCTACTTTATTCAAAAGTACTCACAGCACAGCTCACCTCCACAAACATCAGAGCATTTCCAGAAAATGTCCATCCTGCTCAAAATGTTCTGATCTTACCTCAAGGTCTATTTGAATGTTTAAAAAAATTATATTTCTTTCTAACATAAAAAGTTAATACTTTTTGTCTCTTTCCTTGTTGAAAAACTTGCTTGATGTATATCATTTCTTTAACTCCTTAAAATATTTCTAGTCAGATTTTATATTTCTACTAGAGGCCCGGCATACAAAAATTTGTGCACTCAAGGGGGAGGGGGTCCCTCAGCCCGGTCTGTGCCCTCTCACAGTCAGGGACCTCTCCAGGGATGACCATCTGCTAGCTTAGGTCTGTTCCCCGGGGGATTGGGCCTAAGCTGGCAATCAGACATCCCTCTGGCAGCCCGGGAGCCCTCGGGGGATGTCCATTTGCCAGTGGAGAGCAGGCCTAAGCTGCAGTCTGACATCCTTAGTGCTGCTGAGGAGGCGGGAGAGGCTCCCACCACCACCGCTGTACTAGAAGCCATCAGCCTGGCTTGTGGCTGGGCAAAG
>NW_006294243.1:391290-392794 GCF_000327345.1 Myotis davidii
AATACATTTAAACCAAATATTTGCAAGAAATTTAAAACCACCATCTTTAGCTCTGAGGCTGGGCTCCAGCTATGAGACCTCCCCTGCTGAAAGCAGGTTTCTGGCCTTTGTTTAGGGTTCTATAATTGAAACACTGTTGCGGTCCTGCTGGCTGAAGCCAGGCTGGCTGAAAGCAGGTTTCTGGAGTTTGTTTAGGATCTATAACTGCAACATAGTTACTTAGAGTGTTGCTCAGAGCCGGGCTGCAGCAGGCGAGGAACCTTGGCTTCCTCCATCACTGGAGCAAGCAAGCCTCCTGCTCACTTCAGCTGCATGGCTGCTGGCCGTAATCTTTGTTGGCGGTTAATTTGCACATCACCCTGATTAGCCGATGGGAAGCATAGCGAAGGTACGGTAAATTACCCTTTTGTCTTTTATTAGATAGGGTAGTTCAGATATGGATAAATAGTGTTTTTTAAATATAGAATGATAAAAAATGGGCAAGTATAGTTTGTTATTGAAGCAGGAATTTTTGGGTAACATAGGCAGCCTTAGGGATTTTTTTAAAATTGGGGTCCATGGAAAAGCCCTGGGCTGCAGACTGGGAGAAGGTACATTTCCATAACACAAGGAAGCCAGGTGCAGTTATATCTCCATAAGATAAGGGAGCAACAGTGGCATTTACATAAGACAAGGGTGGCATTTACCTAAGACAAGGGAACTGGAAGTAGCCAAGAAAGGTCTATATTTACAAAATAAAGAGAAGGAAGCCCTTCATTCAGATGAAAAAGAAGAAAGCCCAGAGGAATGGAAGGAAAATGAGGGAGGAGGGCCTTAGGAATCACTATAGAAACCAATTTGAAGGGGAATATTGACCAATCAGAGGGGATATCAGGACATAGGAACTTCAGCCTTTATAAGCCATAGAGTAAAGGGACTCAGTTGGACCCTTTTACCCCTCTTTACGTGGGAGTTCATTTCATGGGACTCTTCCCTCTCCCCATGTGGGAGTCTGTATCTATTCTTCAATAAATTTCCACCTTTGCTATACCACTTTCTGTCCATGGATTCATTCTTCAATTCCGGAGGACAAAGAATTTGGGTTACAGTGCAAAAATTTGGGATCATTATGAGGATAAATGTGAAATTGGGGTGTAATGATGAGATACTTTCAAGGGAATGTTTGTCAAATCTGATAAATTATTAAATTCAAAAATCACCTTGACAAAAATGTGCCTGGCACTATACTGTCAAGTATCACACCATCTGAATAGGAATCATGGTAATAAAGCACTATTATTGTCTTTTTGTGAGTTTCTTATTAGATTTTTAAAATAATTATGAGCCAATAGAAAAAATTAAAAGCCAAGAGAAAAGTTCTGAATTAGGGAATGTTCCAATATATTACCTCATATTTTCCTTATAATTTGTTGAAATTATAATTTGTTGAATTTTTGTTTGTTAAATAGACACACAGCAAAGCTTTCTAATGAATAAAGTTGTTAGGTGAACATTTTACATAAAG
>NW_006294243.1:393444-394216 GCF_000327345.1 Myotis davidii
ATCTCCTTTTCTTTCCTCCCCTTGATGCTCCCCTAGCCTCCCATGGCCCCCAGTGTCTTATGTCCATTGGTTATGCATTCATACAAGTCCTTCAGTTGATCTCTTACCCTCCAGCCATCAATCCTTCCCAGCCTACCCACTGTAGTTTGACAGTCTGTTCAATGCTGCTCTGCCTCTGTATCTATTTTTGTTCAGTTTATAATGCTCTGATTATCCATAAATGAGTGATATCATGTGGTATTTATAGGTTTTTTTTTATTGCTTAAAGTATTACAAAGAGTATTATATATATCTCCCTTTTTCCCTCCCCTTGACACTCCCCTAGCTTCCCATGGCCCCCAGTGTCTTATGTCCATTAGTTATGCATTCATACAAGTCCTTCGGTTGATCTCTTACCCGCCTCCCTCCTGCCCCCCCAACCCTCCCTGGCCTTCCCGCTGCAGGTTGACAATCTGTTTGAGGCAGCTCTGCCTCTGTATCTATTATTGTTCAAAAGTTTATAATGGTCTCTATTATCCATGAATGAGTGAGATCATGGGGTATTTTTCCTTCATTCACTGGCTTATTTCACTTAGCATAATGCTCTCCAGCTATTGCAAATGGTAGGAGTTCCTTCTTTTTTACAGCAGCGTAGTATTCCATGTGTAGATGTATCACAGATTTTTAATCCACTCATCTGCTGATGGGCACTTAGGTTGTTTCCAAATCTTAGCTATGGTAAACTGTGCTACTGTGAACATAGGGGGGAATATATATTTTCTGTTGTTGTTTC
>NW_006294243.1:399166-401653 GCF_000327345.1 Myotis davidii
CCTGTTTTTCTGGCACCCCTATTATTTGTATGTTGATTTGTTTTATGTTGTCCCATAGCTCCCTTATGCTCTTCTCCTGTCTTTTAATTTTTTTCTCCAATTGCAGTTCAGTTTGGGTGTGTTTTGTTTCCCTGTCTTCTAATTCGCTAATTTGGTCCTCAGCTTCTCCTAGTCTACTGTTGAAACTTTCAATGGTGTTTTTTATTGCAGCTATATCACTCTTCATTTCTTCTTGGTTCTTAAATAAGTTATTGATTTTTTCTTCTTTTTCTTTTTGATTCTTGCATAATTTGTTGATTTTTTTCCTCCATCCAGTTTATGCACTGTAGGACCCTTAATCTGAATTCTTTTTCTGACATGTTGCATTTCTCTGTTTCACTTAGCTGCTCTCTGGTGAGTCCTCCTCTTCTTTCCTTTAGGGGTTTCTTTTTCTACCCATGTTTGATCTCACCTACAGATCTAGATGTTGAGTCGTTCAGGGGCTGCTCCTTGGGTGGCTGTGGCTCCTTGCACTGCGGTTGCTCCTCGGGCGGTTGTGGTAGCAGTTGCTCCTCAGTTGGCAGTAGCTCCTCTGGGGGGTGCTGTTCACAGCTGTGGTGGCTCCTCCGGCTGGTGGGGGGAGGCTTCTCTTCTACTTATGTTTGATCTCACCTACAGATCTAGATGTTGAGTCGTTCAGGGGCTGCTCCTTGGGTGGCTGTGGCTCCTTGCACTGCGGTTGCTCCTCGGGCGGTTGTGGTAGCAGTTGCTCCTCAGTTGGCAGTAGCTCCTCTGGGGGGTGCTGTTCACAGCTGTGGTGGCTCCTCCGGCTGGTGGGGGGAGGCTTCTCTCACAGCTGCTGTTCCTCAGACAGAGGGGGTGCTGATCATGAGGCTGCTGTTCCTTGAATGGGGGCTGGCTGCATGCTGCTGTTGTTCCTCTGATGTGGTGGGCTGTTTGTGGGGCTACTGCTCCTTGGACTTGGACAGGTTGATTGCAAGTCTGCTGCTCCTCGGATGTGGGGTGAGCTGCTTGCACGGCTGTTGCTCTTTGGACTGGAGTGAGCTGCACGTGTCGCTCCTCCTCCTCTCCAGGTGTATGGTTATGTGGCTTGCTCTCTAGCACTTTTCAGGGGAACTCCGCCCTTCCCGGCTGCAAACTGTCTCACCAGCTGAGTATACTTCGCCAATTCGGAGGTGGATGTTATCTGTTTCAGCTGCTCATTCTATTTGCTCCAGGACAAGCCTTGGGATGCGTCTGCCTATTCCGCCATCATCTTGTCTCTCAAGACCCAGATTTTCAATGTAACCAGAGACCTCACTGTTGTTCTCTCAGGGAAATGTATTCTGTCTTGAAAGATGCTCTGAGAAGTAGTGGTAGTTGATTCATTTGTCCATCTTCCTCAAACACTGACCTGGATGCTGTGAGGAATTCAGTGCAAAGAGAATCCAATATGTGTTTTTTTAATGGCATAATTTTTTAATGTCAGAGAAACTTATAGTTAGTAATAAAGTTGGAATACTTTAGATCTTCAAAATGAATGTTAAGGAAGGTACGTGACATTCCATAATGATGCAATCCTGGAAAAGACCAAGTATCTGAGCATCGGTATCTTTAAGATCATGATAAAATTTTAAACTTTCATCCAGGAATTCAGTGTAAACCAATCCCTATTCTTTTTATATCTTGAAAGTAGATTTTTTTTTTTTACTTTAATGAATGATTACACCTGGAACTACACCTGCCTTAATAGTCTTCATCTTCTTTATATCCTGCATAGATATGTATCATTGGCTGCTGTCTTGAGGGTTGGATGTCCTTTGGGGTGTTCATTGTTAGTCCCCACATAGCATGGATTAACTCCTCATGCTGTGCTTCAAAACAGATTCTTAACTCCTTTTAGAGAGAGGCACACACAAGTGATTTATTGAATTTATTTTAGCTTAATCTCCTAACTGATGATTCCAATATAGTTACTACTTAAATATTACATTTTGCATGTCCCTGTGGTCAGAGATCAAGATGCTGTTTCTCTCATCGTGCCTACCCCCTGCCTGCCTGATCTCCCTTAACTACTCTGCCTGCCTGCCTGATTGCCCCTAACCACCTCTGCCCCCTCCAGAGCTTCACCCGGAAGGTCATCCAGAAGGACTTCCGGAATTATGTCCGGAAGGTCGTTTGTCTCTCCCATCTAATTAGCATATTATGCTTTTATTATTACAGATACCTTAATATGAAATGGAATTACTGAATTATCAAGTCACATAAGAAGGCAATACTCATAGGATAAAGACTAAACTTTAAT
Organism: Myotis davidii; assembly: GCF_000327345.1. NCBI lineage: Eukaryota > Metazoa > Chordata > Mammalia > Chiroptera > Vespertilionidae > Myotis > Myotis davidii. The sequence goes on from NW_006294243.1 coordinate 401,451, forward strand.
CAGAGTTAAGTCAGGTATGACAGCCATTTAGTTGGAATACCCAAGAACTCAGTGAGTCAGAGAGAGAATAAATGGGAAATTGAGGTTGGTGATAATGAAGTGTCACTTCATTTGATTTTAATTCCCAACTCACTTGGTTGTAAAAGTTTGTCTTGTTTGGCTATGAGTAGAAAAGCAAGTAAAAATTAAAAGTCAAGAGCTGG
>NW_006294243.1:401780-407164 GCF_000327345.1 Myotis davidii
TTGTGGAGGGGTTAGATAAAATATGTAAAATTACCAAAGTAGGTAAGGATTTTCTGTTAATATTTAACAATTATTAATATCTTTGCAATCAGAAAGGTCAGATTTCTATCTTATTTTTTAAAATTTATCTTTATTGTTGAAAGTATTAGAGATGTATTCTCCTTTTTTTCCCCCATTGACACCCTCCACCTTGTACACGACCCTCCCAGGCCTTTACCACACTATTGTGTGTATTCATGAGCTATGCATATATGCATATAATTTTCTGGTTAATTGCCTTCCCTTTGAGATTTGGCAATCTTTTCCGTGCATCTATGTCTCTAGATCTATTTTTTTCATCAGTTTATTTTGTTCATTAGATTCCACATATGAGTGAGATCACGTGATACTTGTCTTTTTCTGTCTGGCTTATTTTGCTTAGCATAGTACTCTCCAAGTCCCTCGATGCTGTCTCATAAGTTAAGATATCTTTCTTTTTTATAGCTGCATAGTATTCCATGGTGGAAATGTACCACTGTTTTTTTATTCACTCATCTACTGATGGGCACTTAGGCTTTTTCCAGACCTTAGCTATTGTAAATTGTGCTGCTATGAACAGAGGGGTGCATACATTCTTTCTGATTGGTGTTTCAGGTTTCTTAGGATATATTCCTAGAAGTGGGATCACTAAACTATGAAGCCAATTTCATTGATTGTGCTTTTTATATGCCCTAGGATATCATGTAATAAATCAGTGGATAAATATAAAATATCAGAATATAAAAGTTTTTCCCTCTATATCAGAGGTGGGGAACATCTGGCCCATGAGCTGTATAGGGACCTCAAAATCATTTGGTCTGGCCCTGCCAAGGCATTAGGGATGAGTAAATTAAATGTTTGACCAAATATAGCAGACTAATTTTTAAGTTGATAATTTTGTATGGCTCACGAATGATGTTATAAATATCCAAATGACCTTTGGCAGTAAAAAAGTTTCCCCACCCCTGCTCTACATGAAGAGCAATGTATGCACCCATAACAGAGAATTGTTATGAGCATAATAGACCGTGTTATCAAGTATATGACTAAAACACTACAGTTATTCTAGCTTCAGTTCCAAAAGTGCCAAGAGCAAATACCTAGGCAAGTTGGATGAATATCTTTCAGATTAGATTCTATTTAATTATTTAATTAGAAAATGTCTAAAAGAATTTCTTCCAAGTTTTTTCTGATACTTTCTAAAGTGAATATATGTCATGTATAAAATAGAATAGTGAAAGAAAATAATAGGTGAACTCATAGGTAAGCAGGAAAAACTCTTAAAATGTTTAAACTCAAAGGAAGAAAATAACAGTTATATAAGGTCACAATGACCTCCCTCAGGCAGAAATGGAGCCTTAAAATACATTTCCACTGAAATGAAATACAAGGAAGTTATCAAGGGAAAAGCTATTAGACTATTTTGCCTTTTCTTGATTTCTAAGAATTTCATATTTATTTATATTTCTACAATGCCATCTTTTTTATATTAAACTAGTTTTTATTTGTGCTCAATTTGAAAGCATTATATATTTTTGAAGGCTCATATATTTCTGTTAGAAATCTCTTAGTTTCAGTATGAACTAGGAGAGCATCCAGTAATTTTATATTCTCCTGGCATTTAGAGAAAAGTTTTTATAAATTTACAAAATCATCTTTTATTCTAATTCATATTAACATCAAACAGAGAAAGACTGATTAAACAAATGTAAGAGAATAGCAAATTGAGTGGCTAATGCTTTTGGTTTTTCCTTCGCTTGAAGGTCTCTATGATCTTGTCCCAGCTCTATAGTTGTAAGGGGAGCTCACAGCTGTTTTTGTACTAATTCTACTTGCTCACTTATCTACAAACCTAATAAATCTGTGCAGCTCTGGATTTGTATTTATAATTTATCAGTGCATTCTCGTATGGGACTAAAGTGATAATGACTCAAGAGTATTTTTTGCTTTATGAGGTGATGTTTCCAAAAGTTATTAGTATTTGGATTTAGTATAAATAAAATTTTCCCTATTACAATGAACAACCTTATAGATCCCAAAGTTTATAATATTAGTAAATGGATTAAATCATCTAAGTGAGTAATTAGTATAGTATCAAAGGGGAAATTAATTAATTTTTCATTAAATATATTTTGAGTAACTGGTATATGCCAGGCACTAGAAATAAAGTAAAAACAAGACAGATTCCCCAAAATTTATCATGCACTCATAAAACTTACAATTAATGTTACATGTTGTTTGAGGTACATATACTTTACTCACAGTAGACCTTGTACGTCCTTAGCTTCCTAGGAACGTGCACACTGGATTAGGATTCTTTCTTCCTTGCTCTCAAGGCCTCTTAAATTCTACTCATTGCACTTATCAAATTGGACTGAAATTATTGATGTCTTCCACACTAGACCTTGTAAGATTCATTTCTTACTCATTTCTACGTCCCCACTGCTTAGTGCAGCACCTGGAACAGAGTAGAAGGTTCATAATTTTTAAATTGAATGGACAATCCCATTTGCTTTAATTGCTCATGGTTAGTGTTCAATTATATGACCTTCTAAAAATAACTAAAATTCTAGTGTCTCCTTAAGATATTTTCCCATCCCCAGTCATGGCTGATATGTGAAGCCTAGTCTAATAGTCATTACTTTAACTCAGGAAGACTCTTGTTATACAATTAATATGAGACTTTCTCTTTGTGACTTCTCTTAGGGAATATAAGTCATATTAATGCATGTCATTACTCACAACTACATTTTTAACAAGCTATTCGTGATATTGAAATATGGGGTTCAGGGTGTAGACTTTTCTTATTGTGGGTCCTTGTCCAATGAAGTTGAAGAATAAATTCGTGGACTAACAGATTTCTTTATAAAAATGTAGAAGTTTATTGGAAGCAGATACAAAGCATCTGGGCTGGGGGGGGGGCAAAGGGAAAGGCCTTCTCTCTCTCTCTCTCTCTCTCTCTCTCTCTCTCTCTCTCTCTCTCCTGAAAAAGAAAAAATCTAAATAACCTAAACCTCCTGAGCCTCTTTGTCTCCAGTTAATAAAGGCTGTAGCTCTTTGTCTGAACATGATCTTTTCTAATTGGTTCCTTTCCTTAATTTGGGACCTCTGTGCTTTCCTCATTGGTCATCCTGTTACATAGTATTAGTTTCAAAGCTCAAAGCCCATGAGGTGCCCTTCATATATCCATCTTATGTGTTCAGGTTGGAGTTGCTTTTGATCTCCCTTATGGCTCTCTCTCAGTTGTCCTGGCTGGAGATGTTTTATTACCCCTATGACTCTCCCAGCTGCTCAGGTCAGGGCTCCTTATGGTTGCTTTAATTTCTCAGGCCAGAAATACCTCCATTCTTGGTTTATGGCTGTTTTAATTGCTCAGGCCAGAAATGTTTCCATCCTTCCTAGACCCCCCTTCCTGTCTGCCTAATTAAGCTAGCTAGCTAACCGTTAACAGTATCTTTCTGTAGGCTAAATGTTTTTTGACACCAAAACAATTCAAATCTACCTTTCCATTATATTTGTTATATTGAAAACATGGAAAATTGGGTAAGTTAATAAGTAAGATTATAAGCTAGGCAAAATATCAGTGAACAAGCTAAATTCTATACCTAATGAAATGATTGCAGTAAAACTGAAATGGCTTTTATAATATTTACCTGTTATTTTTTAAAATAGGTAAGTCAACATATTAGTAAGTTATAGCATTCTTTTGCTAGGGCTTGCATTTGCATGAAACAAGAGCCTCAAATGTGCTCATAATTTTACTTTAATAGAAAAAATAAAGCCCTGGCTGAGTGGCTCAATTGGTGGAGCATCATCTGACATGCCAAGGTTGAGGGTTCAATTCCCTGTCAGGGTACATATAAGAAGCCTCCAATGAGTGCATAAATAAGTGGAACAGCAAATCAATCTCTCTCTCTCTCTCTAATCAATAAATAAAATTTTAAAAAATAGTTAAAATGATAAATTAAAAAATAAAATAAAAAATAGTAAAATACCCTAAAACATTAAAGTAAAGAACATTAAGCTAAACAAACAGGAACAATTTTTGAAACAGTAAGCCTGAGAAAAAGAAAATTCAACTGAATTTCATTTTGAAGACTATCTGCTAACCTCAAATCCAACTACATAATGAATTATGTTCTGTACATGACTCAGGGATCAAAAAAAAATGGAAACCTAAAACTAATTTTAAGATATCATTGGTTGGACCAGCACTAAGCCAATATTTGAAGTATATTTTTTATTAGTAATCTTTTTCTTTTCATCTATTAGGCCTTATTTTTACTCATTTTCTGGTGCACCATCTTTTCTCAAGATTTTGTGTTCTTTAATTTATTTTGATGCCTTTAATGTTTCCTACTTTTAACTCTCTAATTGCTTCATTTTAAAGCATTAGCAAACCACAGGACATCAGAAGCAAACTTCCTAAAGAGTGAGAAGGTGAGAACCACATTCTCTGAGAATAATGGGATGATTGCTGCCAGGAACGAGAGAGAGAGAGAGAGAGAGAGAGAGAGAGAGAGAGAGAGAGAGAGAACTAAACAAGGAGTTTTCACATAAAAGGAAAGCTAGTAAAAAAAAAAAAGAAAAAAAAAGAACAGAAAGCTAGTGTGCTCTAAAGTGGCGACTAACTATAATCAGAATAAACAATGCAGGAGGGACCTATAGGTGAACTATTTGTGCTTTCACACTTGGTGAGACTTTAGAAATAGCTGATCATTTTTTGGAATTTTATTTTTGAATACTATTTGAATCAAAAGTAATAGGCTGAAGAGACTACTGTGTCCTGAGCTTTGCCTTTTAGAGTTATCTTAGTCTTAGCAGGGAGATTTTGAATAAACTATTGCATTTTGTTTAAAGTATCTTTTTCGAAATAAGGCATCCAAATTGGAAAAGAAGTAAAACTGTCCTTATTCGCAGATGACATGATATTGTACATACAAAACCCCTAAAGACTCCATCAAAAAACTATTAGACTTAATAAATGAATTCGACAATCTAGCAGGATACAAAATTAACGCCAAGAAATCTATGGCATTTCTATACACCAATAGTGAACTTACAATAAGAGAGACTAAAAAACAATCCCATTTACCATTGCACCAAAAAAAATTAAGATACCTAGAAATAAACTTAACTAAAGAGGTAAAAGACCTCTACTCAGAAAACTACAGGACGTTAAAAAAAGAAATAGAGGAAGACATAAACAGATGGAAGAACATACCGTGTTCATGGATTGGTAGAATCAACATAATCAAAATGTCCATACTACCCAAAGCAATCTATAAATTCAATGCACTCCCCATTAAAATACCAATGGCATACTGCAAATACCTAGAAGAAACTTTCCAAAAATTCATATGCAA
>NW_006294243.1:407943-421120 GCF_000327345.1 Myotis davidii
TGCATCCCTATGTTCATAGCAGCACAATTTACCATAGCTAAGATCTGGAAACAGCCTAAGTGCCCATCAGTAGATGAGTGGATTAGAAAACAGTGGTACATCTACACAGTGGAATACTATGCTGCTGTAAAAAAGAAGGAATTCTTACCATTTGCAACGGCATGGATGGAACTGGAGAGCATTAGACTAAGTGAAATAAGCCAGTCAATGAAAGAAAAATATCACATGATCTCACTCATTTATGGATAATAAAGACCATTATAAACTGAACAAAAATAGATACAGAGGCAGAGCAGCATCGAAGAGACTATCAAACTACAGTGGGAAGGCAGGGGAAGGTTGGTGGGGGCGGGGTAAGAGTTCAACTGAAGACTTGCATGCATGCATATAAGGATAACCAATGGACGCAATACACTGGGGGGTAGGGGAGGCCAGGGGAAGGTCAAGGGGGTAAACAAAAGGAGACATATATAATACTCTTTTTAATACTTTAAGCCAGCGGTTCTCATCCTGTGGGTCATGACCCCTTTGGGGGCCGAACGACCCTTTCACAGGGGTCGCCTAAGACCATGGGAAAACACATATATAATTACATATTGTTTTGTGATTAATCACTATGCTTTAATTATGTTCAATTTGTAACAATGAAATTGGAGGTCACCAATACCTGAGGAACTGTATTAAAGGGTCGCGGCATTAGGATTGGTGTTTCTGGTTTCTTGGGATATATTGACTACATTTCTTAAAGTACAATGCCTATTAAACAAAGCCTTCAGAATTTTCCTGACCTGGAAACCAGAGGTTATAAAGATTTCAGTTAAAACCTTTGTTCTCTGGGTCCTAATCTGCAAGCTTTAAGATATCTTTCCATACAATCTAATATATGATTGTGTCTCAACCCAGAAATCTATATGCATAAAATTTTACTATATTTTAGATCTTATATTAAAATAAAATATTAATTTAATATTAAAATTATTACATATATGGAATTTGGAAAGCTAGCATATGTTATTTTTTTTTTTAAATATATTTTATTGATTTTTCACAGAGAGAAAGGGAGAGGGACAGAGAGTCAGAAGCATCGATGAGAGAGAAACATCGACCAGCCGCCTCCTGCACACTCCCCACTGGGGATGTGCCCGCAACCAAGATACATGCCCCCGACCGGAATCGAACCCGGGACCCTTGAGTCCGCAGGCCGACGCTCCATCCACTGAGCCAAACCAGTCAGGGCTGTTATTTTATTCATTATTTATATTGCATGTATATCAAATTAGAAAGGGGGAATTGTTATGATTAATTAAATATAATTATGTGGATATGCAAAAGTTTATTCATAGGAATTGTACAATTATAAAAAAGAGATTCTAGATACTACAAACATAAAATGGTATCTGTTTTAAAAAAATCCTTATTGTTGAAAGTATTACTACACAGGTCCTCCTTATTTCTCCATTAACCTCCTCCATCCTACTCCCATCCTTTCCCCTCAACCCCCCCACCAGGCCCTTACCACCCCATTGTCTGTGTCCACGGGGTATGCATATATGCATACAAGTTCATTGGTTGATCTCTTCCCATCCACACTGACCTGCCTTCCCTCTGAGGTTCAACAGTCTGTTCATGCTTCTATGTCTCTAGTTCTAGTATGTGCCCTGACTGGGGATCCTCTTGATTGAGTTTTTGGAGATTGTATGTTTCTAGTAATTTGTCCCTTTCATCCAGGTTGTGGTTTGTTGGCATATAGTTATTCATAGTATTTGTTCACAATGCTTTGTATTTCTGTGTTGTCAGTTGTTATTTTACCTCTTTCATTTCTGATTTTATTTGGGTCCTGTCTCTTTGTTTCTTGATGAGTCGGGCTAAAGGTGAATCAATCTTATTTACCTTTTCAAAGAACTAGTCCTTGATTTCATTGATCTTTTATATTCTTTTTTAGTCTCTATTGTTTATTTCTGCTCAGATCTTTATTATTTCCTTCCTTGTACTTTTATGAATTTTTCTTGTTTTTCTCTTTCTAATTCTTTAAGTTGTAGGGTTAATTTATTACCAGTTTTTCTTGTAGGCCTGTAGTGCTATAAACTTCCCTCTCAGGACTGCTTTTGCTGTGTTCCAGAGATTTTGGATTGCTGTGTGTTCATTTTCATTTACTTCCAGGAAGTTTTTTATTTCTTCCTTGATTTCATTGGTGACCCATTCATTGTTTAATAACTTGATATGTGTTTGAGGATATTGGGGTGTTTTTATTGTAATTGATCTCTAATTTCATGCCATTGTGATCTGGGAAGATGCTTGATATGATTTCAATTCTCTTGAATTTGTAGACTTGTTTTTTGCCCTTGTATGTGGACTATCTGTGAGAATGCTCCATGCACACATAAGAAGAATGTATATTTTGTATCTTTGGAGCAAAATGTTCTATAATTATCAATGAAATCCACCTGTTCCAATGTGTAATTCAGAGTCACTGTTTCCTTGTTGATTTTTTTCCTAGAAGATCTATCCAGTGATGTCAGTGATGTGTAAAAGTCCCCTACTATGATTGTATTGTTGTCAATTTCTCTCTTTAAGTCCTCCAGAAGCTTATTTATGTATTTGGGTCCTCTTTATTGGGTGCATATATGTTTACCAGGGTTACATTCTCTTATTGAATGGATCCTTTTAGTATGATGAGACGGCCTTCATTGTCTCTTGTTATGGCCTTTATTTTGAAGTCTATTTTGTCAGATATGAGTATTGCTGCCACAGCTTTTTTTTTTTCTATATGCATGGAAAATTTTTTCAATCCCTTCACTTTTATTCTGTGATTTTTTTTTGTTCGGAGATTGACCTCTTGTAAACAGCGTATATATGGGTCATGTTTTCTTATCCATTCAACTACCCAATGTCTTTTGATTGGAGCATTTAATGCATTTATGTTTAAGGTTATTATTTATAGGTATTTGTTTGTTGTCATTTTTCATTTTTATGGCTGTGTTCCTTCTTTTTTATTTATTCTGTTTATAAAAGTCCCATTAGTGTATTTTGCATTGCTGTTTTGGTGGTAATAAACTCCTTTTTTTGCCACAAAGTTCCTAATTTCACCTTCAATTTTGAATGATAGCCTTGCTGGATAGAGTAGTCTTGCTTTTCCTTACTTTATATACTTCATGCCACTTCCTTCTGACTTGAAGTGTTTCTATTGAGAAATCAGCTGATAGTCTAATGGGAGTTCCCTTGTAAGTGACTTTCTATCTCTCTCTTGCAGCCTGTAAGATTCTTTCTTTGAATTTAATGTTTGCCGTTTTAATTATGATGTGTCTTTGTGTGGGAAGGGAAGTTTTGTGTCATTACTTATTCCAGCAGGTTTTCTATTCCTTGCTCAAATTCGTCTTTTCTGGCACCCCAATTATGTGGATGTTGTTTTGTTTCATGTTGTCTCAAAGCTCCCTTATCTCTCCTCCTACTTTTTAATTATTTTCCAGTTGCTGCTCTGATTGAGTGGTTTTTTTTCTACCTTGTCTTCTAACTTTCTGATCTTCTTCTAGTCTACTGTTGAATCCTCCCAGGGTGTTCTTTTTTACATCTGTGTTATTCTTCATTTTCTCTTGATTATTATTCATGTAGGTGTATTTCTCATTCATCTCCTTATTATTATGAAGTTGCTTGTAATTCTCAGATGTTTGAGCATCCTCATACCTATTACTTTGAATTCTTTATCCAACAAATTATTTGCCTCCATTTCATTTAGTTCCTTTTCTGGTGATTCCTCCTTTTCTTTCATTTGGGGGCTGTTTCTTTGTCTTTCCATTTTAGCAGTCTAGTAGTCTGGGGAGCCCAGTTAGGCAGGTGGGTTTGCAGTGGAAAGTCCATATATGCAGAGATGGCTGGTCCCACTGGGTCACAGCTGTGCATCAGATCTTCTGGTGGCAACAGGTTAGGTGCATCCAGTCTCTGTGTCTTACCTGTGCATCTTGGGGGGTGTCAGATCAAACTTACCAGGCAGTGTCAGGCAGCGGGGCCATTTGCCCAGGACTGCCAGGTAAAGCACAATGGGTCATGATGACAGTCCATGTGTCTGAGAGCATTGGGTCACAGTGGCAGGGCTGGGTGCACCACATCAAGGTGGTGGGTCCAGTTGTCCAGGGGCACTGGGTTAGGTGTGCTGATTTGGGACAGCAGGTCCCTGTGTCCAGACTGGGCAGGTGTCAGGGTGGTGGGGCAGGCTGGGCACTCTGCTCACAGAAAGGTTGGGTCAAGCTGGGCACTCCGCTGCTGAAGGGATCTCAGTTGGGTGTTCCATTCACCAAATGGCAAGGCCAGCCTGTCACTCTGCTATGGAAGAGGCTAGGCAGGCCGGGTGCCCCATTTAAGCCATTTGGACCTCCAAGGTGCACAGTTCAGGCTAACTGAGCTGGTATGACTAGTCTGTGTGCCTGGGAACTTCAGGTCTTAACAGTGAGGATGCCAGCATCCATCGGTGGCTTAGAGGCACTGGGGTAGGGTCACTCCCCCAGCCCTCTCCCACAGTGTCCCTGTGGCTTCCTCATAATGGCCCACTCCCTGCTGAAGTGGAGGATGTGCCTTCCAGGCAGTAGCCACAGTGGCAGTTCCTCCAACTGGAGTGCCCCAGTCACTCCCCTAAGATCTTGCTCCTACAAACAGAAGCTCTCACACTCTCACACCTGTGAACACTTTCCCTTTCATACCCTCACCCACTTACACACTCACCCTCACTCCAGACCTGCCCTAATCCTTCCACATGGCCTAGATATTCTATTAATAATCAGTGCACTTACTGTCAGAGGCAACTGATGAGCCAAGGGCAGTTTGGAGCAATCATTAAACAAATGCCTAGGAAGAGCTCATGCTCCATATTTTTGCCTTCCTCTCCTCCCTCTTGCTCTAAAAACACTGCAAGGCTATAAATTCCTGAGAAATGAAACATCAAGTTGCCCAGCAGACAGAATAAGAGAAGACTACAATTCTCCAAACTTCTGCTGATGAAGGATTCCAGGATTCTTAGACATTATTCAGTGATACAGCATAGATGGCACTGCACTGAATCTGAAGCTTCTTCTTTTTTAAATTTTTTTCATTGCTTTTAGAGAGAGGAAGAGAGAGGGATAGAGAGATAGAAACATTGATGAGAGAGAAGCATCAACATCAATTGACTGATTTCTGTATGGCCCCTATTGGGGATTGAGCCGACAACCCAGGCATGTGCCCTAACCAGGAATCTAACTGATGACCTCCTGGTGCATGGGTTGATGCTCAACCACTGAGCTACACCAGCTTGACTGAATCCAAAGCTTCTTGAGGGTAGAGAATGTGTGATTCATTACTCATCCTAACTGTAGTGCCTAGAACTATGCCTATCATATTGAAGGCAAAAATTAAATTCTGACAAAAGCGCATACATGTATGAATGAATTCCATTTCTCATTTTATATTATAATACTGAGTATTTTCTTTTGATATTTTTCCTCTACTAAGAAAGGCTTACTTTATATCAATTCTCTAGTATAAAATGGGGGGACTAGGACAGTGATGGTGAACCTTTTGAGCTCGGAGTGTCAGCATTTAAAAAACCCTAACTTAACACTGGTGCCGTGTCACATATAGAAATTTTTTGATATTTGAAACCATAGTAAAACAAAGACTTATATTTTTGATATTATTTTATATATTTAAATGCGATTTAATAAAGAAAAATCAACCAAAAAAATGAATTCATGTGTCACCTCTGACATGCGTGTCATAGGTTTGCCATCACTGGACTAGGATATAGGGCAGTGGTAAGAAAATGCATGGTGTGATTACTTCTACAAATGTGTTGAAGTGCTACACATTTGGCTTAATGTTTCTGAGTAGATCAAATTATCTAAATATGGGTCTTTTTAGGCACTAACTAATAACATCACATGACCCTGGATAAAAGACAATACTCTCTCAATCTTAAGTTTCCTATTTGCATGCTCCGAAGAGGATTGATCTTTAGAGAAGATCATGTAAAATCAATCAACTATTGAATATATTAATGCACCATTGTAGTATAGAAGTGTGCAATTGTTTCACAACACTTTGGGATGAATAAAGGGTATATTGCTTTATTTGTGTATATCAAATTAATTCTGGCTTCATGCCTTCACTGGTCAAGGTTGTGTGAATTTTAATTTGAGTGTTTTGGGGGCTCCTCCACCTCTTCAGAGAGAGTCTTTCATAGTCATATTCATACAAATATATGTATACTAGATGCCTCTTGCACGAAGAGATTTGCACAATAGGCTTTCCCTTCCCCTGGCTGCTGGCACTGGTTTTCCTCCTGCAGCTGGGACCCAGGCTTTCGCTCTGGCCGGAGCTGCCTTCAATCTTTGCTGCTTTGGCTGGAGCTGCCCTCAGTCTTCACTGCTCAGGCCCAGAGCCTTCAGTCTTTTCTCCGTCACTTTGCGCCTACGTATGCACATTAACCGCCATTTTTGTTGGGTTAATTTGCATACGCTCCTGATTGTCTGGTTAGTGTGGTGAAGGTACGGTCAATTTACATGTTTGTCTATTATTAGATAAGATTCTTATTCCTCCACCCCTAACTTTCTTACACAAAAGGCCAATACATTATACAATATTACACATTGTATCTTTAAATTTTTAACCTAATTCCTCAGATCCTTCCACATCAATGTGCAGAGCTTGCCCTCATTCTTCTTTATAGCCTCTTAGTATTCCATTTAGTGTTGTACCAGAGTTTATTTAACAAAATTTCTATCATTTTCAAACTTCTGCAATTGCAAATAATGCTGCAATATATACTGTGTATGTGTAGAAATTTTATTTCATATATTCTAATGTTTCTACAGAATAAATTTTTTTAAATTTAGTTTTCATGTTATGAGCACTACAGATGTCCCCCATTTTCTCCCCTACGCCCCCCTCCACCTGGCTCCTGCCCCACCACAGGCCTTCAACACACTGTTGCCTGTGTCTGTAAGCTATGCATATATGCATATTAGTTCTTTGGTCAATCTCTTCCCACCCCCCTTTCCTCTGAGATCTGTCAGTCTATTTAATGCTTCCATGTCTCTGAATCTATTTTGTTCAACAGTTTATTTTGTATCTACAGATTAAATTCTTAAAAATGAGAGTGTTGTGTCAAACAGCAAGTAATTTATAAACTTTGTAAATATTGCCAAATTACCCTATATTGGATCTTTACCAGCAGTGTAGGAGTGCCAGTCTTCAATGCGAAGATGTAAAACTATTGAGTCAGTTTCTCTCCTATTTATTTACATCTTTATATTTTTAGTGTTTATATAAATATACATATTATGTATATAATTATTCTTAATTTTTAAAATTGTTGACACTACTACAGATGTCCATGGGCTTCAAATTTAAATGATAGCTTGAGTTTCAATAGATAGTATACTTACTCCCTAGATAGTATACTTGGATTCAGGTCCTTGCTTTTCATTACTTTGACTACTTCATGCCAATCCCTTCTGTCCTGAAGTGTTTTGGTTGAGAAATCTGCTGGAAGTCTTATGGGAATTCCGTTGTAGGCAACTAACTGTCTCTTGCTGCTTTTAAAATTCTCTATTTGTCTTTAACTTTTGGCATTTTAATTATAACAGGTCTTGGTGTGGGTCTCTTTGGGTTCATCTTGATGGGATTCTTTGTTTCCTGAACTTGTGTGACTGTTTCCATCACCACGTTAGGGAATTTTCTTTTGTCACTATTTCTTCAAATAGCTTATGTATCCCTTTCTCACATTCTTCTCATTCTAGTACACCCTGTGATGAGAAATTTGTTGCATTTGATGTTGTCCCAAGGTTCCCTTAAACCAGTAGTTCTCAACCTCTGGCCCTTTAAATACAGTTCCTCATGTTGGACCCAACCATAAAATTATTTTTATTGGTACTTCATAACTGTAATGTTGCTACTGTTATGAATCATAATGTAAATATCTGATATGCAGGATGGTCTTAGGCAACCCATGTGAAAGGGTCATTCGACCACCAAAGGGGTTGTGACCCACAGGTTGAGAACCACTGCCTTAAACTATCCTCATTAAAATTTTTTTGTTTTGTTTATTTCTTTTTGCTTCTCTGTTTGGGTGTTTTTTCTACATTGTCCTTCAAATCACTGATTTAATCCCCTGCTTCATCTAGCCTCCTTTTAATTCTTTCCAGTGTAATCTTGATTTCAGATATAGTATTCTTTATTTCTGACTAGTTCTTATTCATGGTTTCTATATTTGTTTTCTGCTGTTGTAGTTCCCCTAACTTCCTTAAAATTCTATGTTCCTTGAGCATTCTTATAACCATCACTTTGAACTCTGTATCTGATAAATTGCTTCCCTCAATTTCATTTAGATCTTTTTTTTTTCCTGGAGATTCCCATTAATCTTTCATTTGGGGCCTGTTTCTTTGTTTCCCAATTTTGGCCATCCCTTTGTGTTTTTTTTCTATGTATTAAATAAATCTGCTATAACTCCCAGTGTTCCTTATGTAGTAGGTGTCCTGTGGGTCAAAGTGGCACAGTCTATTTGATCTCCTCATGTTCTAGGAATATCCCTGTTGTGGGATATGTGGAAGAGAGCAGAGTTCAGGATGGGAAGAGCACAGTAGCCTGTAAGCATGCAGACTTCCCTGCCAGAGAAACAGCCTAACCCTGACTTAAATTGGACTTGCTCAAGTACAATGGGCAATGACCTTGCTTCCCAGCCTTCCATCATATGCAAGTAGTCCCTTCTTAGTCTACTTCCACACTGACTTTAAAAGGCTCTCTTTTAATGGGATTTCTTTCTCTACAATATGAAAAGCCCAGGCCAACTTGTGGAAGATATAATTGACAACTGAGAGCCAGTGCCAGTGACAGACAGATAAGAGAGCACCAATTGAACTACCAGCTTACTGGAGGTGCACAGGTGACTTCAGTTGAGACCAGAAATGCTCAAAGGAACCTCCATCAAAGTGTGGATATGAATTGTGAGCAATTAAAATGGGCATCTCAGTCACTGAGTCATGAAGGACTTTTATTGCATCAATATAAAAATTTACCTCCAGCCTGTGTGGCTCAGTGATTGAGCATTGATCTATGAACTAGGAGATCACCCTTCTATTCCTGGTCAGGGCATGTGCCTGGGATCCTGGCTCAATCCCTAGTAGGGGGCAAGCAGGAGACAGATGATCAATGATTCTCAACATTGATGTTTCTCTTTCTCCCCCTTCCCTCCTCTCTGAAATCAATAAAAGTATATTAATATAAAAATTTGCAATAAAATACAATTGTAAAATCTATCTATCTATATAAAACCCTAATATGCAAATTGACCAAACGTTGGAATGACTGGTCACTATGATGCACACTCACCACCAGGGGGCAGATGCTCAATGCAGGATCTGCCCCCAGCCTGCAGGCCCTGACCAGCGGCGACAGTGGTGGACAGGGCTGGCAAGTGAGCGGAGCCATGCCAACCAAGGTGGGTGTGAGCGGGGGCCCTGATCACCCTGCCGGCCACCCCACAGATTGGCCCTGATCAGTGGCCAGGCTTAGGAGTCCTAACCGTGCACGAATTTTGTGCACTGGGCCTCTAGTATTATATAATACTAGATGCCTGTTGCAGGAAGATTCCTGCAAGAATAGGGCTTCCTCCGGTCTGTCCCTGCAAGAATAGGGTTTCCTGAAAATGAAGCGAAGCAGAGAAGCTCCCTTCCTTCTCTGCCACCTGGGCTCTCTCCTTTCTCTGCCGCTTTGATCCCTCGCCAAGTCACAGATCCTGGGCCCAGGGCCCGCGGGCAGCCTGCAAATAAGTCTCCATCTTTGTTGGCAATTACTTTGCATATCACACTGATTAGTCAATGGGAGGCGTAGCGAAGGTATGGACAATTACCATGTTTGTCTATTATTAGATAGGATGGTAGAAAGGGAAAGACAGGAGTACATAGCCTGGGAACATTTTCTCAAATATGGATAAATAGGATCAAGGCAAAGAAAAACTCCATTTGGATCAGCTGGGCTTTGAAAGGTGCTCCCTTTTTATGCAAATTTCTAGCTAAAAACAAATTATCTCAGGAGCTGTCTTAATTTAAGGTGCCTTGTATTCATTCTTCTGCAGAAATATTCACTTATTTGTATACAGGACCAGAGGATTTCATCCAAATTCAAACAACTTAGAATGTCATTTATTGGTACGATAATGCAGGACATAAAGCAAAGGAAGGTCAAGTGTGATTCTGAATATCCCAATCAGAGTATAATTGAGGAGTTTAACACTCATGACTTGAGTTTAATTCATAAAAAAACATTAAGAATTTGGGACACCTGTTATTCAGGGTGAAAATCTCCTTTTCCATTTCACTTATTATAATGCCAGTGGGAACTCTAAATGTAATTTTATCTCCATGACTGACCAACTCCATAATTTATGTGGAACCAAGCTGGAGTTCTATATTTAAGTTGCACTGACTCTATAGGGAAATGCTTTGAAAACACTGTCTTCAAAATGTCACAATAATAGACCTCTGACAGCATATACACAGCTTATAATTATCCCACACTTATTGTATATCCACATATAAAATCTTGCATGGAGATTTTTATGGAGAGGGGGAAAACACTGAGCATTATTAAAGCTTCTGTAAAAACATTGCTATTTACCAACATTGGTTCAGATAACTAAAAAGAAGCTCGACTGAAATGTTCCTTAGATAAGGGAAGAGAGAGGAGCTATGCAGAAAATTGGCTGTAAAGCTTTGACCTAATCAGACATGATCTAGTTAGGGCAATGAACTCAGTTCCTTAAGTTGAGTCTCCTTTGTCAGAGATGAGGCACACTGAAGCCATTTAACTGGGTATAATTTGGTATTATGTTGATCAACTTAAAGTTTCCCAAAACTAATATAATTCTGATAAAATAGCTCTAATTTATTGAGTACATTTAATTAATTCTTGAGATAGTAGAGGCCTGGTGCACAAAATTTGTGCACTAGGGTGAGAAGGTTTCCCTCAGCCTGGTGTGTGCCCTCTCAGTCTAGGATCCCTTGGGGGACGTTGGACATTCTTAGTGCTTCCGTGGAGGCAGGAGAGGCTCCTGCCACTGTCTCTGCGCTCACCAGTCATGAGCTCGGCTTCTGGCTGAGCTGCACTCTCCCTATGTAGAGCATCTGCCCCCTGGTGGTCAGTGCATGTCATAGCAACTGGTCATTCCACTGTTCAGTCTATTTGCATATTAGCCTTTTATTATTTAGGATTTGAAGAATGAGAGGGTCAAAGAAGTCAGCTATTTGAAATCCCACAAGGGGTAAGTGAATGAGCCAGGGTCCAACCCAAGGTAGTGAAATAGAGAACAAGCTTTTCATCCCTACGCATCACACTTGTTTTGCTTTGGTTTCATCAAATATGAATCCTGTTTTGTTACTCATGATGTTAAAAAATCACCATATGGTTGTTAGTTTCCAGAATTTTCCCAAGATGTTTTGTTTACTTTTCAGCCTCAGTTATTACAATCTATGCATCTCCCTTCCTCCCTTCCATACCTCTGTCCAAGGAAAAGCCCCAGCTCTCCACCAGAGAAGCCTCATAAATTCTGGATAGACCAGAACAAAGTAAAAAGGGACCTTGAGAATTAATCTGCACCAAAAGAGTCAGCAGAGGAATTCTGAAACCTATAGATAGAAGGGTATGTAATACCTCAGACCCCACCCAACTTGCTCTTCAGATTAGCTAAGAGCTCATCTGCACTTCATAAGCCATATGTATAGGTTTTTTGCTTTGCTTTTTCAATAAATGTGCATGCTTTAATTGCTTTAATAAATTGGCTTTTCAAAATGCAGTCAAGGTCTCTCATATAAATTCATTTGTATGAGCAGACAAGAATTGAGTTTGGGAATAGCTCTCTCCCACTGACTCAGGGGGCTGTCTGGTAACACTTCTCTAGTGTCAGTGAGAGGTGCCTCTAACAATTACAAGACAGTTTTTTATTTGTAAATTGTCAATAGTAACTATTTTGTGCTAAGGATGTGAGGATGGTGTGGAAGCTTGTTGGAATACTTACTCCTTGATCCTACTCAACTATGCCAACTGTTGGGTGTACAGGGCCTCATATGCTGGGTATTAGATAAAGAAGACATGAAAGGAAATTGGTATATGTAGGATAGACTTTATTGTAGACCAAGAATGTCAAACTCAAAGGCTAACATGGATCAAATAAATGAGGCATGTCGCCCCCGGGCTGCAAGTTTGCCACGCTTGTTGTAGACCAAGTAGCCATTGCTAATAAGGAGACATCAGACAAAACAGGTATTCAAAGTAGCCTCACGAAGAAGCAGCTGCAGCAAACATAGGAGCTATTGCTAACAAAGCAACCTGACCAAGCAGCTGACACCAGTTGGTCAGTAACACATCTTTATACCAACTTAGACAAAAGAGGCTTCTTGCCATATAGTGACATTTGGATTATATTTGGATTATAGAAAGGTACACCTGGGCAGGGCATACAGTAAGATTGCTGTGTCCTTGCTTTTTCAGCTGCATGTGGCAAATTGGCCTTGAAAATCCAGCGTACTCTGGACAGGGCCACCACACTCCAATTGGCTGTTGGGGTCCAGCCCCAGCAGATCTAGGGGTTCCCAAAGGTGTGGACAGAGTCGGTGAAGAAGGAATGACTCAAGACAGCGTTCAGACGGTCAGCATAGTTGGGTTCTCTTGCCAGGTTCTCCATCCAGGTCCTCTCTTTATTCTCCTGTTACATCTGTATTTATACCATTTGATTTTAATCCTATCCATTCTATTCCAAAGGTTAGGGCGTTTGTTATCTCCATTCCAAGGCCACTACTCTACTGTTCTGTTAAGCTACAAGGAAGTAACTGAAGGAGATTATCCTAAGTAAAGATTATGTAGTTTAAGAGTGATCATTTATAGTTAAGGTGATTAACTACCCGCCTGGCACTTAGTTAAGGGGTTTTACTGATTTATTCCCTTCCTTAGTCCTGTTAATCCCTAACTCCAGGGAAAAATCCCTACCTGGGGAAACAACCTTTCTTGGGGAGGTGGTCCTGGTTAAAAACTGTGACTCCCTGGTTCATAGGTCCAGGGTCAACCACTGTGCCACACTGGTTGGGTGCTAAGGCTTTATTCTTAAGATATCTTGATGCTGACAGAATGTGATTACTAAAGCAAGCATGTCAAACTCGCA
>NW_006294243.1:421272-424166 GCF_000327345.1 Myotis davidii
CAGCCCACATAAACTTAAACCTTGTTTATTTGGCCCGTGTTAGCCTTTGAGTTTGACATGCTTGTTCTAAAGGCTTATTCATGATTAAGGCAGTGGACCTGCAAAGAAGGAGGGAGGGAGGTGTGTCATGATACTACTAACTGGACGAAGGCAGTTTGAATCAAGAAGATAACATAGAGAAAAAGTCATATTAAATAAATGAAGTTTCTGTGCAGTTATAGTATGGTTATTGCAAAGTCTAACTGAGGAAGAGAGACCGTGGACCTTAGCTAATAGACCACTAATATAGAGAAAAGTGATATTTTATTCTTCATAGTTCTTTCTCTCTCTCTCAATGCTTAACTCTGGACAAATGTTAAGCAGTTACTTATTAGCACTCTTCAAACAACAACATGCAGTATTTCCTGATTCTTACACCTGCATACCTACATTCTTTTTTTTTTAATCCACACCCATGGATATGTTTTCATTGATTGTTTTTTTAGAGAGAGGAAGGGAGGGAGGAAGAGAGAAACATTGACATGAGAAAGCAACATTGATCAGTTTCCTCCTATATGTGCTCCTACTGAGGTTGAACTGCAACCTAGGTATGTGCCCTGGCTGGGAATCAAACCTGTAACATTTCGGTGTACCAGAAGATGCTCCAACCAACTGAGCCACCTGACCATGGCTTTACTTACATTCTTGAAGCTCTCTTATATGTTAGTCTCATTTAGCATATATTTCTTTACCTCAGATATCCAAAAAATTATCAGATAAAAGTTTATTGCTTCTATTTTTGTTTACTTTTCTAGTAGAATTTGGTTTTCTCTTCTTAAAGTTCCAAATCAAGGGACTTCTTTTCCATAAATTATTTCACAAATCTCTTTATTTAGCTATGTATACATAGATCTACATGTACACATATATACTTATTCATGTACACATTTTAATATATGTAAACACAATACATTTATATATATATATAATGTTTTTATTGGTTATGTTGAATTTGAAGTGACTATGAAACATAAAGATTAAGCAGGAATTTAACACTTGGTTTGGACTTTATTCTACTTTTTATCCAATCCCAGAGATTTCCCCTAACCACCTTTGCTTTCTCCCATCTCCCTAATCTATAACCAATGTATCTCATGTAACCTACTTACACCTCCTCTTTTGATTGTAATGTATAAAATAAAGTGCTGCGACTTGCACAGCTGGGTTCAGGATCTGAAGGAGGGGCTGATGCACAAATGAAAATACTAGACACAAATATGAATTATTAAGGGGTAGGGACCAGGTGTAGCCTCTTTCTTGAAGAGACACACTGAAACCTGGGCTTTTCCCTTTTTATTCAGTTTTAGGTGCACATCTTGTCCTCAGTAAAGCATGGCAAACAGGTAGCAGACAGACCGCCTCTAAGGGCAGCAGAGATCAGTAAGGTCCAGTAAACATTTACTTGGAGGCTATCAGGTCAGGAAATTGCTTTGAGCCACCGCTATCTAAACATGAACCATCAGTGCTTAGCATCAGCCCTGCTAACGCTCAAGGTCCATCAGCCTTCCTTGTTCCTTGGTGCACTCTCATGATGTATTGGCAAGTGGTGGCTTCCCACAATAAAATGCAAAACTGCTGTTTTCTGGAGCATTTTCTCAATCCATTGAGGTTTTGCTTCCTGGAAATAGTCATCAGTTTGGCTCAAATAAACTCATAAAAATTCTCTGTAGGTTTGAACATTTCTTACATTGACAGTATACAAATATTTACACCTTTGTTTAAAAGGAAGCTATTGCTTTTTTTCTGTACTTTCTTTTCCACTTTGAGATCAGTGTTACAATAATAATTATTGAACTAAATGTAAAGCTTAAGTTTTTCCAGCCAATTTTTGGAACAATATAGTTTTTGAATAAAGTTTATCAATTTACAATGCTCTAAAAAATTTACAAAACAATATTCCTGTTAATTGGAGATTTGGAAAGATTCATTGATATAAGAACTGCATGTACCCATTTTCTTGATTGTTTTTTACATTTCTTTAAATTTATTTTCTTCAGGCTTTTTGTCACTGCTCGAGTAAGTTTGGCAATTTTTTATTTCAATAGGAAAACCATCTTCTGCATCAATATTTCACATTTTATTCTATAGCATTTACCTGTCTGCAGTTAAGCATTCCTTTCCCTTCCTAGTGCTGTTCAAATGTCTGCTTTTTGCTGAGCAGACTTGGCAAAGATTTTGCATATTATTCATCTTTTTAATGATCCAAATTTTAAATGGCTATTTTAACAACCTCTCTTTAAAAATATATTTTATACTTCTTTTAAAAAATATGTTTTTTTTCTTATGGAAATTAAAGACTTTATTCATTTTCCCAAAAATTCTTTCCAATAAATGTACTACAAAATGCCTATCTTTCAATATATGAACTCTATAGCATTCTATTAGGGTTTAAGTTATAGTGCGCTTATCTATATAAATAAAAGCCTAAGCGTCTGACTGTCTGACTGGTAGCTATGACATGCACTTACCACCAAGGTGAAGACACTCAACACAGGAACTGCTGAGCTGCAGTGACTTGCAGCTGCGGTTCTCGGGTGACGCACAGGGAACCAGAAAGGAGAGAGCCCAATTCCGGGGCGCATCACTCGAGAACTGCCCTCTCGCAATCTGGGACCCCTCAGGGGATGTTGGAGAGCTGGTTTTGGCCCAATCCCCACAGGCCATTCTGAGGGACCCAGCAGTGCATGAATCTGTGCACTGGGCCTCTAGTTATCATTAATTTCTAGATAATGATGTAACTGTTTTCTAGGGTAGCAGAGTACCACAAACCACGTGGCTTGAACAACAGAAATGTAATTTCTCACAGTTCTGGAGGCTAGAAATTCAACATCAAGGTATTGCATATTTGACTCCCT
>NW_006294243.1:424582-425571 GCF_000327345.1 Myotis davidii
GGTCCATCAGCCTTCTAACAGACTTCTTGCATTTATATGTTAACTGCTTATTGATCTTAGCCTCCGGCACAGTTACATTGGAATTGGGCCTACCCTATTCTTATATGACCTCATCTTAGTTTAACTACTTATATCTGCAATAACTTTATTTCCAAATAGGGTCATATTCTGAAGTACTGGGGAGTTAGGACTATAAAATATTAATTTTGAGGGGACACAGTTCAACCCATAACAATTTTTAACTCTAATCTGATTAGAAGAATATTCTTTAATTTCCAATGGGAATATTTTTCTTATTTTGTTTTTTGCCATTGCTTTTGTGATCAACAAGTCATGTTTTTATGATCAACAAATGGAGTATGAATATGAATACCTTTTTGGAATTGATTTATTTATTTACAATTTTTGGAAAATCTGTTTTTAATTTATATAATTTTAATTCTGATTAGAGATCATGATTATTCAGCCATTTTGATGAATAATTGACCGAAAGTCAATATTTTTATTTTCTGAAGTTAGGGCTTTCTGAGTAGAAAATCAGAAAATAGGCTAAAGCAGGAGCCGAGAAATGTAAGGAAGGATTTGAATAGACAGACAGAAGCTATCTGGAGGGATTTAGACATAGTATCTCTGATGTGTTAGCCTTTCAAAAGGGGATAAAACCCTGGGGCAACCATTTACCTTCCAAGGGATTGTGAATCACTAGGGACAAGTATTTCTTTCACTTTCCCTTTATATATATAAACTAGATTCATAATTTCAGGTGTCCTCCTCTGTAATTCAAGAATCATGTTTTTGTGTATTGCTTAAGTTCACGGCTTGAGAAAAGGGAAGAATTAGGGCATAAGACATCAATGTTGTTACTGATATAAGTACATAATACAAATCTGCCTTCACCTAATAACTTCATGTTTGCATTTAGAATAATATAAATAAATCTCAATTTAGAAAATACTTAATTATATGTTCTAAAAATACTACTTTGTAGG
>NW_006294243.1:425610-439811 GCF_000327345.1 Myotis davidii
ATAAATAAGATCAACCAGGTGTTTAATATTTAAAAGTTAAAGTCTAATTTTCTGGGTGATACCGCAAATGGCAAGCTAGGACTCTCTTCACAGGTTCTTGTCCTACCAAGTCTGAAGAATAAAATTCGCGGACTAAAAAATTTTAAGCAAAAATATGGAAGTTTATTGCAAGCATATAAAAACTCTCCCTGGGGAGGGGTCACCAAAGTGGGAAAAACCTGCTCTCTCTCCTAAAATTGATTAACCTGGTCCAATGAGTCTGCTTGTCTACAGGGTTCATATATGCTGGGAGCTTCTTTGTCTCTTCATGATACTTTCTATTTGGACCGTTTCTTATTTTATGCCCCCCATGCTGTCCCTAATTGGACACTTTCCCCCTTTTCCCTGCATATATCAGTTTCAAAGTTCACCCAGTGACCCCCTCTTCTTCTTCCCTTTATCTTGTAAACACTCCGGCGTCCTGAAGCTGTCTCTGCCAGTCAGGTTTGCATTCCTCTCCCTTGGACCCTTCCCTAAAAGTGCCTCTCTTGTCTCTCAAATCTTTTTATTGGGATTAGGACCTATCCTATTCTTATTTGACTATTCTTTTTCATAGTTTTGTAAATAAAGGGGTCCACAATTTTGCCACCCTAAATCTGCCTTTTGATATAAAAGTACTGTGTTTTGAAATGAGATACAATCTAATCTCTGCCACTTGGTCTGTGACCTTGAACAAATTTTTGAGCTTTTCTAAACCTTGGTTTTTAAAACTTTAAAATGGGAATGATGTCTATATTTGCTTCAAGACATCTGTTAATGTTTTAATGAGGTAATGAATATAAATTATTTAACCTAGAGTTTGGCATCCACTAAACATTCAATTATTGAGTTATTTTTATTAATCTTAAGCTCTAAAATAAGTTATTCTAAAGATATAAAAGCCCTCTATGTGTTAGTCCATAAATATTTGTTATGGGCCAAGTATTGTTACAGGTGTTTTGGAGAAAGTGGTAAACAGGAGAGACAATTCCCCTGTCTTCAAGGAGATTATGTATTAGTGGATGTGAGGATTCTGGATATAGGAAACAGTAGATAAACACATAAACTAATGTAAAACAAAGTACAATAATTTATATTATGAAAAAATACAATTGGGTACAAAAGCAGAAAGGGACTAAAGTGGTGAGGTGACATTTGAATTGAGGATTGCAAGGAAGAAGGAACAATGAATATAAAGTAAGTTGCTCAGAAGGAGACCAGTTACCTGGAGCAGAGATGAGAGATTAAAAAAATATGTGGTAACAACTTGGGAGAAATGTATCATAGAAAATGTTAGGAACCATAGTTAAGGAATTTGGGATTTTGCAATGGGAAGCCAGTGGCAGGTTTTAAGGAAGAAAGTGACCTGGTTTACAGTTTTAGAAGATCTTCCGGCTACTCTGTGCGGGGGATTGAGGGAAGCAAGAGGTAAAGCCAGGAGAGCTGAGGATTGCAAGGAAAAAGGAGCAATGAATATAAAGTAAGTTGCTAATAAGGAGACCAGTTAGCTGGAGCAGAGATGAGGGAGTCAAAAAATATGTGCTAACAGGTTGGCAGAAATGTATCACGGAAAATGTTAGGGACCATAGTTAAGGAATTTGGGATTTTGCAATGGGAAGCCAGTGGCAGGTTTTAAGGAAGAAAGTGACCTGGTTTACAGTTTTAGAAGATCTTCCGGCTACTCTGTGCGGGGGATTGAGGGAAGCAAGAGGTAAAGCCAGGAGAGCAGCCAGGGAGTTACTGAAACAGGTGCCATGGGGGTTGAGGCTGGTCAGAAATAGGATTTTGCACTGAGGGTGCTGGGAAACTGTGGCTGTTTTCAGTTGGAGGCAACGGGATGAATTGGATAGCAGGTGTGAGCAAAAGAGGAAAAGAATAATGACCTGAAGGTTCTGTCTGTCTAAGAAAACTAAAGGTGAACTCACATTTTTTGTGTTTTCTGTTCCCTTGACTAAATAGAATAAACTGTGGACTGTAAATTAAGGACATAGTAATGTGCAGACAGAACAAATAACAACCAAAGTCCAAATGAAACAAAAAGGAACTAAGCAGGCTATTATGAAGTTAACATTTAATGCAGAAACTCTGTATTTTAAGAAACCATTAAAATGTTTTCATAATTTTTTTTCTTAAATGTTTAGTTACTTTCTCAAGTGAATGCATTTCTGTTTATTGGCATTCTAGACAGTATTCCAGTCTCTTTTTGACCAATGAAGAGGATGAAGGATATTTTTGGCTTATCTACCCTGCCAGGAACGAGTGCGTTAGTTATTTGTGTAACATATATGAAAACATGTTTAAAAATGAGGAACGTGAGGTAAAATGTAACATTGTAGTGTTGAATTTCAGAAGACTATTATGACGATAGCCTACTACTTGGTAATAGCTTATCATGTCTTTTATGAGCTTTCTCATAACTAAAAATTTAAAAAAGCCTCCCTCCCCACAATAAAATAAAAACCTAAACTAGGTCTCCTAAATTTAAATACAAAGCCCAATTGTAAAAAGGGCAGAACTACAAAGTGCCATATTTCTTTCGGCTGGAGCCAGAGAGATGTGGCAGAATTCAGAGACTTGGAGCATACAAGGAGCTCAACTCACCACTGCTGGGGGAGTGGCCACGTGGAAAGCAAGAGAAGGAATGTAGAGAAACACTAAGAGCAAAGGTCTCCCCACCAACCCTGGCTCAGCCACACGGTCACAAAGAATTGAATCCAGAGAACACTTTGAATGAGTTCGGAGGTCGCTATAATCCTCAGAGCCTTCAGTAAGGAATGCAGTCTTGCTGACAGGGATCTTGGTCTTGTGAGATTAAACAGAAAACACCGTTAAATTACACTGTATGTGGATTTCTGATGTACACAATTATGAGACAATACATGGGTGTTCTTTTAGCTGCTAAATTTGTGGTGATTGTCCGCTGGAAAAACAGAATTGACTAGGTATTCTGTCGCCAAAAGAATTTATTTGGGAAAAAGAAAGATTTCAGTTCTGTTCATGCGGACGTGGTGAGCCATGTGTGCATTCTGAACCAGACAAAGATGAAGGAGGAACTTATGGAGGGGAAGAGGCAGTTAAGGGAGGAGCTGTTACAACCATAGAGCCTGTTGTAAACATAGAGCTCTTCTTGTAGGGCTCTCTCAGTGGTTGGGGTGGGAGAACTCCTCCCATAGACCCTCGCTGCTCCCCCAAACCCTCCTGATTGATTATGTCCAGGTTAAAGTCTCCGTGGTAATCGTATCATTCTGTAGTGAAAGAAAATTAATACAATGGGTGGACAGAGGTGGTAAAGAGTAAGACAAAAAGGAAAGAAGACAATCTTTTAAAATATATTTGTTTATATAAAACTAGAGGCCTGGTGCACAGATTTGTGTACCTGTGGGGTCCCTTGGCCTGGCCTGTGGGGATCAGGCTGAAACCCTGACATCCTCCAAGGGGTCCCAGATTGCAAGAGGGTGCAGGCCAGGCAGAGGGACCACATTGGTGCACAATCTGGGGAGGGACCGTGGGAGGGATCCAGGGCGTGTCCAGCCCATCTCTCCCAGTCCTGATTGGCTGGACCCCAGCAACAAGCTAACCTACCGGTTGGAGCATCTGACCCTGGTGGTCAGTGAGTGTCATAGTGACTGGTCGAATGGTCAAACTGTTGGGCACTTAGCATGTTAGGCTTTTATTTTATAGGATTGCTGTACATAACATATACTATTGATTGTGTGAAATGATTTGTCTTTACTTTGATTTTATCTTTATATTTATTTATTGATTTTAGAGAGAGAGGGAAGAGAGATCAATTTGTTGTTCCACATATTTGTGCATTTATTGGTTGACCTGAATGGGGATTCAACCCATAACCCTGGCTAATCAGAATGATGTTTTAACCAATTGTGCTACCCAGACAGAGTTGCCTTTACTTTGAATTTAAAAGGGACAACTTTGAAGCGAAGAAAATACTTTTTTATGGAGTAATTGTGCTTTATTTAAGGATAGATTTGGTTTAATTCCTGAATAATCTTTACTTGGAAAATTTAATTATCCTTTCTAGCTATACTATTTCATTAAAAAGAAGCTAAAAACTACTAAAATGGAACCATTTTAAATTTGATATTAAGAAATTTCAAAGAGACAAAGAAGCATGTCTCTTTGAGATTATATGATTTTTATCTGGATGAATAGAAGGGATTTCTGAAATATTTCAGCTATGTTAGTTTGTATGACATTGGGGCAAGTCACTTAACCTTCTATGACATACTTTTCATATCTGCTGGTGAGAGTATTCATGAAACCTACCTCAGAAAGTTGTTGTAAGGGTTAAATGAATAAGGAATCAGGAGTTAGATTTACAACTTATAGGAACAGAGTTTTATATTGTTTTGTTTTATGCAAAAGCACTTCTGTATGAATCATGGGATATTAGATGTAAATGCAGATCTATAGATGCATATTCTTAAAACTTACCTACCTGAGAAAAATTCACCTGTTTATTTGTTTGTAGCCACAATTCAAGATAAATGACCTGTCTTTCCTATTCTCTTTAGTTCTGTCATTATTCTAGTGTATCTATGACATCCTTATTGTCTCCATTTCCCATTGTTATGATAAATGATCAACCTTCACAAGCTGCTGTGTCACAAGTCAACTATTAGTTCATAAATAAAAATATTGTATTCCTTGTTCTATTGCAATAAAGGAGGAATGCCTATACTGAAATAAATTACTCTGCAGGCTGTGGTACAAGGACTATGTCATAGGCAGCTTGAAGAGGTGTTTACAGCAGTTCCTGGCATGTAGTAAGTACTAAATAGATGCTTAATAAATACATAATGTTAGGACTCCTTGTTGTTAAAATTTATTGCTATCAGTAGAATTTAACTAATTTCATTTTCATACTGTTAGATTTTCCTCTTCTTGGCTTATAATTAAATATCTAAATCTAGGTACTTTTGGCTCTTGAGCTCCCTTCTCCTAATTCTGTGTACCCCTTCCATTAACTAACTCTATTCTAAAATAGTCAAACTCTTTGTCAGCTATGTTTTCCTTGTAGTCTTAAAATATCTTTCATAGCCCTGAGCATTCCCTGCTTTGCAACTATTTGTTAGGATCCAGCACTTTTTCTTTCCTAAGGTGGTTTATGATTGGCTTAAGCTTCTGGCCTCTGCTTTAATGTTAGATCTGTTATCAACCTTATAATGCTCTTTTCTGTATTAGGGACATGACTTGACTAATTTCTTGTTTATCTAAGAATGAGTTTACTAGAGGAGAAAATGGGAAGAGAATTAAAGAGATAAGATGTTATCAATGTCATTGTCTATTTGAAGAGGCCCCGCTTAAGTTAAATGGCTTTCACAAGAGACTCAAACGTGAAGAGCTGTGTCAGAAATTTCTTCATAACACTAAGAAGTGTTTGCTCAAAACAGCAAATGCATTTCCTTATGATAAACTAGGAAAATTGAAACAACTGACCTCAGTACCCCGAGACAATTACCATCCACATCTCTGTGATTCTGTGACTTGGTGTGAATTGTTAAGGGAGCCCTAAATTACCAGCTTTATGTAGCTGCGCCCTACCTACTGACTTCATAGCAAGGCAATAGGAAACCTCAGTTACTGCAAGTAATATTCTGGGTCTGTATAAGGTGTTAGAGTGCTGCTTAGAACAGGTATGGCTCGTTGAAGATGGCTCTATTCCTCAATTAAACCCATTTAGATCCACAAACAGATGCCATTTATGATGGATAGTTTTTCTTCTCACTTCTCCCATCTTTCTTGGGGAATCAAGCAAAGGTATTTTTTAAACTTAGTATTGAGATTTTCAGGTTGTAGAAACTGAGTCACTACTTACCAAAATAGTGTCACCAGGTTCTTTACAGCAAATACTTCATTGCTTTTGATAACTTTGTCCTTGTAGTAATGGTCTTGGCCTCATTATTTACCTGTGCTCCTGGTCTCTTGTCTAAGTACAAGCAAAAGTAAAAAATAGTGTCCCAGTGAGGCAGAGATGATTAATTGCTTCTGACTCGTATCATAAGTCCCTTCTTTCTGAACTGCTAGAACTACCCCAGGCTCAGTCAACATTTGAGCTGAGCAAGTGGCCATCCGAACCAGGCTGTCTTGCATCCAGATGTGCTTGATTGGGTTCAGTCAATGGAAGGGAATAAAAGGGGATGTGATCTTTCACCTCCTTCCTCTTTCTGCAGGTCAGAATAAAGCTGTGGCAGCCTGCATGCTTCAAGTAAGGTGACACATTTTTTTGGCTGAGTAATAAGATGAAGGAATCTGAGTTTCTGAATAAAAGAAAATATAGGCAGTGTCTTCCCAAGAGCATGGATTCTTAGCTTTGGGACTATTTGTGAACAATAGCAAAATTTCTATCTTAAGGAAGCCATGTATTTTGAGGCTATCTTTGTTATAGTGACTTATAGTTCATCTTTGCCTATACAGACTTGCTCTACTGCTATCTTAAATATACCTCGGTTTAGTTATGAAAAATCTGTGCTT
Organism: Myotis davidii; assembly: GCF_000327345.1. NCBI lineage: Eukaryota > Metazoa > Chordata > Mammalia > Chiroptera > Vespertilionidae > Myotis > Myotis davidii. Next base: position 432,124 of record NW_006294243.1, read on the forward strand.
AATTTGAACATAGGATGTAATTGTTAGTTAACATAACACTGGACCGAGATACAGGAGACCAAGGTTCAAGTTCAGATCTAAAACCGCTGTTAACTTGAGCTAATTATTTAGCTTATCTTATTCATGACAATTATCGCTAATAAATAGTATCCTGGGCATTTATTTTTTGTTGGTTTAGTGTTTGTTTCCTCTTTCAGAATATAAACTGTACACACACAATTAATTTAAATATGTTTTAAACAAATCACTTATCTCTGGCACATAGAATAGTCCTTGACGCATAGTGCACATGCAATAAAGATTTGTTGAATTAATCAGCCAAAATTTTCTGGTTTGCTATAGAAAATATAAAAATTGGATAAAATAATGCGTAAGGACTTTCCAATTTTAACATTTTTGACAATTAGTTTTAATAAGATTATGGAAATGCTGCCACTCATTATGGCCTTATTATTATCAAAATAATTTATGAATTAACATTCAGCAAGTAGGTAATATGTAATAGGCTCTAACTAAGCCATGGAAATAAAGATAATACTATTGGGGTTGAGGGGATGGATGGAGTTAGGGAAGGGTGGCTGGCAATAGACTATAAAATAATTACTCCGTTACTTGGAATTAAGATGCAGTGTTCTATGTAAAACACATTAAGATATTAGAGACATGTAAAAAGTGCTGTGAGAATACAAAATAGGAATGGATCTTTTTTTGTCCTCAGGGACTGGAATGAGAAAGAGTAGAGATATTTAAGCTTTCTAATGCCTTGGAAAAACAATTCCCTCATCAAAGACACTGGGAAAAACATTTTCAGACAAAGAGGTCAAGATGAATGAAGCATACTCCAAAAATAACAAGTGACTTCTAGGGTGCAGGTTGAAAAGAGTAGAAATATATAGATAGAGATGAGGAACAGATTTTGATGATGAAGAAATCTGACTTCATTTTGTAAACCTCAGGGTAATGGTAAAAAATATTTTAGAAAAGTTACTGTGGCAGCAGTGATTCTATAGGTGGGAAGAGAGAAGGCAGAAGGAGAAACACAGAGATTCTGGGTGGGAAACAGTGTGGCAGGGAATTAATGAGGTAGTGCTGGTCATAGAAAAGCAAATGATCACATGTATAAAAATGCCGTAAGTTGATCATGTTCTTGAAATCAGTCTATTCTTGAATTTATGCCATCTATTCTATTCTTCTAAAGGTTAAGCTATTCAGTGCCTACCGCTCAAATATTACAGACTCAGAGGCAGTATACTAGTATATGCATGGTGCTGTGTGACTTTCAGCCAGCAGCCTCGGTGTAATTGTTAGTTAACATAACACTGGACCGAGATACTGGATCGGCTATACATACAAGGGGGTTTATATTAGGTAAGTCACTTGTTCCTTTCTAAAATATATAATGTGTAATATTCGACTGGTTCTTTTCCACCTTGAGATTCTATAATATTATGAAATCCTCAAATCTAATGAAAATATGTCCCCAATAATTCGATTGAACTACATATTTAAAATTTAGTATACAGAATTGGAAAATGTGCTCCATTTAGTGATATATTCATGCATATTAAAAAAATATTTCTGTGACTTTCAGCCAGCAGCCTCGGTGTCATCGGCTATACATACAAGGGGGTTTATATTAGGTAAGTCATTTGTTCCTTTCTAAAATATATAATGTGTAATATTCGACTGGTTCTTTTCCACCTTGAGATTCTATAATATTATGAAATCCTCAAATCTAATGAAAATATGTCCCCAATAATTCGATTGAACTACATATTTAAAATTTAGTATACAGAATTGGAAAATGTGCTCCATTTAGTGATATATTCATGCATATTAAAAAAATATTAATTGCTATACCCGGTTTGGCTCAGTGAATAAGGCATCGGCCCATGGACTGAAGAATCTTGGGTTTGATTCCAGTCAAGGGCGTGGTTGCAGGCTCCATTCTTAGCCCCAGTAAGGGTGTGTTCAGGAGGCAACCGATTGATGTGTCTCTCTCACATTGATGTTTTTCTCTCTGTCTCTCCCTCTCCCTTCCACTCTCTTTAAAAATCAATGGAAAAATATCCATTGAGGAGTAACACAAAAATAAATAAATAAATAAATAAATAATCATTGATGTTTTTATCTCTCTTATCCTCTCCCTCTCCCTTTCTCTCTGAAATCAGTAAAGATATATTCTTAGAAAATTAAGATATTTAAAAAGTAATTTAAATATATTGATCATTGGAGTAAATGGGATTGAGGATACGTAACATTATTTTATTTAAATATTTTTATTTTGAGTTTCTTCATCTTCCCCATAATCTACCTAAGTTTTTTTTAAAATATATTTTATTGATTTTTTACAGAGAGGATGGGAGAGGGATAGTTAGAAACACTGATGAGAGAGAAACATCGATCAGCTGCCTCCTGCACAGCCCCCACTGGGGATGTGCCCACAACTAAGGCACATGCCCTTGACTGAAACCAAACCCGGGACCCTTCAGTCCACAGGCTGACACTATCCACTGAGCCAAACCAGTCAGGGCTACCTAAGTTTTAAACATAGAGAAAAACTTGTCCCAACAGCTTTTTAAAAAATTTTATTTAATGTGTCTAAACAAGTGAGGAAACCTCAGAGAAAAATTGGTTAATTTGAGGAAGGAGAGACAGGAACAGGCTATTTTAATTTTTTGGAATATTTTCCTCCAGACACATAGTTTGGGTCAGGAAGATTGTAGAATTCTTCCCAAGAGACAACTGCAGTGAAATACCTTCCCCTGGAGGGAAGAAGAATAAGGCAAAGTAACTGCTAGTGGCACACGGGAGACCAGAAACTAAGCAAAGTCCTGCTTTTTTCAAAGTACAAGAGGAACAGAGTTTAGGATTAATTCTTCTTTAGAAATCTGCATTGTTTTAATTTTCTTTCTCCAGGTCTGCAGGTTTGGAGAAAATATGAAGGGATTCCAAAATGCTGCATATTTACAGATGCCGAAATATATCGAATGGGTTCGTATAGAAAAATTCAATATTTCCTTATTGTCTATTTTATAACAGGTGTTATAATAAACAATATATTTTTACTTTTAAAATATTAGTTCTCTGGAGCTTAAGAGGAGATTTTCATTGCCTTAGAAATGAGGTGATTTAAAACAAAAAACTAAGAACCAGTTGCTTTCGCAATACTCTATTTGCTTCTAATGGAAGGGTTGGTAATAAAATGATGCCTTCTAAAAAAAGAAATCAGTGGGTTACTAAATTTTTAAAGCCCTTAGCAGAAAAATGAAAGCAGCTGTTTTAATGTTATAAAGAAAAGTTAAGCTTTTATATTTTGAGTATTTGCTGGTTGGACACTCAGAATGGAATACTAGGGTGACAGGCGATTTTATATCCCACGATCTCAGAGTTGTGATAATAGTTATGACCTTGTCACTAGTCTAATTCTCTCTCTACATAAATCCCTTCCACGGCTGCCTATCAAGTGTTGTGCGGCCCATGCAAAATAGGAGTGGGGCTTCAGGGATTGGGGCCTTCCTGAATCCTCAAATGCAGGCTCTTGGAAGCTTTCCTTTATTTTACTTCACACTATGCCGTCTGCTAATTACATGCAGGTCTTTTTATGGAGTTTTGATCACACAGTGTAATTCTCTTTCCACATTTCTTTCAACTTTTCCACATATGGTATGGTTGGTTACTCCCCTCTGGATACATTTTGTTTGGTCCTATTATTGAACACAATGATATGTATTTCCTGACATAATGAAGTGTTTTTCAGCACTTAATATAATATTATAGGTGTTATTTGGTAAGTAATGCATTGACCAGAGTAATTATCTCAATAATTATTTCAACGGACACTTTTATTTATAAAAATAAAACTGAATCCACTTTTATAGAGGTTACATATAGACCTTTTACATATGTTTCATTTGATAAAAAACTAACAAATTTTCTCTTTAATGGTTATAAACCATCACCCTCCCCCTTCTCGGCCCAATTCCCTTCAGATACTTATGTAGTTGTCTGGGGGACCTTATTCCACTATTGCTTTTCCCCTGGTTACAGTATGTCTTTTAATCTTTCTGAATTTATTTAAACTGAACTGTAATACTTCAAAGTTCAAGATCCATTTACATCATCATATCATTAGTTGTAGTCATTTTGAAACTTAAGGCAGAAGACGCTCTAAGGCAGCTGTGGGCAAACTACGGCCCACAGGCCGGATCCGGCCCATTTGAAATGAATAAAACTAAAAAAAAAAAAAAGACTGTACCCTTTTATGTAATGATGTTTACTTTGAATTTATATTAGTTCACACAAACACTCCATCCATACTTTTGTTCCGGCCCTCCGGTCCAGTTTAAGAACCCATTGTGGCCCTCGAGTCAAAAAGTTTGCCCACCCCTGCTCTAAGGTCACTTGAAAATAATTCTGCCTGAGATATAAATTAGAAGAAATGGCAAGTGATTTACAGGCAATTTTAAAGAAAATCAGTAATGATGCTTCTTGGAGCTCCACTAAGTTGTAAAGATCTTCCACTGTGTTAATAACAGTGGTAAATACAGTGTGTGGGCGGTTAATGTTAGATCACTCAAATACCCTTTAGAAAGCTTCACACATAAGAAAAGCCTAAAAGAAGTGGATGAAAGGGAAAACTATGTAATTGTGTTAGAGTAATGGGAGATGTTGGTTTGAATCTTTGCTCCAGGAAACAAAATTACTATCCTAGAAGCATTTCTGTTTTATGCCTTCATCTTCCATCACGTGTTCTTTCCTGAAATAATTGCATCCATCTCTCAGCTGGGCTTGTGATAGTAACCCAGTCTCATCCAGAGCTTCTCTCCTGCTTAGGCACATTGGGAAAACACTCCAAAGGTATTTGACTTACAGAACTGAAAATGCATTCTTTCCAGTTACACAATAAGTTAAAGAGCATATGGGAAGGAAACTTGTTTAAATATTTAAAAAGTGTGGTTTGAAATGTCTTTTTTGTACCACATATCTCATGAAAAGTTAAAAAACTGCAGAATGTTAGACCTGAAAGGAGCATTATTTTACCTTTGCCCCATATGGTTGTGCATGGGTGTGTCACCCAGGGAATCTGTGTGCAGTGGAATCAACTGGAGGATTAAAAAGTACCAATACCCAGGCTCTTCCCTAAACCACTAAATGATGCTGTCCGGGGCAGGGGATATCATCCCTGAAGTGAGGGGATCTGTGAAAAATTCCAATGCCAAAATCCCATTTCAAACCAATTTAATCAAGTCTCTGAAGGATGCAGTGTAGATACCACAATTTTTAAATCCTGCCAGATGATTCTAATGACCAGACATTGTGAAGATCAAGTGGAGGAGCAGGTCCCAGACACGTGTCTGTTTGAAAAGCTCCCCAGAGGCTTGTTGAATGAGCGGAATTGTGATGGCCTATAGGAGAGAACGTCGCTGGGAACTTGCTCTCCACATCACACTGTGGAAGGTCATCTGCTGGTTCAGTCATCTTTTTCATATTCCAGTCACACTGATGTGGGTAATCCCAAGGTACACAATTTATGAAAAGGCAGATTTACAAAAATAAAAGTGATAGGAGGCAGTCATTTACTTCCAAATGTATTCTTTTGTAGTGTGGTGGTCCGTTAGGTTTCTACAATTGCCATAACGAAGTACCTCAGACATGGGATGACTTAAACAATAGCAACTTATTTTCTCACAGACCTGGAGGCTAGAAGGCTAGAGGTCAAGGTGTTGACAGGGTTGTTTTCTTCTGAGACCTCTCTGTTTAGTTTATCGATGGACACCCTCTCCCTGAATTTTCGTCTGGTCTTCCCTTTGTATATGTACATGTCTGTGTCTGCCGTTCTTACAAGGACTGGTCAGTTTGGGTTAGGACTCGCCCTAATAACAACATCATATAACTTAATCATCTCTCTACAAATACAATTGCATTCTAAGTTACTGGAGGTTAGGACTTCAACATATGCGTCTGGGGAAGAAGACACAATTTAGCCCATAACAGCTATTCAGGCTCTTCAGATGTCTGCTGTTTAAAAACATAGAGGGAACCCTAATGTGCTGCTGGTGGGAATGCAGACTGGTACAATCACTTTGCAAAAACAGTCTGGGATTGCCTCAAAAAAAAATGGAACTGCCATTTGACCTAGTGATCCCACTTCTAGGAATATGTCCTAAGAACCAGAAACACCAATCAGAAAGAATATATGCACCCCTATATTCATAGCAGCATTATTTACAATAGCTAAGATCTGGAAACAGGCCAAGTGCCCATCAGTAGATGAGTGGATAAAATAGTTGTGGTACATTTACACCATGGAATACTATGCAGCTGTAAAAAAGAAGGATCTCTTACCCTTTGAGACAGCAAGGAGGGACCTGGAGAGTGTTATGCTAAGCAAAATAAGCCAGTGAGAGAAAGACAAGTATCACATGATCTCACTTATATGTGGAATCTAATGAACAAAATAAACTGATTAATAAAAAAGATCCAGAGACATTGAAGCATGCAACAGATTGACATATTTCAAAGGGAAAGGGCGGGAAGAGATTAACCAATGACCTTATATGCCTATGTGTATAGCCCATGGACAGACAATATGGTGGTGAAGGCCTGGGGAGAGGGTCAATGAGGCGGGGAAGAGGGACATCTGTAATACTTTGAACAATACAAATAAATTTAAAAAATAAAAACATAAAGAAAACTGCTATTAGCTACATCTGGAATGTATTTTTTGATCACAGAATAAGCACAGAAAAGGAGAATCTATTCAATTTTATTAGGCTTATTAATATAGAATAATTTCACCATCTTCGTGAAAAGTAGTCCTCACACAAATTGTATCTCGACCAAGATTCATGGTTTTTAATTATCCTAACTTGCCTGCCTAACCTAGATACTTGTCTGTCAGTCCATTATACACTGACACCGAAAGGTTTTATTTGGATGTTTTTGACTGCAATGGCCTCTTTCATTCTATGCAAAAAGCTCAATAGTTCTAACTTAATGGCTGAAACTTAAAATATAGAGCAACACATTTTGATGAAGAAATTTTTATGTCTTTTTTTTAAAAAAACACAATTCACATATATTTGTTGCAGACATATACTCAAACATTCTTAGCATTGTGACATTAGAAACTATAGAAAAACATGGATAATTCAAGGAGCTTGCTGACACAGTACTGAGATAAGTGAAAAACCCCAGGGTGATTTTAAAGGTAGAGCTGTTGTGGGCCTCATGCTATTTGAAAACCATAAACATATGGCAATTCCATCAGCACTTTGCATTTTTCACAGCTTTAAAAGAAGCACACACCAGTATGATGTATTAGAAAAAAAATCAAATCTTTTGTAAGTGTATTCTTTGATAGAGTTTTAAGTTATCTTTTTTATTATTTAAAAATTGAGGCTCAATTTACCTGCAACAAAAAGTATGCATCGTAAGTGTGCAGTTTGACCAATGTACAAAGTAACCATAGCCCTAACAAAGATATAGACTATTTCTTCATTATAGAAGGTTTCCATGTCTCTTCCCAGTGAATTCTTCCATATCCCTGCCAAGGCAACCACTTTCTACAGGCCCTGTTATTTCAGGCCAGTGTTGTGCTAATCGTTTCACTAGCACATCAATTAAATCAACTTATCTCCAGTTTCCAACAAAATGTTCCAAACTCTTCCCAGCCTTCACTACAC
>NW_006294243.1:439907-440739 GCF_000327345.1 Myotis davidii
CCGGCTTCCGCTGCTTCCCCTGTGTCAAAATCCATGGCATGAGTCTGGGTTGACTTACAAACAGCATCTCACTTGCAGTAACGGTTTGACCTCAGTCACCAAAGAGAGCTTTGCATGTTTTTATTTTAACTTCCTATCAGTGGCATGGCACAGTATGGATGCTATAGTGACTGACTCCTTTGCTCATCAACATATCTGGGACATTCATCTACTTTGTTACATGCATCAATATTTTGCTTTTTTATTGCAGTGTAGTATTTCATTGTATAGCCTCAATTATTTATCCTTAAAATGAACATTTAGCGTGTTTCCAATTTGGGGCTACTATTAACATGGCTTCTATGAAGTTTTTTTTGTTTGTTTGTTTTGTTTTTGTCTTTTGGTCAAATGGTGTCCTCATTGCTCTTAGTTATATACTGAGGACTGGAGTTGCTGGGTCATAGGCAGGCATATGTTTACTCTGGGTAGATACTCATAGATAGTTTTCCAAAGTGGCTGACCCTATGTCCGTTTCTGGCAGCAATGTAAAGTTACAATTGACTCATATCTAATTACCCACATAGTTGCACAAGAAGCTTAGATACTGGGTTTTGAGCTGCCAAATATGTAGTGTTTGAACAAATTTAGTATTTGACAGATAAAGCAGGGATCAAGTCCTTTTATTTCTTTTTTTTCCCCTAATCTTCACCAAGGATATTTTTTCTATTGATTTTTAGAGAAAGTGAAAGGGAGGAAGAGAGTGGGGAGAGAGAGAGAAGCGTGGCTGTGAGACACATTGATTGGTTTCCTCCCGGAGCCGATGGGGGGTAGGGGATAGAGGCGGGGGGGGGGG
>NW_006294243.1:440761-446225 GCF_000327345.1 Myotis davidii
GACCAAGGCTGGAGATGGAACATGTGACCCAGGTACATGCCCTTGATCAGGAATCCAACCTGAGATCTTTCAGTGCACAGGCCAAAGCTCTAACCACTGAGCCAAACCAGCCAGGGTTCCAGTCCTTTTAGACAAAACTAACAATAAATATATCTCAAGTATTCTGCCATATTTAAATTGCACTGTTTTCTCTTGTGGCATCTGTAATTATAAAATCATTTTTGTTTATGAAAACATGGCAGTAGTTTTTCAGTAACATGATAATACAATAGTTTGTAAGCCTTATCTCTATTTATGTGTAGACTTCTGTTTTATTAAGAATCTTATGAGCCACATAAGTTAATTCCCTCTCTTATTTATAATAATAAAAGCATAATATGCAAATAGACCAAATGGCCATCCGGATGTCCTTCCTGATGACCTTCCAGACAACCTTCCAGTCGAAGCTGGGGCTGCAGGAGTGGGATCTAGGCAGCTGCCCCGCTCCGTCGGCGAGGGAGGGATTGAGGCAGCTGCTGCATCTGGAAGGCCTACTCTTTCACAAATATCATGCATCGGGCCTCTAGTAGACAATATAAATATAAACTAATAATGTATATTAATAAAGATTAGGGATTAAAATGTATATATTATATTTCAACACACTTTTATATACACATTTTATTTAAACTTAATAATACCCATGAAGATGATATTATTTCCTTTTGGCAGAAGAGAAAAAGAAGCAACCAGATTTTATAGATTTAAGTTGCTAACGGTCACAGCAATCTAATAACATGTGGAATTTAAATCTAGCTTTTCTGGATGTAGAACATAAGGCTTCTCTTCTATCTCTCTATTGTTTATCTCTCTATAAACAATAAACATATATTTAAAGCATAAATTTTTATTTACAAAACCAAATATGGTATTTCAGGATTTAAATAAATCATAGTTATGATAGTATATTAAATATTTACATGCTTTTAGACTATAGCTTTACTACCAAACTTAGATTCTTGTATAAATGTGATATTATATTCTAAAACCTATTGTTTGAAATGCAATGAATTTGTCTATAGTAGCCCTTATCTCTTATTATAAGAATAATTTAAAAATTTCTTTGATATTTCTAAATTGAAAGAATATTTCACACATATTTTTATTTCACTATGGTTGTCAATAAAATACATTATAGATAAAAGGATAATTGCTTAGTTCTCTGTGACTGTCTGGTGCTCTGTGGTTTTAGGAATGGTCTCTATACCTTTGAAAGGATAATAACGCATTTAGAGGAAATTTCTTCCTATTATTATACTCAATTGCTTTGTCTTTCCAGAATGTTCACTGGACCTGTAGAAACAATTCTAAACGGGGACATGAACTCGTTTTTTAAAGGTTGGATACACCAAACTTTATGGTGTTTGGATTTCTTTCATAATTATCTATAAAAATTTATAGACATCACATTAATGAAGCAAGAAAAATGTTTTTATTTAATTTATTTGTTGTATTTTAATTTTTGTAGAGCATCCTGTCAAAGCGGATTGGCAGTCAGCAGCTCTTGCTTCCAGGCTTATATCTAAAGCTGAGGAATCATCAGCAAATCTCAGTTTGTCAATTGTAAAATGGGAGGTTTGGACTAAATGAAGCTCAAAGACCCTTAAAGCTTATAAATATATGTATCCATTTCTGTATTGCTTTCTTTGGCTTTTTAAATCATCATGACTCTGCCTGTTATTGCAGCCCTTGTTTTAATGAGTGGAAAATATCTCTTGCCAGTTGTTATCATGTTCATTTGATTAAAAACTGATGCTGAGGCCATATATAATGATTTTAATATCCGACCCTTTGTCTCAGGTCCTTCTGGGCAGAGGTGTTATACTGCTTTTCAATAGAATTTCATTTCTACAGAAAACTTGCTATAACCCTCTGCCTTTGAAGAATAGGCTCTTTACAGCTCTTCAGTCTTTTCATCTCCTCTAAATACAGACAATGAGATTTTTATTTCATATCTCAAATGACTTGTGTATTTGAATAATGCATCTTGTTAAGATAATTTCACAAAAATAGGTTATATTGAGGGTTTTTTTATGTAATACGTTTTTAGAGTTTATTAAAATTCCCCATCATAGTTGTGCTTCATAAGCAATTTCTGGCATGTAGTAGGAGATCAAAAAAAATTTTGACAGTTAAATTGGCCTCAGTTGAATTACCAAGAAATAAAATATTCCAAGTAGAACCTAATCACTTTTTTAAATTTTAAAAACTTTCATTATTATACAAATAATACAGTTCCTTCTGATATATTACCCTATTTCTGAATTCTTAAAGATTATATCAAGTAGAATTAACTGCCCCACTCCGCATTCTCCACCCTTCCTCCCACCCCAAAAAACAGAGTATCACCATTTTATCACAAAGTATTGCTTCCTAAATTATATAGTGAGTCTTTCTAAATGGCACAATCTATCAAGTGCTCCCTAGATGACTCTACATTTTATAATTCCTCAGCTTTTCTATTGTGTCCATTTTTCACATTTGATCCTTAGACTCTGAGATAGCTAAGAGGTCTAAATAGTTGAACATCCTATATAATAAAAGCCTAATATGCTAAATGTCCGGTCGTGCATTTATCCAATCAAAGCATAACACGCTAATGATATGCTAAGGCTGCTCAACTGCTCGTTATGATGTACACTGACTGCCAGGGGCCAGATGCTCCGACTGGCAGGTTAGCTTGCTGCTGGAGTGCAGCCGATCAGGACCAAGTGAGATGGGCTGGACATGTTGTGGAGCCTTCCCACGGTCCCTCCCTAGCTGGCCAACTTCCCATGTCCCTCCCTGGCCCCAATTGTTCATCCTCTTGCAATCCAGGAGCCCTCGGGGGATGTAGGAGAGTAGTTACTATTATTATACCCATTTTGTACATTGGAAAACTGAGGCTAAACTATATTAAGTAGTCTGAATTTCCTCAGAGCAAACAGAATGTAGGGAGGAGGGATGAGGATATATGAACAAAGAACTGTGGACGTGAGCCAACATCATGGTGGAAACCCTTGAGGAGCCTGCCTCAACTAGACGGGGTGGTGGAGACAACTAGAAAAGGCCTCAGTTCAGTATTTTTTTTAAGTGTCCCAATGAAAGACAATAAGAACTTGGTGACAGATGAGGAAACTATTATCCCTGTAGTACTTAGTCAATGAGGAACAGAGGAGGGACTCTTGCACCCTAGGGGGATGAATAGGCTGTGATCGCCACTCCATGTGTACTTGTACAATCGGACAGACACGAGAATGCATTGAAAGTCTCATTTACACCATACTTCTGTCTCCAAGCCCATTATTTTAATTTGGACAGGTGAGCATTTCTCACATTTTTTTATATTCTGGCAACAGGTATAAAGTCTCTGAATTGCTCTTGGTAAGTAGACTGAAATTTGTAAATATGCTAGTCCTTAAATTCTAAGAAATCTCAAAGGCAAATTTATTCATGACTTGGGAATTCATTTAAAGAACATTTAGAAGAAAATAGAAGGACAATTTAAAAAATAGAGTGGGACTTACAATGCTGGATTAAAAATTAATCATAAGCCAACATAAAGAGTGTGTTATATGCACTGACATATAAATACTTGGAACAAATGAAAAGGATTATTTAGAAGAGAAAAAGACCCAGGGGAGACTTTATTATTTGGCAACCAATCCTACTAGTTCCTCTCACTTGACCTGGATTGAAGAGAAGCCAAAATTTCACTCAAACAACTTTATCCAAATAAAAATCTCCTTATTAGCCTCCTCAGTCCCAGAATTCTAGTGAATTTGTTTCCCTCAGTTACATAACTTAGAGATGAGTAACAGGCTGATAGAACTGGTTTCACAATCTCTTGTATGTCCTAGATTTTAGAGTATTTAGGACTTCGTTACATTACATATTGCTTTCAGTCTCTGAGGAATCAGGACAACTTCCAGAAAGCAGTAAGTGTCACATTCAATATTGTGTTACACATGTATTTTACAGCAAAAACAAACAAACAAACAAAACACCACAGAAAAAATCAAAACTGGAGTCCCAATAAAACACAGTCCTCTCTTTTTCCTAGTCTCCCCAAAATATATTTAGTTCACCCTAGAAGGGAAATAATAATAAAAGTTTATATAATATATATTACATTACAGACGTCAATCAAAGCATTTTTACATATATAAACTAATTTAATTATCACAGAGACCATATTAAGTAGTTACTATTATTATACCCATTTTGTACACTGGAAAACTGAGACTAAACTATATTAAGTAGTCTGTCCAAAATCACACATCTATTTATTATTGGGTTCAGGTTTGAACTAAGTCTGACTCCAGAGTCCAGAGTCTGTACTCTTAAGCATTACATTCATTATGTTGACGCACATTACATTATATTGACTATTTTCAGGGCAATAAAATAAAATCTAAAGACAAATTACACGCAATTCTGATTGCTTCACATCTTTTGTTGGCAAATGAATTGCTCTTGGTAAGTAGACTGAAATTTGTAAATATGCTAGTCCTTAAATTCTAAGAAATCTCAAAGGCAAATTTATTCATGACTTGGGAATTCATTTAAAGAACATTTAGAAGAAAATAGAAGGACAATTTAAAAAATAGAGTGGGACTTACAATGCTGGATTAAAAATTAATCATAAGCCAACATAAAGAGTGTGTTATATGCACTGACATATAAATACTTGGAACAAATGAAAAGGATTATTTAGAAGAGAAAAAGACCCAGGGGAGACTTTATTATTCAAGTATTCAAAATCTAAGGTACCAAAGCTATGCATCTGCTAGAGGATCATCATTGATCACTCATAAGCATTTTTTCTTATTTAACAATAGTGTTTACTACTGCATCAAGAACGTTGCTTGGGATTGGGTTATGCATGACACCTGGAAGAAGACACTCAAAGTTCATTCATGACTTCAAAGATTTGCCAAGGATGAGGAGGTTACAAAACAAGACTGATTAAGATGTCAAAGTACTCCAGCTTAGGTGTGAATGAGGATGACATTGAGGCACTCCTAAAAGTGGCTTCCAAATAATTGACTACCGTATTTGCCGGCGTATAAGATGACTGGGCGTATAAGACGACCCCCTAACATTTCCACTCAAAATACAGAGTTTGTTATATACTCGCCGTATAAGACTACCCCCTCTTCCGCACACCTTCCACACACCAAATAAAAGGTAAAACAATATCAGATTTGATTTTAACATTTTAATTTATATTCAAATGCTTATGACATGCAGGAAAATTGTCACAAGGCTGTATGTAATCAAACATATACATAAAACAGTGCAAGTTTATTACCGGTAAACATACCGGTAATTCACTAAAGAAAACACACTCTATAGACTGGTACCGTAGATGCTTCTCAGGAACACAGGCAAGCAGCCCACAACCTAGAGGGACTGTCAATGATAGAAGTAAGATAACAAATAG
>NW_006294243.1:446401-451165 GCF_000327345.1 Myotis davidii
GAGACACAAATCAGGGCCACCACATCTTTTTATTCAACCAATAGATCAAGGAGTTACAGCAGCTATTAAGGCCTTCTATCTGAATCAAACCTTGTCCGAGGCTATTGCTACTGAGGAAGACCCTGAAAAGACATTGATGCAATTCTAGAAGGATTACACCATCTATAACTGCATCAAGAATCTTACTTGTAATTAGGGTGATGTCACCAAGGAGTGTATTTGGAAGAAATATTTAAGAGGTCCAACCAGGACATCGGCAGATTTGCCAAGCATGAGGAGGTTGCAAATATCAACAAAGCTGTGATTGAAATGGCTAACAACTCTTACCTTAATTTGAATGAAGGTGACATTGAGGAGATCCTAGAGGCAGTTCCTGAGGAATTAACTATTGAAAAACTGTTGGAACTGGAACAGGAATGCATAGCTGAAGAAGAGGCAAAAGAAAAGGAAACTGCAGGAGAAAAGAGAACCACCACCAAGAAATTTCACAGTGAGGGGTTTAGCAGAAGCTTTTGCAGAATTCAATAAGCTCCTTAAACACTTTGAAAATATGGACCTCAACATTAAAATTTTTTTTCATTAATAGAGAGGAATGTTCATAGTGCATTATCTTCTTGCAAGAAACCAAGAGAAGCACCATGGATACATTTCTGAAAAGAATGAGACCTCCTCAAGAAGTCTTAGGTTCTTCAAAGGTATCTCTATTAATAAAAGGGTAATATGCTAATTAGACCAGACATCTTCTGGACATCCATTAGACATCCTTCCTGAGAAAGCCACAGTGGCAGGGGCTGAGGCAGAGGTGGTTAGGGGCAACCAGGCTGTCAAAAGAGGGCAGTTAGGGGCGATCAGGCAGGTAGGCAGAGGCTGTTAGGGGTGATCAGGCATGCAGGGGAGCAGTTAGGGGCATCAGGAAGGCAGGCAGGTGAGCGGTTAGCAGCCAGCAGTCCCGGATTGGGAGAGGGATGTCCAACTGCTTGTTTAGGCTCGATCCCACAGAAATTGGGCCTAAACTGGTAGTCTGACATCCCACAAGGGGTCCTGGATTGGGGAGGGTGCAGGCCATGCTGAGGGTCACCACCCCCGCCCCTCCGTGCATGAATTTCATGCACCTGGCCTCTAGTTCTATATAATAAAAGGCTAACATGCAAATTATCCCCGTGGGTGGGAGTTTGACTGACTGGGAGTTAGATGTGTGCTGACTATGAGGGGGCAGCACAGAACATGGCGGGTGTCAGCAACAGTGCTAGCAGTGGGCAGCAATGGAGGTGCTGCCAGCCCTGATGGGCCTCAACAAGAGCGGGACCATGTGGGATGGTGGAGCAGGTGAGCGGATGGCACCAGGGCAAGGCGGGTACAAAGGGAGGCTCCAGCCAGTGGCAGCAGCAGGCAACTGGGGGAAGGGAGGCCCCAGCCAGCAGCTGGCAGCTGCTAGGAACCTTACCCATGCACTGGGCCTCTAGTCTATATATATAAAAGCCTAAGTGACCGTTACGACTGGTTGACTGAACGATTGGTCAACTGGTTACTATATGTGCACTGACCACCAGGGGGCAGATGCTCAACGCAGGAGCTGCCCGCTGGTGGTCAGTGCGCTCCCACAGCCAACCTCCCTCAGCCAGCCAACCTCCCGCTGTCCCTCGCCCCTGCTGGCCAGCCCCGATCGTCCCCTATAGGGACTGGGTGAGATGGCCCTGATCGCCCCGATCGCCGGCCAGGCTGAGGGACTCCACCCCTGCATGAATTCATGCACAGAGCCTCTAGTTCCTGAATAAGGTATTGTTATCTTTCATGGGTGTTATTGCCCCATGTAGACCTTCTAGTGGGACAAAATGTACACACATTGATATTAATAACCCTGACCTTGTGTGTGTTTGTGTCTTAGTTTTCACAAAAACCTTAAAAAAGTTAAAAAAATTAAAAATGGGAAAATGCTTATAGAATAAGGATATAAAGAGACTAATTTTGTACAGCTATACAGAGTATTTGTGTTCTAAGCTAAAATTTCATTATGAATTGAAACGTTAAGCAAATTACAAAGTAGAAAAGTTAAAGCAACCTGTTAATTTATTATTGAAGAAATAATGTTTTACACATTAGTGTTACCCAAGGTACAGTGTTTATAAAGTCTATAAACATAAGCATACAGTAATGTCCTGGGCCTTCACATTCACTCACTGCTCACTCACTGTTTTCACTCAGAACAACTTCCAATCCTGCAAGCTCCATCTATGTGTTACTGTAAGAAACATTCAAATTTGTAAAATTTTTGTGAGTTTATTTGAGCTAAACTATCAACAATTGCCAGGAAGCAGAATCTCAATATATTGAGGTAATGCTCCAGAGAATGGCAGTTTTAACCTTATTTTATACATCACAATCAAAAGAAGAGACATAAATGGGTTATATGAAATCCATTGGTGATAGATTAGGGAGGTGTGAGAAAGCAAAGGTGGGGAGAACCTCAGATTGGGTAAAAAGTAAAATGATAGACACTTGCTTCTTTTACAGAGGTGGGTACAGAATAGTTAACAGTCAACAATTAACATGATCATAATAACAATGAGGAAATTCTTGGTCTGCAACCTGGCACCATTTGTTGTGCCCTGTGGGGTCCAGAAAAAGGGAAATTGCAAGTTACTCTGACAGTCTACAGCAAGCATGTCAAATTCAAAGGATAACATGGGCTAAATAAACAAGGTTTAAGTTTATGTGCGCCGCAAAAAAACAAAAGCTTCAATTTTCATAGAAACATAGGTTTATTTCGATAGAGACATGCTGAATACAAAGGGCTGAAACAAATGAGTAATCATTAACATAAAATAGTAGAACATTTTAATAAAAATTAATATTTTTTCTTGAACATTAACTTACCAGACACTGAATAACCTGCACAAATTATTAGGCGTAACGCAAATAAACCGATTTTTCTTGTTCTCTGAAAGCAAAATATTTCCTGTTGTGCACACCAAACAAGTCAGCCCAAGACTAATGACGTGGCAATTGGCTGCTACAATATTCGCTGCTAGTATTAGTGGAGAGAAATGCGCGTAAGGCGTGTAAGGGAAATGAATGCAACAGGATTACAGTAATCAGTCATCAGCGAATTTTGTAGTTCGTTATTATGTAAAACAGGATACTGTAAAAATTAAATGTAAAGTGGAAGCTGTTGAACCAGTATCACACTGAAGCCAAAATGTAGGGTGTTGAGTCCAAGTTTGTTGCCTCTCGAAATCGAAGAATGAAATCGTGGACAAAAAATGGTTAATAGAACTGAAGTTT
The DNA here is from genome assembly GCF_000327345.1 of Myotis davidii. Classification (NCBI taxonomy): domain Eukaryota; kingdom Metazoa; phylum Chordata; class Mammalia; order Chiroptera; family Vespertilionidae; genus Myotis; species Myotis davidii. The sequence goes on from NW_006294243.1 coordinate 449,684, forward strand.
GAGAGAAGCCAGTCCTGGAAAAGGTGCAGCTGGGGTCCCAGGAGCCCCCCAGTGTCCCGAGTTCCCTTTTCATGTTACAGTCAGGAGTAGTTCAGTATCCAAGCGAATTAAAGTCTATTAGTCCATGTATAGAACATGTCTTCTGCCATCAATCCAAGAATCTAGCACACAGGAGAGACAGAGAAGGAAGTGCACACACTATTTTTGCATATATGCTTGTTAATTCTTGATTGGTCCTTTCAAATAATTTTGCCTTACCAACATCCTTGCGATTGGTTTATACACCTAACTACCTTGTGATTAGTTATCTGCAAGCTGCTGGTTTTAGCAACATGCATACATTTTAAAGCTCATGTTGTAGGTGTGTGTACAGGAACAGCAGGCTATCCCGTGTAGGTTTGCGTTAAGTGCTCTCTATGATGCCCTTGCTTCCCTAATCTGCCTAGTTTTACTTCCTCCCCTTCCAGTGGTCCCTGTCCCTGTCCACCTAGCTTCCCTCTGTCTCCTCAACAGGGTTATCCAGAATAATGCGAAACAGTCAACACTTGGTTTATCCTTTGATCTTTCAGAGACTTAGAATTAGAATCTTTGAAGTTCTAGACTACTTTTGTTACAGGGCAGTGAAAAGCCAGGAAAATTCCATGGCAAGAGGTATGGGAAGCTGATAAAATAAGGCGAGTGTGGGCTACTTGCAGCCAGCCTGTAAGTAACAAGCCAGTATCTTCCCCAGACAAGGGTGCCTGAGAGCAAACAGTTAAAAGCCTCCCTAACAAAACAAACAAACAAACAAAAAAAAATGCAGGAAACAGGGAGAGGAAGGGGACTTTTTCTCACTCACTAAACAAAGAAATCAGCAGTTTGGGGGGAGGGGGAAGGAAAGAAAGGGAAGTTTTATTTATTTTTTTACTCCCTAACAGAGAAGCCAGCAGTCTCAAGGCTTGGCAAGATAAAATTGCCAGGTACCTCTCATGAATTCTGGGAAGGCCACAGCAAAGTAAAAAGGGATCTTGAGAATTAATTTGTATCAAAATATTCACCAGAGAAATTCTGAAAGAATAAATTTTGAAGAATAAATTTTGAAGTATAACTTAAACTGAAACCCAGCTTATTCTTCAGATTAGCTGAGAGCCCATTGGAGTAGTTTGTGCCAGATGATAGATTTGCTTGCCTTGCTTCTTTAATAAACTTGCTTGCTCGCTTTAATTGCTGTGATAACTTGGCTTTATCACAACACAATCAAGGTCGCTCATTTAATTCACTTAGAGGAGCATGACAAGAACCTAGGTGGGAACAGCCCTTCCCTCTTCTCAGGGTGCTGTCCCATAGCACCTTTTCTGGGGGGCCTGTGGTGCCTGTAGCACTTTAGCCAAATATTATCAACTTAGTTGAACAAATAGAAACGTACAAAAATCAACAAGTCCAACATTCTGTGGCCAATCTAGCAAATGTAATCTATGTAATAGAACTTTCTTTTTTTAAAAA
>NW_006294243.1:461165-462090 GCF_000327345.1 Myotis davidii
AGCTGGGGTCCCAGGAGCCCCCCAGTGTCCCGAGTTCCCTTTTCATGTTACAGTCAGGAGTAGTTCAGTATCCAAGCGAATTAAAGTCTATTAGTCCATGTATAGAACATGTCTTCTGCCATCAATCCAAGAATCTAGCACACAGGAGAGACAGAGAAGGAAGTGCACACACTATTTTTGCATATATGCTTGTTAATTCTTGATTGGTCCTTTCAAATAATTTTGCCTTACCAACATCCTTGCGATTGGTTTATACACCTAACTACCTTGTGATTAGTTATCTGCAAGCTGCTGGTTTTAGCAACATGCATACATTTTAAAGCTCATGTTGTAGGTGTGTGTACAGGAACAGCAGGCTATCCCGTGTAGGTTTGCGTTAAGTGCTCTCTATGATGCCCTTGCTTCCCTAATCTGCCTAGTTTTACTTCCTCCCCTTCCAGTGGTCCCTGTCCCTGTCCACCTAGCTTCCCTCTGTCTCCTCAACAGGGTTATCCAGAATAATGCGAAACAGTCAACACTTGGTTTATCCTTTGATCTTTCAGAGACTTAGAATTAGAATCTTTGAAGTTCTAGACTACTTTTGTTACAGGGCAGTGAAAAGCCAGGAAAATTCCATGGCAAGAGGTATGGGAAGCTGATACAAGAAAGTTAAAATAAGGCCAGAGAGTGTGGGCTATTTGCAGCCAGCCTGTAAGTAACAAGCCAGTATCTTCCCCAGACAAGGGTGCCTGAGAGCAAACAGTTAAAAGCCTCCCTAACAAAACAAACAAACAAACAAAAAAAAATGCAGGAAACAGGGAGAGGAAGGGGACTTTTTCTCACTCACTAAACAAAGAATTAAGCAGTTTGGGGGGAGGGGGAAGGAAAGAAAGGGAAGTTTAATTTATTTTTTTACTCCCTAACAGAGAAGCCAGCAGTCTCAATG
>NW_006294243.1:462240-464894 GCF_000327345.1 Myotis davidii
ATAACTTAAATGAAACCCAGCTTATTCTTCAGATTAGCTGAGAGCCCATTGGAGTAGTTTGTGCCAGATGATAGATTTGCTTGCCTTGCTTCTTTAATAAACTTGCTTGCTCGCTTTAATTGCTGTGATAACTTGGCTTTATCACAACACAATCAAGGTCGCTCATTTAATTCACTTAGAGGAGCATGACAAGAACCTAGGTGGGAACAGCCCTTCCCTCTTCTCAGGGTGCTGTCCCATAGCACCTTTTCTGGGGCCTGTGGGCTGCCTGTAGCACTTTAGCCAAATATTATCAACTTAGTTGAACAAATAGAAACGTACAAAAATCAACAAGTCCAACATTCTGTGGCCAATCTAGCAAATGTAATCTATGTAATAGAACTTTCTTTTTTTAAAATATATTTTATTGATTTTTTTTAATTTTTTTTTTACACAGAGAGGAAGGGAGAGGGATAGAGAGTTAGAAAGATCGATGAGAGAGAAACATCGATCAGCTGCCTCCTGTACATCCCCCACTGGGGATATACCCGCAACCAAGGTACATGCCCTTGACTAGAATCAAACCTGGGACCCTTCAGTCCGCAGGCTGACACTCTATTCATTGAGCCAAACCAGTTAGGGCTAAAACTTTCTTATAATAGAAAAATGTAATAGATTTTTCTTCAGTTTTTAGGCAGTTGCAAGTTTGCCACGTGCAATTTAAGATGTTGTCGAGTTCATATTTCCTTGATTATGTCTATGAGATACAAGTTGCAAAAATCTCCACGATCAGGTTCCATAAATAGTCAATATTACTTGCTTTCTCATAAACCAAATTAATTTTGAACTCAAATACCCATGTCTAGGGCAGTGGAAAACCTCCGCTCAGTCCTTCAACTCTGACCTCTGTAAATTGTATCTTCGCAGTGTAACACACACTGTGCCAATGTTCTCGGTAAGATTCAGGTTCACTAAAGTTGATGTAGATATCTGTTTCCTGTTTACATGCTCTCCCCATACCAGCACATTTTTTTTAAATCTCTTTCAGCAACAGAAATCACCTGTGAGGTCCCTACCTTGGTCTCCATCTGCTTAGAGACAGTTAAACGTTCCTCTCACGCATCTATCAGCTCCTCTTCCTTGAGGTGCTGCTGGTCGGCAGGGCAGAGGCTCTTGGCTCTGAAAGCCCAAAGTCACCTCTCCGCTGCATTGCCTGAAGTGCTTCTTTTTAATCGTTGAGATCTGGCTTTCTTTCCTGCTTTGCCAGAACACAGTCTCTACTCGGAGATTGCTCCCACCTGCCTTTTTAACCTTTATATTCTTCTCAGGGTTTAGGATATGTATGCCGGAAGCCGCTCCATCCTTGCTGCTTGACACAGACGCTGCAGGGAAGAAACATCTGCACAGCATATGTTTCAAGGGACCTGGCATATATGGCATACTGTTCTTAATATGTTTGCTCCCCTTCTTAGCGTTATGTGTTTTAAACAAGGCCACCTCCAGGAGAAAGGTTGTTTCCCCAGGTGAGGATTTTTTCCCTGGAGTTAAGGAATTACAGGACTAAGGAGGAGAATAAATCAGTGAAACCCCCTAGTGTTACAGAAATACCATGTACTACTTATGAAGAACTTGGACTAAGACTGTTGGCAATAACTTTGGGACATGTTGGGCCCATATCCCCAGGGGTCTGCCCAGCAGGGAAAGCACCAAAGCCTATACCCCTGGAGATCCACCGACACAGGGCAGTCCCAGGGAAGGCAAGCAGCGAGGCTGGGAAGACATAACCTTTACTGGGTAGGATAATCTCCTTCAGTCACTTCCTTGTAGCTTATCAGGAGATCAGTGACCTTGGAATAGCCCTTATAATGGAACACAGAGATTAACCTAGACAGGATTAAACTCAACAGAACTAGATTAACAAACGCCCTAACCTTTGGAATAGAATTGATAGGATTAAACTCACCAGAACTAGATTAACAAACGCCCTAACCTTTGGAATAGAATGGATAGGATTAAAATCAACTGGTATAAATACAGATGTAGAGACATGCTCCTTAGATCACTCCTTTCTGCTGGTGAACGCTGCGGAGTAAGCATCGTTGGAATTTCCCCTGTTCCCCCAGTGTCCCGAGTTCCCTTTTCATGTTACAGTCAGGAGTAGTTCAGTATCCAAGCGAATTAAAGTCTCCATTTGTGGAGGCCCACATCGCCATAAGCCACGTGGGCAATGGGATGTGCTCCCCCTCCACAGGAACAAATGCAAGGAACCCAAGTGAAGAGAGGAGGAAGCGAGTGCTTTTATATATATATGTTTGTTAGTTCCTGATTGGTCCTTTCAGAATTTTGACTTAGCAACATCCTTGGAATTGGTTTATATGCCTTACTATCTTGTGATTGGTTATCTGCAAGCAGCCTGTCTTAGCAACATTCATACATTGCAAAGTCCATGCCTCTGGCCCACACCGTTCCTTCCCCACCCAATTAAGATGCCTTAGTAACTCCACCTACCCGAGTCCCGATTTCCCTTCCCTACCTCCCGTCCCCCCCCCCCCCCCCCCCCCACGGTCCCTGCCCCCCCCCCACCTCCCCCAGAGCTGAGAAAGGAAATGCAGTCTCTGCCTCTCATCGCCCACTCCCAGCCCCCCTGATGCTGGGCCCCTGGCCCCTCCCTCCGT
>NW_006294243.1:465604-467565 GCF_000327345.1 Myotis davidii
TGATGCTTATTTCAATTGAAATTTATTCAGAAACTGCCTGGGCACAGAAGCCATTGTCTTCAGAAACTTTGGTGTAGTTGAATTGACAGTTACTGTGTTGTGATCTGGAGTTCACCATTAAAAGGGTCACCCAAGCAGAGTCATGGAGTTTATTTGGTTATTAATGATTGTTGGCACATCCTATGCAATATATCTAAATTGAATTATGGTACCAGATAAAATTATAGATGGATATGAAGCTTGTGTATCATCCATTATCATGGTAATCAATAAAGGATTTACTATCCTATTGAAAAAAAATAAATACAGATGTAACAGGACAATAAAGACCGAACCTGGCTAGAACCTGGCTAGGCTGCTGATCAACTGAACGCTGTCTCCGTGTCATTCCTTCTTCGCCGACTCCATCCACACCTTTGGGAACCCCAGGATCTGCTGGGGTTGGACCCCAACATGTATAAAACAAAAAACTTAAGGCAACTTTTATATTCTATGCTGATACAAATTTTCTGAGACATAAATTGCTTGTTTCAGATCATTACAAAGAAAAGAAATTGAAATAGATAATTTAAAAATGTTAGTCCTGTTATAATCAAGTGTTACCTTCCCTAATACTGTCAATACAATGTCATTCTCTAGTTGTGTGGCTTTAAAAATATGTAATACATGTTCCTTTGAGATGTTTTAGCTTCTATGGGTTAAGTTTGTGTTTCTTTATTCCAGCAATAATATTACATTAATTGCTGTAAAAGGTTCAAAGTAAGTATTTCTGAGGAGTTAGAAGGGATTAGGGCCTACTGTCAGAGGTGACATGCGAACTCATTTTTTTGGTTGATTTTTCTTTGTTAAATGGCATTTAAATATATAAAATAAATATCAAAAATATAAGTCTTTGTTTTACTATGGTTGCAAAGATCAAAAAATTTCTATATGTGACACAGCACCAGAGTTAAGTAGGGTTTTTCAAAAGGTTCAAAAGGTTCGCCATCACTGGATTAGGCAATTTAGGGTAAGGGCCTTGGGGAGGGAAGATGACAGATAAAGAGAAAATAAACCAGATGGTCAGGATGTGACCAAGATAGGCTTTGCCACAAGTCAGTCTGGGGCTTGATCCTGTCCAAATGCTGTAGCTGCTCTCCACAGTTCTGGTTAAGATTTGTTGCAGTTCTCAGTTCACCAAGCAAGAACAAAAAGACTTTCAACTCAGCCCTGAACTTCCAGGCCTGGTCAACAGCAATGTGGAGGACAATCCATTAGATCTCAAAACCCCAGAGATGGCTCACACCCAATCATCACTTGATGAGTTTCAGAATACTGACCTTCGTACTCTGGGGACCAGTAATGAAGACACTCATCAAGACCCAAGACCCCCACAAGGACTCAAATTCCAGTACTGCAAATCACCAGGAACCCCTTGTGCTACTCCCCAACCACATTCCTTTTCCCTGATTCACCTATATAAGCTTTCTTCTAACAAGCTTAAGGGGAAGGTGAATGTTAGGTTTCTTACCATCGCCTTCCCAGATTTTTGGCATCTGATATTATTAAATGTATACCTGACACCATTTGAATTGACCCGGTTCTGAATTAACTAACAGAAAAGGAGCAAAGGGAAAGCCAGATAATATGAGCATGCCATTCATGCCAGAAAGCTGCAGTTTAATGCTGTCCAGTTCTGATTCCTGCAGACCTATGGGGGAAGGGACTGGACAAAGAAAGAATGGACACATGCCCTGTAATGTCTGATGACCAAGGAAAGGTGATTACCTGTCAGTCATACCTGGAGCAGGTCATTGGCCAGAATAGGTGTGGCCACTGCAAGGACAGGAAAACTGAGATACACAAGCTCCTGAACAAAGGCCACACTTTATAGACAATTCCATTTTTGTACTTCAGTAATAATCTCCAAATTAACATCAGTATTCATAACATATAATTTCTGATTAGATATGTTGATATAA